>NC_080594.1:118754464-119054464 GCF_027887145.1 Ammospiza caudacuta | reverse complement strand
GAGGTTTGACATCACATGAGGTGGAGCTCACCAAGCAGGTTTAGGGAGCGTAAATTGACGCCCTTTCCTCCTGGGCATGGCTGAATAAGGGCTCAGCCCAGGCTCCGCCCAGGGGAGGAGCCAAGCATTCCTGCCTGGATCCAATCTGAGGTGCTGGGACAGCAGAGCAGCCTTTGCCCCCTGCATTCCCAGAGGAGCAGCTGCCTCGTCCCCTGGAGCTGCAGAGGAAAACTCCCCCTTGTGCAGGATCCCTGCTGCAGCAGAGCCACAGCTGGCACTGCAGGAGGGCTGAGCCCCCCTGGGATGGGGCTGGGACACCCCCTGACACACAGGGGGCAGGGCAGGGTCTGACTCTGGTAGTGTTGTTTTGTATTACTGCAGTTTTGTTTTTATATTTTCTTTTTTATATTTTTCCTAATAAAGAACTGCTATTCCCATTCCTATATCTTTGCCTGAGAGCCCCTTAGTTTCAAAATTATAATAATTTAATGGGACTGTGCTACCACCCTGACCCACAGCGTGTCAGGGCATGTTTCCACTCTGGCAGTGCTGCTTTGTATTATTGCCTTCTGATTTTTATTTTTTCTTTTTTTTTCTTAATGAAGAACTGTTATTCCTATTCCCATATCTATGCCTGAGAGTCCCTTAATTTCAAAATTATAATAATTCAGAGGGACAAGGTTTACATTTTCCATTTCAAGGGAGGGTCCTGCCTTCCTTAGCAAACACCTGGCTTTGCAAACCAAGACAGAACCTTTTAAAACCAAAATTAAACGTGGAGGAAGTTCTCAACCCCTTGAGGTAAATTCCTGCAGCTGATTCTTGATGGAGCTGTGGCACTCAGGAAGCAGCAGAGGCCCTGACCTGTGGCCTCAGAGCTGAGTTTTGCACCTTGGCTGGGGCAGGAGGAGAAAATGGGAGAATTCTGCTTCATCACAGTGACCAAAGAATCCCAGACTGGTTTGGGTTGGAAGGGACATCAAAGACATTCCAGCTCCAACCCCTGCCATGGGTGGGGGTCTTCTCTTAGGTCAGGCTGCTCCAAATCCCATCCAACCTGGCCTTGAGCACTGCCAGGGATCCAGGGGCAGCCACAGCTGCTCTGGGAATTCTATTCCAGGTCCTCCCCATCCTCACAGGGAACAATTCCTACTTCCCAACATCCCATCTGATGAGCTCTTTGGTGTTGGGATGACTCTGAGGTGTTAGAAAGTTTCTTTTTCTCAGCTTTGAGACTGAAGAAGAAGATGGGATTATTTGGCTCTCATTCCCAAGGTTGTTTACTTGCAATTATTTAATTCATTGTCTTTTTGACTCACTGAGGTCTGTTTGGTAGGTTGGGTTGAGGGACTCTGACCACCCTCAGGGTGATGTTATTTTTTTATACAAAGAACTTCATGTGCTTTATTTACAATAATTTTTCAATAATTATCACTTCTGTTAGACACTCTGTCTCTACTCTAATTTAAAAGTGTCACTATCACAGCAGAAGATGGAGGACAAGAAGAAGAAGGAGAAAGATTGGACATGCTCAGATTCCTCCATCTTGCCTCTTGAACTCCCATTCTAAAAACCCCAAAATTCTACTTTTCTACTTTGTGGTAAGTTCACTGTCATTCTACTCAAACTCTTGGGGCTTGTAAATACTCACACAAAGTTGGGAATTTTTCCATGGGCTAAAATCAAAGGCACAGGTGTTTCTGACTCCATGCCAAGGTCTCTGAGCCCCTTGCAAGGGTCTGGAGTCCTCCAGGGCAGCCAGAGGGATGTCCTGGGTTCTGACACCCATCCATCCATCCATCCATCCATTCATCCATCCATCCATCCATCCATCCATCCATCCATCCATCCATCCATCCATCCATCCATCATCCATCCATCCATCCATCCATCCATCCATCCATCCATCCATCATCCATCCATCCATCATCCATCCATCCATCATCCATCCATCCATCCATCATCCATCCATCCATCCATCCATCCATCCATCCATCCATCCATCCATCCCTCCCTCCCTCTGGCAGCGGGAGCCATTCCCTGTGTCCCGTCCCTCTGCAGAGAAATCCCTCTCCAACGACCCCAATATTGAGGGAACGGGATGAACCTGCACCTTTCCTGCATTTCCAGGAATCCCAGGTGGGTTTCCAGCATCCCACCCAAGCCTCGCTCCGTGCCCTGCTGACCCTTTGCACTCCAATCTGTGTGCTGAAGGATTTGTCCCATTTTTGGGCAATTTTTGGGTGCTCAGGAGGAGAAGAAAGCAGCGTGGGCTATTAAAAACAAGCCAAAGGCTTGGAGTCAGGACCCCCTGCTTGATCCCCCTCTTCTCCTGCAGACCCTGTGTGGGCTCTGGCAAATTCCCCAGCTTTGCTTGGCTGGCTTCGTTTCTCTGCTGTGCCACCCGGAACACGCCGAGATGGAAAAGCAGAAAGCAGGAGATGTGCTGGCACTGGATTCTCTTCCTCCTTCCTCCTCTACAATTTCTTTTTTTTTTGCTGTCAAATTTGTACTAAACAGCTCTCCCTGGTGTGAAAATGATTGCCTCAAGGAAAAGAAATAAAAAGAGACAGAAATTTGGAATAAAATTTCCAGAGTGCCACCAAGTCGGTGTCAGAAACATTCCATGGGAGTTAACTGGTCCTCTTTAATCAAGCTAAAAAGAAAGAAGCAAAATGTTGTGTTGGACCCTGAATTCCCTGCAGTATTTTAAAGCTGGAAGCATAAAATCATAGAATTTAGGTACAGCTGAAAATAAAGCTATGGTAGTTTAGTTTATTTGAGTAAACACCCCACAAATATATATATAAATGCATTAATGTATATAAAAATATATTTTAAATATAAAATATATAGAAAATTATATGAATATATATAAATATATCTATCTATATATATGTATATATACATATATATTTAGATATAAATTTATATATAAATATAAATATATTATAATAAATAAATATATATAATATATTATATATTATAATATGTAATTATATGGTATAATTATAGATAATTACAATATAATATAATATAATATAATATAATATAATATATAAATAATAATATAAATATAAAAATAGATAATATATAAAGTATGTAAAAATATATAATATAAAAATATATAATATATATTTTGTACATTATATATATATATATATACATATATATATATATATATATATATATATATATATATATATATATATAAACATTCAGAGGTAGCAAAGGGGGGGAATTCCCAGGGGTTCTGATCACTTGGTTCAGAGCACACCTGGGAATTGGTTGTTTATCTCACCCTGAGAAATGTCAAAACGTCCTGAAAGAAGTCAGAACTCCACAGGTGCCTGGGAGCCTTTTAAATATTTTAAATATCTTTGCTTCAGCATGTCTGGTGTGGAACCCTTGTGCAGTGGGGTTGTGAGGCGAAGGGAGTGAGGACAGATTTTTTTATCCTTATAAGAATACAAAGAGTTAACTTTTGCTGGGTTTTGTTTGTTTTCTTTTTCCTTCTATAACGTTAAAACTGGTGTGGGTTATTTTTTTTTTTTTCCTGCCAACAATACGTGTAATTCGATATTTCCATTTCCACCTTTCTCACTCGGAAGGAGATCGCCGTATTTGGGGTTTTATTTGCTGCCACCATCTGTGAGTGCTGCTCAGGGGTCTCTGTGGTGGCTGGGGAGGGAGCAGGGACCAGCTCCATCCAGAAAATCCAAATTTCCATGGAGTGAATGGGCTGGAGCAGCTGCTCTGACCACCCCACCCCAAATCACAGAAAATCACAGCTCTGCAGGAGAACGTGCAGATTATCAGCTCCCATTTGCACAGGGATGAACATGCAAAGGAAACTGAAGCCATAATTTCAAGTCAGTTGAACTTTCTGATGCTCTGAATTATATTTCTTGCTAAAACAATTAACAGGCATTAAAAAAAGGAAGTTTATATTAAGTTAAATTCTAAACAAAATCTAAATTGAATTGGTCAAAGCATTCTGGTTTCATTCTGACTTCTTCAAGTGTGATATATTGTGTAATGCAACACCTAAATAAGAAAAAAATGGGCATGCTTTAGTCCTTTACAAACTGTTAAAATGCATTTTTTGCCCCAGCAGGAGATCTCAATGCCAGTGAAATGATATTTTCCAGGGGAAAAATTCTGAATTGGAAATGCTTGATTTACTTGGGTACTGTTTCTCCTATCTGGAATTAAATACTGGGTAATTTGTGTCTAATTTTTTGCTTTTTGACAAGTGGTACCTGCTGAGGCAGGAGAGTTCTTCTGATCCAGCCTCAAATGTGCTGCCACTTTCAGCAAAATGTACCAACATATTCTCAATAAACTGCTTGTAAAGAAATGGTAATTTTACCCCTAAAATTGCAATTTTACCATAAATTTACAATTCAGCCAACATTTAACCTCAATTTAGCCTCATACCCAGGCTGTGCCCAGCAAATCCTGATGTGCCTGAATTTTGATGTTGTTTTTCAGCTGATCTTTTCCCAATGGATGATGAGTACATTTTTCTGCCACCGAAATCTGGGAAATTGATTAAATCCAATAAAGCCTGACCAGGGAGAGAGGAGCTGGTTCCAGAACTGGCATTCCAGAGCTGGGAGCTCAGTTCAGAGGAGCTGGAGCATGGAATGCCAGGATTCTGTGCCCTGCTCTGTGTTTGGTTCTTGGGATGCATTTATGGATCCAGAGCTTCCCCAGATTTCAGATCAGAGCTTTGTTTTTCCTTCTGGGTGCCCAGCACGTGGGGATTTGAGGGAATTTTGGTTAAAATAAGCTGCAGCCACCAGTGAGGGGCTGAAGGGACCCTGGATGGATCTGGATAGAGCTGAGATGATCCTGGCTGGATGTGGATGGAGCTGAGAGAATCCTGGATGGGTCTGGATGGATCTGGATGGAGCTGAGAGGATCCTGGCTGGATGGATCTGGATGGAGATAAGATGATCATGGATGGATCTGGACGGAGCTGAGAAGACCCTGAATGGACCTGGATGGAGCTGAGAAGATCCTGGATGGATCTGGATGGAGTTCAGATGATCCTGGATGGATCTGGATGGAGTTCAGACGATCCTGGATGGATCTGGACAGAGATGAGAGGATCCTGGCTAGATGTGGATGGAGCTGAGAGGATCCTGAGTGGATCTGGATGGAGCTGAGAAGATCCTAGATTGATCTGGATGGAGCTGAGAGGATCCTGAGTGGATCTGGATGGAGCTGAGAAGATCCTGGGTGGATCTGGATGAAACTGAGAGCATCGTGGGTGGATCAGAAGCAGGTTCCTCTCTCTCCAATCCTCACAGGGGAGGCAGATGTTGGGCATTGGGCACATATAAAATAAAATAAAAGTAGGAAGTGAAGAATAGAAAATGCCCAACCCAGAAATGTGCATTTGCATCCCAGAAAGGCAAATGTCACCTGGGCTGCATCCACAGCTGTGTGAGCAGCAGGGAAGGGATGGGGATTGTGTCCCTGTGCCCTCAGGTGATTTCCCAGCTGCAGAGCTGCCCCAGCCAGGGAGGAGCTGGAGCTGCTGCAGAGCCCAGAGGAGGCTCCAGGATGGGCAGAGGATGGAGCAGCTCTGCTGGCAGGAAAGGCTGGCACAGCTGGCATTGCTCACCTGCACAGGAGAAGCTTTGGGCTGAGCTCAGGGTGGCCTTGCAGGGCCTGGAGGAGCCCCAGGAAAGCTGGAGAGAGACAATTGCCAGGGGATGCAGGGACAGCACACAGGGAATGGCTCCACACTGAAAAATTACAGCTTTACATCAGATAATTAGGAACAACTTCCTCCCTGGCAGGGTGGGCAGGGCTGGGATGGAATTCCCAGAGCAGCTGTGGCTGCCCCTGGATCCCTGGCAGTGCCCAAGGCCAGGCTGGACACTGGGGCTGGAGCAGCCTGGGACAGTGGGAGGTGTCCCTGCCATGGCAGGGGTGGCACTGGATGGGCTTTGAGGTCCCTTCCCACCCAAACCATCCTGGGATTCTGAGATTCTGTGAAATGCATTTGGCTTTGGGAAAGGATTGAACATTTTTTGTGAGGAGCTCTTCCAAGATGGTATCCTTCAAGGAATGTGCATGGAAAGTCAATCTTTAATGGAAAAATAAACACCACCTTCAACATCTGCACCTCTCCTGGGGAACAGGAACTCAAATCCCAGTGCAATGGGACTGACACCAACACAAGGCACTGCTCAATTCCTACTCGTGGGGATTAATGCCAAAGGATGTCTGGGAGAAAAAATCCCTTTCCTTGCAATGGTGTTTTCTGCAAAAGAAACACTTTCTGTGACACTTTGTACCTGCTGCACTCCTGTGCTGTCACTGCTGGGGGATAAACATTTCATTAAAATAGAAGTGTGATCTATTCCACCACCTCTTCCACACCTAATTCCAGCCTGCATGTTTGGGTGGCTTTTGTTCCTCTCCTTAAAATCATCCTGAACATCCAAGGTTTGCTCCGTGCTGAACTTTCCCGACTTGGAGCTTTTTATAAAAATGTCACATTTTCCTGTTTGCAGCGCCAGGATTAAAGACAAAACAGTGTGAACACGCAGCTTGGCATGCTGCAAAATCCAGGAAATAAGGCAGGATTGGGAGCTTTCTGACAGCAAAATCTGTGAATCACCCACCAAATATTCTGGGGGTTGTTTTGAGGTTTGTGGCTGAAGAGAGCAGAGGGGGAGATGAAAGAGAGCCCAGGGTAAAGCACTTGATCCTGCCAGGCAGATCCTGTGAGAAGGGATGCTTGGAAATGCAGCACAGGCAAAGGTTCCAAAATCACTGGAGATTTTGGGAAGTAGCAGCCCAATTCCAGTTCCAAAATCCCTGGGATTTTTGGGAAGGCACAGCTCAATTCCAGTTCCAAAATCACTGGAGTTTTTGGGAAGCAGAGCCCAATTCCAGTTCCAAAATCCCTGGGATTTTTGGGAAGGCACAGCCCAATTCCAGTTCCAAAATCACTGGAGTTTTTGGGAAGCAGAGCCCAATTCCAGTTCCAAAATCCCTGGGATTTTTGGGAAGGCACAGCCCAATTCCAGTTCCAGAATCACTGGAAAGCCACAGTCCAATTCCAGTTCCAAAATCACTGGAAATTTTGGGAATCCACAGTCCAATTCCAGTTCCAAAATCCCTGGAATTTTTGGGAAAGCACAGCCCAATTCCAGTTCCAGAATCACTGGAAAGCAGCAGCCCAATTCTAGTTCCAAAATCCCCGGAGTTTTTGGGAAGCCACAGCGCAATTCCAGTTCCAAAATCCCTGGGACTTTTGGGAAGCAGCAGCCCAATTCCAGTTCCAAAATCAGTGGAGTTTTTGGGAAGCAGCAGCCCAATTCCAGTTCCAAAATCTCTGGAAATCCACAGCCCAGTTCCAGTTCCCAAATCCCTGGAATTTTGGGAAGGCACAGCCCAGCTCAGTGGGGTCCCCAGGGCGGTTTTGTAACTCTGCCTCCTTTTAGGTGGGCTGGGACGAGCCACACTCGGGTGGGCGGAACTTGATTTTAGAAGAGAAAACTTGAAGAAATCAGCTTTTCTAAAGATACCCCGTGTTCAGAGATGATATTTCTGTCTTGTGCTTCACCTGAAGGAGTGGCAAGAGGGCTGGGGGAGAGGAGCTCCATGGTTTGCAGCAGGAAGCTCTGAATCCCAGGCTCTGGGAGGAGGAGGAGGAGGAAGATCTGGGCTGGTTTTGTTCCTATTTTAAGTGAAGGACTTGGGTTGCAGATCTTCTCCCCTTTAATTTTCTTGGTGGGAGAGAATTTAAGCAACCTAACATTTGTTGATGTCATTATTTAATGTGATTGATCAAGGCCTTAATAAAAATCTCTTGAAGGGAAACCATTGAGCACGTTAAGCTCCAAGTTCATCCGACACAACAATGCTCTTTAATTAAAATTAAAATTTAAATTTAAATGAGGGTTTATTGATATCTTGATCACAACAGAAGACTCAGCCAATGCCAGGCTCCCTGCAGCTCTGATTTTTGATGAACTTTTGCAGGCCTTCTTGCAGCTCTGCACTGAAAATCATCTGTGCTGCAAATCCTCCCACTGAGTAGCAAGTGGGTTTGGATTTTTATTCTGAGTTGTGTTTTTTTTTTTTTTTTCTGTTCATGGGATGAGACTTATTAAGTTGATGCTTTCAGGTTAATAATATTTGGCTATCTGACAATGTGAGCAGCATATTTTTGAGATGCAGAGAGTGGCTGCCTGGGGGAATGAGATGCAAAATCTTTCACTTCTGAAATGCTATTTAATATTTAATATGTCAGAGTTTGTATCCATATTTATCTGCTTGGCATCCTGTCTAATAGTAGAGGCTATTAATACACCTGCTGGTAGATCAATGACCATTTTGGAAAAATAAATATTCACTTGGTTTTCATTGACTGTGGTTGTATTGGAGGTGGTGTGGAAGAAGCTGATTAATCTTTAATTACTGCCCACATTTAGCGACAGGTCCAATAAAGGAGAAGAGCAGGAATAGGGTTGGGGTTTTAGGAAAGCTTCAGTTCTACTCTCCTGTTGTTTCTATTATGGAAAAAAATAGGAACAACACCTTCAAGCTCTGGGCTTTTCAGTCTGGCACTTTCCTCAATGCCTGAATTAATTTAAAGTAGGGAAGAGGGGACCAAAAAAAAACCAGCATAAAGCTATTTTTTTCTATTTCTTCATATTTAAACTGATAATATTTAAACTAATTGTTTCTGTCCTAGTGCAGACAAGTCAATCTGTGGCAAAATGTGTCAGATTTTCCTCAAACAGTCCAAACTGGTGATGGAGCAGAGAAATTCTAAGTTTCTTTGACAGCTGCACCTCACTTGTGGAAGCAACAAAGAGTCATTAGGACTTTTAAATTTTCCTTAGTTTAACAATAATTATATTGGATGAAAAATTTCAGGAAAAATAGTTGATTTTAGTAAGGAAAAAATAAAGAACTCGAGACAAGTGGAAAATAAAGAACTTGAGTGTGTGTGGAAAGGGAAGTAAGGTGAGGGTGCTCACATCCAAACTGCAGAATTCCCAGAGCAGAGGTGCTTAAGATGATGGAAAACAGTCTGAAATTAAATGAGGGGGCTTTCAAAGCAGGGAAAACTTTCTACAAAAGCCTCCATAATGTCAGCTCTGCTGAGTAATGAATGAATTCCTGTTCAGCCCTGGGTTTTGTGTCCAGCAAAGTGTGACGGTGTTTACAGGGGTAAAGAGACTTGGATCTGACTCCATGTTTCAGAAGGCTGATTTATTATTTTATGATATATATTACATTAAACTATACTAAAAGAATAGAAGAAAGGATTTCATCAGAAGGCTGGCTAAGAATAGAATAGCAAAGAACGATAACAAAAGTTTGTGGCTCGGCTCTCTGCCCGAGCCAGTTGGGCTGTGATTGGCCATTAATTACAAACATCTAACATGGGCTAATCAAAGATCTACCTGTTGCATTCCACAGCAGCAGATAATCAATGTTTATATTTTGTTCTTGAGGCTTCTCAGCATCTCAAGAAGAAAAAAATCTTAAAGAAAAGATTTTCTGTAAAAGATGTCTGCAACAGCAAAGCACACAACCAGGAGTTTTGGAGGGGGTGATGGTCTCAGGGTGCTGTGGTGGTGGATGAAAAGCTGCTGGGAGCCCATAGCTGTCCCTGTGCTGCTCAATCCCGGCTTCCCTGCTGGGGCTCCTTCCATCCTCAGCATCAGTCATGAGGTGGCACTCTTCTCCCAGCAGAGATGCCTTGGAAGTGAGACTGTGTCTAAGGGAAAAAAAATAAAAAGGCAACAATGCCTGGAAAATGTTGAAATATTGTCGAGGGATTATTGTAAAAGTTCTTTGGGAATGTCTGGGCAGGGAGGATTTCGTGTGGTGTGGCAGGGGTGGGTTATTTGGAGGATGTACCTTGCTGAACTCTCTCTGAGCTCACGATGGGGCTTTCCCTGATTTCCTCCCGATTCCCAGGTGGGTTTGGGGCACTCATGGCAGCAGCTGCAGCCCAAACCCTCCTGCAGGACAAGCACGGTGCCACAGGGTCCCTCCTGCAGCTCTCACTGCTGCTGCTGCCAGGGCACTGCCGCCTTGGAACCCTGCCCTGATCCAGACATTGGACTGGAGCGTAAACTGGACACCCCTCACTCCCAGGCTTCACCCGAATCAGGGCTCCCAGGCTCAGAGGTGAACAGGGGAAAAACTAAATCTGGGCATTTCTGGCTAACACCACCTGTATTTAATGTTCATGTGAGTGTTTGATGAGAAATTTAAAATTTTCCTGATTCTTGCCCCAGTGAGCAGCGGTTCAAACCAGCAGCACCTTCCAAGGAAGGGCCTTGGGACACTGAGCACATCCAGAGGGGCCAACGAGGCTGGAGAGGGGCTGGGAACACAAACCCTGTGAGGAAGCCCTGAGGGAGCTGGGGGTGCTCAGCCTGGAGAAAAGGAGACTCAGGGCTGCCCCCATCACTCTGCACAGCTCCTGAAAGGTGCCTGTGCTCACCTGGGGCTGGGCTCTTGCTCCAGCAGCACTGACACACCCAGAGCACACAGCCTCGAGCTGCACCAGGGGAAATACAGGCTGGAGAGCAGGGAAAAGGTTTTTGCAGCCAGGGTGAGAAAGTTCTGGAATGGCTGCCCGGGGAGGTGGTGGAGTCCCCATGCCTGGGTGTGTTTAACAAAGCCTGGATGTGGCACTGGGGGCCAGGGTTCAGTTGGGGCTGGGCTGGATTCGATGGTCTTGGAGGTCTCTTCCAACCCAGAGATTCTGGGAATTCTGTGATTCTGTGAATGGGGATTTTGCTGTTCCACACTGCAGACCTGACTCAGATCTCCACGTTTTACATCTCCATGGGATCCTTGCTAAATCCCAAGCAATCTAACCTGTCTGCTCGTGGGGCAGCATCCCCTGGCTCCTGCTGGGTTCCTGAGGTCTGTTTAACCTCCAGGGTGGAAAAGAGAAATAAAATTTGATGTGGTCTCTTTGAAAACTTGCAAAGTCCTTACACAGGACAAGGGGGATGTCTTCAAGCTGACAGAAAGTAGGGTTAGATGGGATATCAGGGAAGAATTCTTCCATGGGATGGAATTCCCAGAGCAGCTGTGGCTGCCCCTGGATCCCTGGCAGTGCCCAAGGCCAGGTTGGAGCAGCCTGGGACAGAGGGAGGTGTCCCTGCCATGGCAGGGGTGGCACTGGATGGGCTTTGAGATCCCTTCCAACTCAAACCAGTTTGGGATTCCATGATTCTCTCCATGCTTGCAGTGGATCAGGTCTGGGTACTGGGGGAGCTCAGGGATGGGTTTATTCCCTTTGGTGCTTCCTGAAGAGTGAATCACAACATCTGGGAGGACTCATGGGACAGGCTGGACGCAAGGCAGGTGTCACTCTGAATTTTGAAGATTTTCTAAGCCTTCTGACGTTGACATTCTCACACACTTTCTGTAAATAACTCATTGTTTTGCCTTCCTTTATGGAGGAGGAGAAAGTTGATAGACTGTTAGTCTATCCAGTGTCATTGGAGAGGTGGCACTGTCACCCTCCAATCCACTTGCACTCTTAGAAAATTATAAACGTTAGAGTCAGAAAATAAACTTCCCTTTTTCTTCACCTTGAGAACAGCGGTGTGCGCTTGTGTTCTTTCATGTCCTATAGTGACATGCAGGCGATAAAAGGGATGTGAGTCTGGGAGATGTTCAAGAAGACATTGGGATAATGCTGAATCCATCCAGCTCTGAGCCCTTCTCTCCTCCCACCACAATAAATTTTTTCCCTGGCTGCCAAATCAAACACCAAAGTGAGCACTGCCCTCACTGTGCACTCCAAGAAGAGGAGTTTATTTTATCCAGAGAGACAAAAGGAGCAAATATTGTGCACAAAGCCCTTTGCCTAAAACTGGGAGGTGCTCTGGGACAGCTTTAAGATTAATAGGGCCACCTTGGCTTCTCCCCAAAGCCCAGCTGAACATCTGCGCCCTGAGGTGAGGAAATGCTCAGTCACCACCAAGGCTGAGCTCCTGCCTGGCCAAGCTGAGCTCAGCCTCTCACAGTTGTCTCAAAATCTTTATTCACCTTAATCACACATTTCTAAAGGGAAAAAGGAGACAAACCAGCAATCGCTTATTCCCAGTAGGAATGTGAGTACTGGAAATTAATTGGAAATGTAACAACCCTATCCCAACCTAAATCTGGACATTCCACACGGCACAAGCTGGGCCCTGCTTCCACAGAGCATTAACTGCAACTCACTCAGTGCAACCCAGATCATTTTGTTCTTGTGTTTCCTATCAATTTTCCAATTACATTTTATTCCAATTCTGCTGGAAGTGCAGGTCAGTGGAAACACAACAATACAGGCACAGAAATTATTTTGCCTGCAAGTTTGCATGGGGACCCAGCAGCCCAGCAGGGAATGAATTATTGAGGCTCAGGAAGAACAGGACCAGCAATATTTGGCTCTTATTTCATGACCTCTTATTTCTTATTTCATGACCTCTTATTTCCTTTTTCATGACCTTTCATCTGGAGGCCTCTGAGGTAGGGATTTGTTGTTATTTTTCTTTTCCAGTGTAGAAGTTGAGGAAGGGAACAGCAAACTTGCCCTGAGGCCTCATGGAAGGTGGGCAGAAAGGAAAGGCTGTGGTGAGGATTTGAACATCCTGATGGCCAGGTGGAATTTTGGCCAGCTGGATTTTTGTTGGTCTTTGGTGGAAACAGGATGATTTTTTTTGGCCTGGAGCACTGATTTGGATTTCATGGGGAACTACAATTTTGGAACAAATTTTTTTTTTTCTTTTTTTTCAGGTCCTGCAATTTCAACCCAAATTTTGGCTTAATGTTGGGGTCTCAGCAGATCTCAGCATCTTTCCCTTTTCTCTCCTCTGCTTTATGGGAGGGTATGGGTGGCAAAAGTGGATGGGTTGTTTGGGGAGCAGAAGGAGGATCAGATGAAACAATCACAGAACACCAAAGTGTTTTCCTGGAGCAGAATTTGCACTTCCTCAGCCTTTTCCTGTTCTCTGTGCAGTGCAGCTCTCTCCTCCTTTTAATCAAGATTGAAAAGTCCCTGCTCCCAGAATAATGGAGCCTTTGCCTGGGGTGACACTGGGGTGCTGTGGCAAGTGCAGGGACACCAGGGCAGTGACTCCACCTTCCCCTGCGCCCAAAATCAGCAAATCCTTCATGTGGGAGCCTTGGGAATCCTCAGTGCCTTCAAATGCTTAATGTGATCTGTTGATTATCATCAAAGGAGAAAATTCCTTGCGTCATAAGAAAGGGGGAGAAGAGAATTTAACTGGCAGCAGGGAGAAGACAATTAACAGACCTCAGAGCAGCACTGGGAGGGTTAAGAAGTTGTTGCAAGAAAATAATTGGGAAATTATGAATTAATTTCCAATTAATTGGTTGGGTTCTGTGTATGCTCCATCCTTAGAAGTGTCCAAGGCCAGGTTGGATGGAGCTCTGAACAACCTGGGATAGTGGAAGGTGTCCCATGGAAGAGGCTGGAACAAAATGATTTTTAAGGCCCTTTCCAAGCCAAACCATTCTGGGATTCCATGATTGCAAACACATGGTGAAACTGAGCCAAAAATCACCACAAAATATCCATGGTGTGACAGGATTAAATCAGCCAAGCCAAGGAGTGAATCTCTGCTGCACCACCACAGCCCAGAAATGTCTGGGGTTTTGTATTTTTGCTAAAGTCTAATGGCATTTCCTCACTTCCTCCCTCTCTCCACTCACAAAAACATTTGTAGTGCTGAAAGCTTCACTCCATTTCTAATTTGGGAAGATGCTGTGGCAAAGCTCATAATTCTTTTGCTGCAGTTTAGCAGGGTAGTGTTACACAATTTGGCTACAAGAAATCCCTGTAATAAATGACAGCTCTTTCAGCCTCCTGGCGGTGTGAGGCCCAGCCATCAGTCTTGTAAATGTTCCCATAACCATTGAAAAGTTGAAATAATTTGGAACTGTGGCTTAACACATTATTAATCACAGAGCAAAGGGTTTGCTCTGGTCTCAGCAGGAATATGGATGTAACCTCCTGTGATTCTCTCAGGCGGCAGCTCAGGGATAAAAGCCCAGCTGATGACTGGACACAGAATTCAAGGCCAGCATTCCTCAAAATTCAGTCAGCTGTGAAGGCTTTCACTTAATAAATCCCCTTGGGAATGCGGACAGGTTGTTTGTGTGTCCATGGGGGGGTTTATCACTGAAAGAGGAGGTGATTAATGATTAATGAATCCTTCACTGTCCTCAGTGACAATGAGAAACTGAGGCAGCCCAGAGGAGGCTCCAGGATGGGCAGAGGGATGGAGCAGCTCTGCTGGCAGGAAAGGCTGGCACAGCTGGCATTGCTCACCTGCACAGGAGAAGCTTTGGGCTGAGCTCAGGGTGGCCTTGCAGGGCCTGGAGGAGCCCCAGGAAAGCTGGAGAGAGACAATTGCCAGGGGATGCAGGGACAGCACACAGGGAATTGATGAGTTTGTGAGGGTCTCCAGGACAAGGGAAGAGATGAGAATCTGACCCCATGTTCTCAGAAGGCTGGATATTATGTTATGTTATATTATATTATATTATATTATATTATATTATATTATATTATATTATATTATATTATATTATATTATATTATATTATATTATATTATATTATATTATATTATATTATATTATATTCATATCATATTATGCTATACTAAAACTATACTGAAGAAAGAGGAAGGAGACATCAGAAGGCTTAACAAGAATGGATAATAAAAAACTGTGACTGACTCCTCAGAGTCTGACACAGCTGGCTGTGATTGGCCATTAAGTAAAAACAAATCACATGGAACCAATCAAACCTGTTGGTAAACAACCTCCAGCCACATTCCAAAGCAGCAAAACAGGGAGAAGCCAATGAGATAATATTGTTTTTTTTTTTTTTTTTTTTCTCTGAGGCTTCTCATCTTCCCAGGAGAAGAAATCCTGGGCAAGGGGATTTTTCCAGAAAATGTGACAGTGACAGGGAATGGCTCCCAGTGCCAGAGGGCAGGGCTGGGTGGGATCCTGGCAATGAGGAATTGTTCCCTGGCAGGGTGGGCAGGGCTGGGATGGAATTCCACCCCTGCATCCCTGGCAGTGCCCAAGGCCAGGTTGGGCACTGGGGACAGTGGGAGGTGCCCCTGCCATGGCAGGGGTGGCACTGGGTGATCTTTAAGGTCCCTTTCAGCCCAATCCTTCCTGTGGCTCTGTGAGCTCTGCTCCCCCTCACTCTGGGCTGGGATTCCCTTGGGAACAGGCTCCCTGTGGTTGGTGTTTTGGGCCCAGCAGTGATTCCATTGTCCAGTTTCCATCCAGCCAAAGGGACCAAAGTCACCAACCAGGCAATGACCCAAACCAAGCTTCACAAAAACCCAAATCATCTTCTGGCTGCATCACTTGGCTTTCAGGATGAAGTCTGGATGGGAGCAGGTAGCAAAGCTCTCTGAGGGGATGGAATCACTCCTCAGGATCCCATTTGGGATCTTTGGGGAAATTCTCCAGTTTTTCCTGTGGCTGCTTAATCACATGGGTGTTTTCTGAATGCAAATGTGTCACAGTGACAACAGAAAGAACTTTCCAAAGCAAACAACCCCAAGATGGGGATGCCATTAATGGTGTTATTCTCCTCTAAAAGGTTTAATTCACCCCATGAAAAATGTGGCAACAATCCCACAAATTTCCACTTTTTACTGTGCCATGTTCAAGCCAAACCAGCCTGGCCTGTGGTACCTTGAGCTAAATTGCTGTGAACAATTCTCACCAAAGAGGGAGAGCACAGTCAGAGCCCTGACACTGCAAAACTCCGGGATAATGCTGGAGCTTGTTGCTAACAGGAGAGAGATGGAGATTAAGATGACAACCGCGGGAGAAAATCCACTTTGCAGCCTTTTTTTACCCTGTCATCTGTAGGAGAGAGAGCTCCAAGCACAGCTGATGAGGTGTGATGCTTGAGAGGAGGAGAGTTTGGATTTGCAAGGAGCTCTGAATGTCTTGTTTTCCCACCAGCGCTGCCATCTCCCTCGATAAGCTCATTTCAGAAGTTAATGGAGCAGATCCTTCCCTGTGCTAATGCTGCATTGTGCAGCTTCAGAGGGGCAGAACAGCACCAAAGCAATCTGCTCCTGGTCCTGGAGCTCTGCCCTGTCCCAGAAACAGGGAGCAGCCAGAAGGGACCATCCAAAAACCCAGAATCTGAGCAAATCCTTCAGGGGAAGGAGTGGGGCGAGAGGTGCCACCACCCCCTCTGGTTCTGAGGGCAAAAATGATTTTACAAGCTACTGATGGAACAAACATCATTCCCCAGGACTGGAAGAGCATTGAAAGAGTCCAAGTTTGGCATCACCACCACTCCTCCACGCAAAGCAGGTCCCTGTGCTTCGGACTGCACGCTCAGAGGGAGGCGTGAAAAGCAGAGAGGGATAAATTGCTTTTTGCTGATTCCCTCAGCTGTGCCGACTAAACAGACAATTCCCTCTTCTCTTGTGGTGCCAGCACGTGGCTGTGCTCGGGGCTGAGGGGGCAGCAGCTGCTCTGGGCTGTGAGGGGCAGGAGGGTGACCCAGCAGGGCCCTGCCACATCAGCTGCGACAACTTCAACTGGACAATTCTAATTTTAATTTTAATTTTAATTTTAGCCTGCTGCTCTAAATCAGACTCCAAGCCAGGGAGAGGCACTGGAGGAGGGATTGTGCTGCTCTCCCTTTGGCTCTCCCTTGCCATGAGGACACGAGCCAAGCTGACCACAGCAGCTCAATCAGGAGCAGCGGTGAATGGGCAATCAGGCTGGGCACTGCCACGCACAGCAAAGGGTCAGACCTCGCTGCTGCAGCTGAATTCTGCCCCCAGCCAGGCTCCAGACAGGCAATCTGCTCTCCAGATATGTTTTCCACACCAAGAGCTTAAGGCTGCTGTTGGTGTTTTTCTCCTGAAGGAAGATTTTCATTGGAATTAGTCCAGAATTAAGGATTTTGGGCAGGTCTCAAGAGCAGCTGGTGGTTCCCCTGCATTTCAGGGGAACCAAATGACTTTGGGCCCTTCTTCATCTCCTACCCAAAGCAACACTGGCCATAAATCCAGGGGTCCAATCCATGCAGGATGCCAAACACCTCACCTGCCATTCCATCCCGAGATAGAATCTACACCTGTGCTTGTGTTCAGGGTGATCATTCTGTGGCACCCAAATAACCGTGGACTGTTCCCATCCTGGGGAAAGGTGGTCAAAAATGGAACTTTTTTGTTTGTACAGAGGTGAGACTGAGGAATAAACTCCTGTGACAACTGAAACTCAATAGCTGTGCCAGAAGTGCCAGATATTTTTAACTCTATCTTTTTAAAACAAAAACAAAATAGAATAGATCAAAGTTAAAAAAAACAACAGCCATCACAGCTAGCATACAATTCTGCTGATGAAGGGGAGGGATGGATGACTTCTGATATTAAAAAAAATCCCTTTATTTCATTTTCCTTTTTGTCTGTTCTTTTCTCTTTCCTCACCAAAGGATGGCAGAATGTCAGACTGACACACCGTCAGGTGTAATCCTGAGCTGAGTGAAGGCTGTAATTTGATTAAGGTGCTCTGACAGGTTTTGAAACAAGGAATGAATGAACCTGGAGGATTTAATTCATTACAAGTGTAGGTGCTGCATAATGCAGTTTGCATGAACCTTCCCTGCTGCAGCAGCTGGAACATCCCTCCACTTTCTGATCCTGCTGAATTCAGGGGAACATCCCTCAATTTCTGATCCTGCTGAATTCAGTGGAGCATCCCTCCACTTTCTGATCCTGATGAATTCAGGGGAACATCCCTCCACTTTCTGTTCCTGCTGAATTAAGTGGAGCATCCCTCCACTTTCTGATCCTGCTGAATTCAGGGGAACATCCCTCCACTTTCTGTTCCTGCTGAATTCAGGGGAACATCCCTCAATTTCTGATCCTGCTGAATTCAGTGGAGCATCCCTCCACTTTCTGACCCTGCTGAATTCAGGGGAACATCCCTCAATTTCTGATCCTGCTGAATTCAGTGGAGCATCCCTCCACTTTCTGACCCTGCTGAATTCAGGGGAACATCCCTCAATTTCTGATCCTGCTGAATTCAGGGGAACATCCCTCCACTTTCTGATCCTGCTGAATTCAGTGGAACATCCCTCCACTTTCTGATCCTGCTGAATTCAGTGGAGCATCCCTCCACTTTCTGATCCTGCTGAATTCAGGGGAACATCCCTCCACTTCTGATCCTGCTGAATTCAGGGGGACTGAGTAGGGCTTGTGAAAGGGCAGCTAATGAGGTGAAAATGCCGGGAGGTGGATTCAGCAAATGAAGCCCTGCAGTGATCTGACAGCTGCTGAGGAAGCTCCGTGGAAAAGGAGCTGAAACTCTCCCAGAACACTGAATTGCTTTGAGATTAATTCCTCATCTCTCAGCTCAGTGGCACAAAATGAATAAACCTGAATAAACCACTGTCCCTTGACAAAGCCTCTGCTTGCACAGGGGGCTGCTGCAGAAACTTGTTGAAACTCAGTGAAGTTGTTTAAAGCCCACAATGTGTCAGCACAGACACAGAGCTGGAGATGAACAGCTGCAGGTCAGCACTGAAGGGATTTTTTCCAATTAAAGTATTAAAATTTCCTTCTTCTGTGTCCAATATGAGGGGCTTAGCAGCTGGGTGGGAATCAGGCAGTGGATTAGGCCTAATTACTCTTGGCTGTGACAAATCAGGGCTCTGGGTGGCAGATAAGGAGATGGGATGGCCTTGTGGAGCCTCCAGGGAGAAGTTTGGATCATCCATTGCCTCTTTTTTATAGTATTTTGTATTTTGGCTAGAAGAACACATTAATCAACACATTTTGGCTCTGAACACATTAATACTCAAGTATTTTTCCATTCATCCAGTACCAGGAAGGACTGGTCTCTAGTTTTTGTTTTTTGTTTTATTTTTTTTTTCCTGATGTAAATTCAAGTTTGGATCACTGTGGAACAGACAACACTTCTGAGCTGGTTTTCAGACAGAAAGAACATCATCATAAATACAGGTGTAGTCCGGCCCCAGAGAGAAGGGAGGCTCAATCCTCTGGTAGAAGTGAAGGAATCTCTTTTTTCATTCCTGAGAGTTGACTTCAGCAGCACCCACACACTGTTCCTTGTGTTGGAAACTTTAATAACTTCACTTGAAAATCCTGCCTTTTTGATGGCAGTGGAAATAACATGACTTTTAAACAAGTAGAGGAGACTGTCATTGAAGTCGAGCCAGCTACGTGGGAGTCAGATGATTAAGGTAGATGTGGTGTAGGAGGGGAGAAATACTATCATTTGGAAAAAAATACTGTATTTTGAACAGGTTTAATGTTCTCTTCCAGGAAAGGGGGGTTGTTATTATTAAGAGCATCACCAACATTAGATGCAGGGCTTGATTCTCTGTTGATGTGCCTTGGCTGTAATTGCTCCCATCCATGCAAATTGCCTAAAAATGAGCCTCAGTTATCACTGAGCTGTGCAGCCGAAGTCTGGGGGAGCTGTGTGCTCACTTTTTCAGGTGTGGGAACAACAAGGCAGAGGGTGAGATGGGAGGGAGGGACCTGCTCTGTCCCCCTGGGCCACGCCAGTGTCTGTGTCACACCAGGGATCCATTTCTGATCCTGCCAGAAAGTGTTTCACTCCTGTGGCCCAATCTGAGTTTTCTCTCAAGGCTCTGTGATGCTGTTCCTTTATTTTTTGGGCAGAAATTGCTGCTCCAGCAAGGATGTCTCAGGTTACAAGATGTAACAGGGGCTGTGTGTTCTATCCCCACCTGTCAGAGCTGGGGCAGTTCTCTGCTGTTCCTGGGGCAGTTTTTCCTTTCTCTCTCCCACAGCCAACCCTCCCTGCAGGAGATCTCTGCTGTCCATGGCCACTGAGTGTCCCTGCAGGGCTGATCCAATCCCAGCATCCCATGGGGAGATGCTGCGCCCAGGGGAGGAGCCAAGCATTCCTGCCTGGATCCAATCTGAGGTGCTGGGACAGCAAGGACAGCTTTTCCATTGCATTCCCAGGGGAGCAGCTGCCTCTTCCCCTGGAACTTCTGAGGAAAACATTGGGCTGATGCTGAAAGGTTCTGTTCTTGTTTGAAGCAGGTTCCACCTCTGAACCTGCAGCCCCTCTGCTCCTCTCTTTCCTGCCCATCCTGCTTTTTGGAGCATGGAACCTGGGCTGGGCTTGTCACTGCTTTCTCTCTGTGGGATCAAGCCAAAGCCAAACGAGGCCAAAAGACTCAGATCTGAGCATTTCCCCTCCTCAGAATCTCATGCCAATGTGGGAGAAAAGCCCATTGTGCGAAATTTGGGCATTCAAATTCAGAACTTGAGTTACTACTCACATTTTTTTCATAATCAAGGGATCTTTCATTCCATTGTTCTGACAGGAGACAGAGGGGAGGAAGTAGAAAACCTGCACCGACCCCTAATAAATAGAACATATGAGGTAGATTTAGTGGGATATCTCTTGGTCTGGATGTGAAATCTCAGTGCAGTGATTATGCAAAATCCCTGGTGATGACGTGGTTAGACCTGACTCAAAGCAGCAAATCTTTCTGCTGACTTAGTGAACTCAAGTGCTCTCACATGCCCTGAAAACTGCTCCAGCTCAGGATCTTGGCATTCTGAGGCAAAAAAGTGTCCTCTGGGCTGCAGCAATGCCTTCCAAATTGCTGTGTTTTACCATCAAAATGCTTTTGTGCCACAAACAAACCCTTCTGCAGCAGAAAAATTCCTTTTCTCCTCCTTGACAGATTTGTCCAACGTTTAAACTGGTAGGAAAAGAAGATAAACCATAATTTGAGCTGAAAATGCCTTATACTGAGCAGATACTTCCTTTTGCAGCACAATTATTGGTCTCTGAGTCTACAGTGGAGGAACTGGTTGATTTAAACCTTAACCCAAATTACAACCACGAGGTGCTCTGTGTTAGAAATGAGTTCTGATTTATATCAATCCCTCTGTTTTCCTCCAACCTTTCTTCCCACACATGCACAAAAAGAATTAGAGGACCCTGTTACTCATTTTGCCTGGGATTTGAGTGACCATGTGCATTTGAGTGGCCTTTTCCTGGTGTTTATTGCAATCTTATGAACTCAGAGCTTTTCCAGCAATCTGTGATTCAAAACTCACTGAGAAAATCACATTTCTTCCTTGACAGACTCCAACTGTTCCCAGGGTCTCTTTAACACCAAGCCTTTGGGCTCACAATAATGAAAAAAAAGCAAGATTTTACAGCCTGGAGAACAGAAGGGAACTACCCCAGCACAAATAATACTTTTTTACAAGATTTCCCAGCCTGAGCTGACTGTAATTACACGACATCTATGGAAAACACAGTTGCTGCCTAATGCCACCACCTGCTTGGAATATCCTCTTTATATCAGCATGGTTTCATCATTTCCTTCCAGTGTCATGCCACGGGGTCTCATGATAAACACTTTATAACACATATTATAAAACACCAGCATGGATTAATAGCACAACCTGCATTTTCTGGGCTTTAACAGCCCCAGTTGCACACCAAGTGTCATTTTTGTGCCACCACACCTGCTCCTCCTGCTCTTTTCTTCTCCTTTTGTCCAAACAACCTACAGGTAAGTCGTGTGTTTTGTCCATTTGAGTAAGTTATGGCCGTCCTCCATGAAATTGCTTTAAAATGGATTTTTCCTTATCTCCTGCAGTCCTGCAGTAAGTAGAATAGTGCAGATAAGGTTTTGTGGTGCTGTGTTCACCTGGAAGGTGTCTGGATGAAGGGAACTGCTCTCCCTGTGACATCCCTGTGCTGGGGATCCTGACATCAGCCTGGGGATGCTGATGCCCCTCTGCAATTTTGGGGAATTGACACTGAAGGATGTCTCTACTCCAGCTCTCTAAGCACTGCCTGGAGTTCTGGGGGTTCCCTGGGGTCCCTCCTGCATCCCTGAAGAGTGGTGCACAGATTTTGGTGTCCTCACCTCTCCCAGGTGCCTGTGGGATGCTGAGGGGGGGAGAGAAAGGAGGCCTGGTTACCTGACATGGATGATATTGATAAAATATTGTCCAGTCATGGAATGGTTTGGGTTGGAAGAGGCCCTGAAGGTCACCCAGTGCCACCCCTGCCATGGCAGGGACACCTCTCACTGTCCCCAGTGTCCAACCTGACCTTGGGCACTGCCAGGGATGGAATTCCATCCCAGCCCTGCCCACCCTGCCAGGGAACAATTCCTCATTCCCAATATCCCATCCAACCCTACTCTCCTCCATTTTTTTCCTTTTTAATCCTTTCCCAGTTTTCCTCAGTCCCACAGCTCCCCTTTACCCTCAAATTTCCACCTCTGTCTTGGCAGCTGTTGCATCCCTGGGGATTTGTTTCAGCCCCTAAAGGATGCTCAGGCTCATTTTGTGCTGCCCTCAGGCTGTGTCCATGTCCCAGTGGGTAAAGCTGGAAATCAGAGCTGGCTGAAGAGCGAGGGGTGAACAGCCCCAGCCCCTCGTGCCCTGGCTGTGGTGCAGCCCTTGGGGGGAAGGTGCTGGGCAGAAATTGCTCTGATTATTTAAAGCTTTCTGTGCATTGGATTCTGGCCACTTTGTAGACATCAGTAAAGCTTGGCTGGTGTCTTTTCCCCATTAGAGGCTCTTCAGAAGACTACTTTGAAATTTTAGGATTCTCTGTCTCCTGGATCCTGCCAGCAAAAAGTGAAAGAGTTTAATCTGCACAAAAAAAAATTCAGGGGAACTCCTGGAAATGTTTTAATTTTTTTTTTTCCCTTACCATGTTACTCTGTTCTGCTGGGTGTGATATTTATAGAATATAATGAAAAGAGTTTTGGGAGAGATGTGATCTCTGTCTTGGCTGCCATAAAGAGAATCAGCCCTGAGATCTGTGTTTCCAGAAATCTCTGCTCCTGTTCTGTTATCTTTCCAATGGAATTCTTTGCCCATATTTGTAATGGACCTGCTACACCTGCTGGAATTTTGGCTTTTGGTTCCTTCCTTGATGGCAGATTAAGCATCAAACCACAGATGATAGATGGAAAGCATGGTGGGAGGGATGAACTCAGAACCCAAGGAAGGGCAAAAGAGGGAGGAGAATTTCCATGGACTGAGAAATTTTTGTCCATTCCAGTGTCTCTGTTTGCCATGGACAGTTTGTACAATGAAAAATCTCAGGATTTCTGGGTCTGTCCCTGGGGAATGGCTCTTTCCATCCCTCTGCAGGACAGATTTCCTGAGGGAAGGACACTCTGCATGGATCCACCCTTCCTCCTCCCATGGCTGTGAAGTCACCTCAGACCTTGCAAAGCCAAAACTTCCAGTGTGGGCACTTTATCCAGATTATAAACATTCATCTGCTTCTAACCTTCCATTTGCCTCTTAATTAGAGCCTTAATTGCTTTTTCTCTGAGGCCATTAAGGAGCTGACAGGCACAGCACAGCTCAGTTCAGCCCTTCAGGGTCCCAATTCAGAGGCCACCAGAGACTGAGTGCTGCTCCACAGCTTTGGGAGGGCTTTGGATCAAAACTGTGCATTAAACCTTAGATGGTTTTGGACTGAATTTCTATCTCTGGTGGCTTTTGAATGATTGATGGGTATTTTATATCCCTTTGGAGGGTAAAGGAAGATGTAGCAGGGTTAAAATTAATATTTTATGTCTTAAACCTTGGGTCTTGACTAATTATGAAGGGTTTAAAATCCTGGTTTAGTTGTGATCAAGCCCTGATGGGAGTGCCTTAAGGAGGAGATTCAGCCCTTGACTCATGGTGGGAAAAGAGCATTTTCCTTAAAATGCAAAGCAAAACCTCCTCCCCTTCACAGCTGTGGAGCTGGGGCTGCTGCCTTTGAAGCAGATTTTTGGCCAGACAGGAACCTTTGACTGCCTCAAAACCTTTGGCTTTGGACTCTTCTGCACTTTTTCATGGCACCTGTCACAGCCCTATTGGCAGCTGGAGACTCATTGCTGCACTTAATACCTGAAAAAGTGGCTAATTTGTTGTCTTCCCACTGGAAAAAGGGGTTAATGGAAACAGAATTGGAAAACGATGAAAATGGATGGGGGTTTTTCCCACTCTGGAGAATCTAAGTGTAATAAATTAATACTATGCAAGGTTGCAAAAAAAGAAAAGAAAAAAAAAGAAAAAGAAAAAAAAGCAGCTAATGGCTGGTTAAAAAAAGTGCCAGCACAATTTAATTGGAGTGGCTGACTCATAAATCTTTGAATCTTTTTTTGTTCTGGTGGTGCCTGGCAGCTCTGCCACAGTCAGATGGATTTATTTTTCTTTAGGGAAGTGCCCCTCTCTCTCTCTCCCTCTCTCCCCAGCTCACATTGGTCTGCAGCAGTCAGAAATGGGGAATCAAAGTTGTCAACCTTGATGTTGTTTAAGGCTGGAAGTCCTGTTAGACACAGTTGTGATGATAATAACGATAATATTGATAATAATGACAATTCAGCAATTGTTTGTAGCTGGGTTATTTTGCTGGCAGCTGGAATCACAGGGAGCCTCTCCCAAGGAGAGAGGAGCAGCCAATCCATGGCCAACCCACGCTGGACACTCATCTCAACCTCCAGAGGGGCAAAAAGATGTTAAAGATACATAATCCACAATTTTTTCAATGGTGACAGAGGAGAACAATGAAAGCTCTGAGCTGGGGTATGAATTTTTCAAAGCCATTCAATTCTTCTCAGTTATTGAAAACAAGGAGGAGCCAGCTTGGAGTGTTATAATCACAGGCAAATTTAGGCTGGAGGGGATTTCTATCCACTTTTGTGATATCAGGCACATCCTGGTATCCTCTTGGGTATTTTCACCCTCTTCCAACTCTGTTCCTGACAAATCTCTGGAACTTTGGCTCCCCTTTTAGCCTTGACCCCTGCCATGGAAGGTCCTCCACAAGAAATTTGGGGGCTCTGACCTCACCTTGCTCCTGGTGGGAGATAAATCCTGATCAGACCTGCCAGTGGAAATTATTTGTCCAGCTCATCACTTTGTAAATTCAAACTCCTGGGAGGAGCCTACAAAATACCCCAGAGTGTGAGTTACACTCCCCACTACTCATTTCTGGGAGGTTTATGGAATTCAGCCAAATATTCCCTCTGAATTTATTTTTCTAAATCAAATTTTAGCATTCCTCAGGTGTCTCAAACATGTTCTTCATAAGCACTGGAAATTTGGTTTTGGAGATCAATCTCTTTCCTTTCTGCTTTGTTTTGGATGTTTCTTTAAATCAGGTTTCATTCTGGTGTAAGTTGTAAGAATGGGATATCTCATATTTAACAATCCTGTATTTATTAAAATCCTACTTTTTAAAGATAGAGGTTTATGCCATTCTACAGAAATCCAAACTAAGGAAAAAGTGTCAAAATCAGGAAGAAAAGAAATCTTGGAGAGAATTGTGACTTTCTTTAAATCATTCTTGGGAATATTGGGAATGAAGGAAAGGGAGTGAGTGAGGAAGGGCAGGGAGTCCAAACTTTGATTTTCCTTGGAATGCTGTGATTGAGACCACTGGGATCACTGCAACTTTTTGTGATTTGTTTTTCCTTAAAGCCCTTGAGGACTTTTTTCAGAGGCCTTGGGTATCCCAAGAACTGTGCCACGATGGGAGTTTTTAGTGCTGGCAGCTGCTTTCTAGGATAAAAAATTTAAACTCATGAATTTTCTGTATTTTTTCATGTCCTTTATGTAGCCAGTGGTGTTTCTGCAGTCCACAGCCTTGTTCTTTTTAATCTATCAACTGCTGAGTTTGATTTTCTGCTTTGACTCACAACTTTGCTCATTCTTTAAACTTTGAGGTCACTTCTGGCTTTACAGCTGCTGCTCTATTCAATTTTGTGACAACTTTCTGCTGAAGGTGAGTAATCTTTCTGCTCACATTCTTTAGAAACAGATGTAAATATCTGTAATTTTAGAGGGGCCTTCTGGTTATCAGGGTGTGTAATGCAAAGTGATTCCAGGCACTTTAACCCTTCTTAAAATCCCGTGACTCCAGACACTTAAAATCTTAAAATCCAGTGATTCCAGACACTAAAAATCTTAAAATCCCATGACTCCAGACACTTCAACTCTTCTTAAAAACCTTCATTTTATCCTTCATTACAATTCAGGGAGACAGGAGGAAAGAATATTATACAGCTGGAAGTAGATAAGCACCACAGAGAGAAGAGAAAAGATCTTTTAGAAATATGGGAGGGAGCAAAGTTCACCAAAAATACTTCCCAGGCTTTTGAACTGCAGGCTACCCAGACAGACTTCATATCTGGAAATCAAGCTGAGCAAACAAGGTGATCAGCCTGAAAGAATCAGTTCATTCCAGCAAAATTCCAGGGGTGAGACCCTGCCCTGACCTGAATCCGTGCTGGGATTTCACCACCGTCCTCTGCAGGCAGGTAACAACCCAAAAGGGAAAGCCTAAAATTAGAAATACCAGCAAAATATTTCATTTAGGATAAGGATGGGCTCAGCATCCTCCCTTGGGTTTGCCAGCTGGGGATTGGGCTGGAAGCAGAGGAGATCAAGGGTCTGGAATCACAGGGTTCTAGGAAGGGTTTGGAATCATGGGATCTTAGGAAGAGTTTAGGTGTCTGCAATCACAGGATTTTAATAAGAGTTTAGTGTCTGGAATCAAGATTTTAGGAAGAGTTTAAGTGTTTTGCGTCACAGGATTTTAGGAAGAAGAGTTTAAGTGTCTGGAATCACAGGATTTTAGGAAGACTGGAAGTGTTTTAGGTCACAGGATTTTTGGAAGAGTTTAAGTGTTCTGGATTACAGGATTTTTGGAAGAAGAGTTTAGGTGTCTGGAATAACAGGATTTCAGGAAGAGTTTAAGTATCTGGAATCACAGGATTTTAGGAAGACTTGAAGTGTCTGGAATCATGGGATTTTAGGAAGAGTTTAAGTGTCTGGAATAATGAGATTCTAGGAAGAGTTTAAGCATTTGGAATCACAGATTTTAGGAAGAATTTAAGTGTTTGGGATGACAGGATTTTAGGGAGAAGAGTTTATGTGTCTGGAATGACAGGATTTCAGGAAAAGTTTATATGCCTGGAATCACAGACTTTAAGTAGAGTTCAAGTGTCTGTAATCATAGGATTTTAAGAAGAGTTTAGGTGTCTGGAATCACAGGATTTTAAGGAGACACCTAAGGAGTTTAGGTGTCTGCAATCACAGGGTTTTAGGAAGACTTTAGGTGTCTGCAATCACAGTATTTTAAGAAGAGTTTAAGTGTCTGGAATCATAGGATTTTAGGAAAAGTTTATGTCTGGAATAACAGATTTTAGGAAGAGTTCAAATGTCTGGAATCATGGGATTTTAGGAAGATTTAGGTGTCTGGAATCACAGGATTTTGGGAAGAATTTAAGTGTCTGGAATCAGAGGATTTAAGGAAGAGTTGAAGTGTCTGGAATCACAGGGTTCCAGGAAGTTTTAGTGTTTTGCATCAGAGGATTTTAATAAGAGTTTAAGTGTTTTGGACCACAGGATTTTAGGAAGAAGAGTTTAGGTGTCTGGAATAACAGGATTATAGGAAAAGTTTAAGTGTCTAGGATCACAGGATTTCAGGAAGAGTTTGAGTATCTGGAATTACAGGATTTTAGGACATGTGGAAGTGTCTGGAAACACAGGGTTTTAGGAAGAATTTAAGTGTCTGGAATCACGTGATTTTAGGAAGAGTTTAAGTGTTTTGGATCACAGGGTTTTAGGAAAACTTTAGGTTTGGAATCACAGTATTTTAAGAGGATTTTAAGTGTCTGGCATCATGAGGTTCTTGGAAGAGTTTAAGTGTCTGAAATAATGAAGTTTTAAGAAGAATTTCTTAAATTCTGACTGGAATCAGAGGATTTTAGGAAGAGTTTAAGCATCTGGAATCACAGGATTTTAAGAAAAGTTTAAGTGTCTGGAAACAGGATTTTAAGAAGAGTTTATGTGTCTGGAATTACAGGATTTTAGGAAGAGTTTAAGTGTCTGGAATCACAGGGTTCTAGGAAGAATTTAAGTGTTTTGGATCACAGGATTTTAGGAAGAAGAGTTTAGGTGTCTGGAATAACAGGATTCTAGTAAGAGTTTAAGTGTCTGGAATCACAGTATTTTAAGAAGAGTTTAAGTGTCTGGAATCATGGGATTTTAGGAAGAGTTTAAGCATCTGGAAGCAGAGGATTTTAGGAAGAAAAGTTTGAGTGTCTGAAATCACGGTATTTTAAGAAGAATTTATGTGACTGGAATCAGAGGATTTTAGGAAGAGCTTTAGTGTCTGGAATCACAGGATTTAATGGTCAATGAAGAGGGTGCCAGCCCAGCTTCCCACTGTGCCTTCCTGTCTGGAAAACAGGAGCAGGGCCAGAGTAAAGCAAATTTTGGGATCCTGTCATTGCTCTGGCTGTGGAGATCATGAACCCTGCAGGGAATAACCTGTGTAGGCTCAGCAGTGATGAGCAAAAACAGGATTTTGGGGCACCTCTCTGTGCTTGGAAGGAACAGTGCTGACAGGGGAGGCTGTGGGAATATGGAAAGAACTGGGATCTGCCCTTTGTCCATGCCCAGAGAGATCTTGGAGGGATTGCAAAGACAGGAGGGGCAAAATGAAGCTCTTCTGGAGCAAGTCTGATATGTGGTCAGCACAGAATTATTTCGTAATATCTGATCTGTTAGGTAATCCCTAAATACCTGTCTTTTAGAGATCTTACCTTTTAGTATGAGTTACTGCTTGAATCTGAATATTATATTTGAACACTTAGGGCTGAGGGAGCAGCTGGAGTTGTGAAGAGCTGAGGAATTAATTGGTGAGAAAGGTGTGAGAGATGGACAAAAAGCCATTCTCAAACATTCATAACAGGCTTGCAAAGTACAGCACTACCCAGAGAGTAAAGCTGTTAAACAAATGTGTAATCCCTTTTCCCTGAAAGTGAGATACAGCAACACTTTAGCTGAAATATTCCTAATCAGCACCTCCTTTTTATTTCCCACAAACACTGCTGCCTGATTTCTTGCTATTCCTCGTAGCTTTGACTATTGTGAAATTGCAATTGCCTCCTCTAAGTCTCACAATCCTCTTCAGCAATGAAACTCATCTTTTTCCACCTGTAGGGAAATCTTCCTGAAGGAAACATGAAATGAGATGGGAGTTCCTTTCCCTGCTGGCATTTAGCACTCCCCTCCTGCTAATGCCTGTAATTTTCTGTGTGAGAATAAATAACAGTGGAATGCTTCTTTGTTAGACTCGGTAAAATTAAAATGGGATGGAAGTGAAAGGGATTGCTGGCAGCTCCAGGGAAGTGGGGATGTGTGAGAAGTTAAACCTTGTCCAAGTCTGGCACCCAGCAGCAGGAGATGTTAAAACCCTTAAAAATAGAAAGGAAAGCTGCAGCCTGGAGAGCCCTTGTGCTCTGATCATTTCTGGAATGAAGATGATCCCGTTTGGAGCAGAAGCCACTTGTTCCTGGCCCTGCTCAAACTGCATTTCAGTCACATCCTGCAGCACAATGAAACCCACTCTTGTGCTTTGTCTTGCAGGAGCACTCAGGTGGGAGAAATCCTGGTGTTTTTCTTCCTGTCACCTCCGTGCCCTCAAGAAGCACTTGGAGAGGATAAACATTTCTTCCTTGAAGAGCAGTAGAAAATTCAAGTGAGAAACTCTGACCCCAGCAATTTTTATTTGGAGAGAGAGCAGAGTCTGCTGAGAGGTTTTGAAGGGCTGGAACTGCTTAAATCCATATCAGAGGGAGATATTTGCTAGGACTGGGCAAGGCCAAGGGGTAAACACAGCATTTCATCCCAGAGAAATCAAACCCACAATAAACCAGTCAGTCAAAGGGGCTGCAGTGAAGAGGGCAACAGCTTTATACAATATTTGTCTGGTTGATAACACTGTTTACTGTATAAATAACCATCCAAGTGAACATTTTATTGCTCTGCACACGTGTTTTCCACAGCTGGCAAGTGTGGTTGTTTCTGTGCCTGTAAAACCTCCTGCAGATGCTGCTCTCAAAGCTGCCCCAGTGTCAGAATTATAAATGCACCCTATTCTGAGTTTATTTGTAAAATTATCCCTCTGAACCTGAAGTTCTCTGGCTGGCTTTGTTGCTTGGTTTTTTGTTTTTCCTTTTGACAGCTACAAATGTGCAGATCATTTTATTTCCTTGGAACTGTTCAATGCTCAAATTTTTATTTTTAGGCAGAGGGAATTGCCCGAGTGTCACCAAGTGCATCCCACTGGCCAGATACAACTTCACAAGTCTAGTTCAGAATTTTTCCTCTTTCTCACCCTTTCCCCCCCTTTTTTTTTCATCTTTCTCTCTCTCTGATTTTATTTCTCAGTTTCTCTTGCTACTGTACACTACCTGACCTTCCCACTACACCTTCCAAATTTAAAAGGCTTTCCTTTCCTTCTTATGGGTCTATTTCCTTATCAGAATTATACATTTGCTTAATTTTTAAAAATACCTACTTTGCTTGTGATAAGACTTCCCTTAGAAATAGATTTCACCAGGTGAAAAAGGCTTAAAAAATTTAAGCCTATGGCTAGGATCCAATTATCATAAAATATTCCTAACTTTAGATTATTTTACATTTAAAACTCTGGGAAATGGGGGCTGCAAAATGTGGAAATACCAGATGTGTCCTCCAGCTGCAGTGAAGTTTGGTTGGATTTATTTTCCCCATTCCTCAAGGCTCCTCAGTGGTTCCACAGCAGCCTAATGTGCTTTTGCTGTCCCAAAATCAATGTTTTTGGACACTGGAGAGATGTGCACCACCACCAGGGAAAGCACAGAAATAAATCTTTGCAAAAGTTTTATCCTTTGAATCCAAAGAGATATTTTTGAATGTTGTTGTAAATAAATAAATCAAGAAAAATGCATATTGAAAGGATCCATAACAAATATTTTTAAAAACCAACCTTATTTTGAGTGTTGGATAGTGCTGGATGAAGGAATCAGATTGACTTCATGATTTTGGAAAATGCCTTGCTGAGGATTCTCCCTCAAATTCGTTTTCATGGCAGAAAGAATGGGAATAACCAAGGTGTAGGGATTGTCCCTGGGATAATACTTTGTTATGTGCCTTGGAAAAAACACATCCACTTCTTTTTGCATCTCAGGAAGTTGTGGCAAAGCTTCCATGGGGAATTAAAGGGGTGCTTGAGTTGAACTTTCTGCTGAATTTTAATTTGGTTCATTATTTTAATGCCATTTAAGAAAATGCATTATTCTTAATTTCCCGTCCTAACACAAAATGCTGAATTCCCATGACAATCTATAAAAATTGCGTTTCATACAACAGATAAATGTGATTTTGGAGCACTTAGGGTGGAAATTATTATAAATGCATTTACCTGTTGAGTCAAATTTAAGCAGAATCAATAATTAATAACAACATTAGCAAAGGTTTACCCTTATCATTTCCCATTTTATTTCTCATTGAAGCTATATCTGAGTGGGGAAGCTCTGAAAACAGAGAAAGGACTGTTTTTCCTGCTCAAATTTGGGAGTGGCTTTTCTGATGGATGACACAATCTCAGTCTGGTCTGGATCTCTCAGCAATGACACCAAATGAGGACACTGTAGGTGACATCACACTTTCCTGGCTTCAGCTTTTATAAATTTATAATTTTGGATTCCATAACAACTCTGCTGGCAGGAGTGCAGGGCTGGGTTTTGCTGCTGGGAGCAGCTTCTTTCCCTGCTCTCACTCTGCAGCCGGTGGGAGAAGGAAAGGTGAATATTTGACTGCCTAAATTGGCTTTCAGTGTTTGCCAGGATGCAAATAAATATAAACATTTGTAATATTAGTGTAATATTTGTGTGAATATTTGTAAACTGAAAGAGTGAAAATTCCAAGTGCTGGTAGAAGGTTGGACTGATTGTACCTTCAACAAAAACACGTCAGTCCCAGGGGTCAAAGCACAGCACAAGAAGCTACTTCTGCACAAATATGTTTTAGAAATTGTGCTGGTAATTCTGACACTATTTGATGCCCTCTGCTCATATCTCACTCAACAGGAGACTCCACCCAAACAGAACAGTTTAAAATGTGAAATGGACCCATCCAGTGCAGGGGAAACTCTTTAATCCTGGATGTCTTCTGTGGGTTTCCAAATCACTGCATTCGGTTTCTCTCTTGATAAGGACTGGAGAGGTTTGAGATAACCACAAATGTGATTTTATCTCACGCCCTGCCAGCCCAAGCAGTCTGAGGGGTTTGTGCTGCAGTGGAGGCTGAGTGGGAGAGGTGGCCAGGCCAGAGCAGCAAATAAAACCCCTGGGAGAGAGCCCTAGGATGTGCAGGGGTGAAAATGAGGTGAGAGAAGGGGGAATCACAAAAAAAGAAATATGAGACTCCAAACCAACAAATCCACATTTGCTGCACTGCAGGAATATTCTGCCTTTTGATCTTGTAGGTGGTTTTGGTGAGACATTTTTTATTCTGCCACTACTTGCCAATCACTTTGCTGGAAAACACAGTGTTCAGCAAACCTGAAAATATCCCACACCCTCTTGGGATGTCAAGTTCCTTCAGCTGCAATTCTGAGATCTCAGGATGGTTTCAGGGAACAAACAGCAATTCCCTCATTGTCTCACCCCAAGGTGGTGCAGATGTTTGAAATCTCGGTGCCTACTGCACAGATCAGGAGCTCTTAACATTTCATCTTGATTTCTCTTCAGTACCACCTACTTCCTGGAAAATCTGGAAAGCCTTGCATTTACCACTTCAAATTCCCTGCCAAGTTCCCTTCAGTTTTTTGTTGTGTTTTTTTTTTTTCCCCCCCCTCTGCTCCATTTTTGTCTCACACGTTTATTATATGGTGACAAATGCAGTTTTCTTCTGACACCACATAATAGATGTGTGAAACACACACACACACATGTTCTAGTAAGAGACTGCTCTTTATTTCCTGGCTCCCGTTGCAAAACAGGAGTCAGGGTTGGAAAGGTTGTGCCTCTGTCAGAGCTGTGGAATCCACGTGCTCAAACTTTCCTGGGTTTTGCTGCAGTCGTGGGGAAAAATGGCAAATCTCATTGTTATAATTCTATAATCAGTGTTTTCTCATCCCCCAAGCACATCAAATCTTCATTTTATGATAGCCATTCCCGTGTGTTGATTATATTTACTCATTTCAGGCATTGATGCTGTTATTAACAGGAAAAAAACACCTCCAGCTTCTAAAACACAGATAAAAGTACCCTCCTATAATTCTGGCTTTAATACAAAAAAGAAACATTATTTTAGCGGCGCATTTGCTGTGGATTTCAAGCACTTTTTTCCCTTGCACCAAATGATTTCTGCTGTGCTGCTGCATAATTGCAGGTAACAACCACCCAGCCAACGAAACTCCGGTGACACGACATTCCTTGTTTGCACATTCCAGATTCCAGTGTTCTGTGCACTCCTGTGGGGGCCCCAGTGAAACACCAACTCAGATGAGACCTTTTGTGAGCTAGAGTGGAACAAGCCCCACGTTACATGTTAAAACAAAAACCAAGGGAAACGAGCAGGCAAAGGAAAAAAAAGAAAGAAGGGAACAGATCATCACTTCCTACAGGATCCAGCCCTGGAATGCCACAGGGCTGGCAGTTGTTCTGCAGATACCCAGGGGTGATTGGAAGCAGCAGGACCACGGTGCTTCCACGTTAATCACAAACAGAGTTTTTGCATTGAATTTTTTTTGTTGTTGTTTTTTTCCCCAAGCAATTTTATCCCACAAGGTCCCTGTGGTTGAGCTGCTCCTGCAATAGAATGACAAATAACTGGGTGACATGCTGTGAAAAATTCAGAAAATGAGAGATGCTATCCCATTTTCCAAACAGAGCAGAAACAACACTAATTCCGTTAGGCAAGATGGAACAGACAATTAAACTGGGCATGCTTTTAATTTTGAAGCTCACCAGAGAACGAACTCCTTTTTCAAACGCAACGACTGTGGAAGTGATTCCTTTAAAACGAAGCAAAACCACTGATTTTCCTTGCTAAAATTAAAGCATTTACCTCATACAAAGTATAAGAAATGTTACCTGTTGCCTCCACCATTCCTTCTAGGATTACAACAATTTCTAGCTCCTCTTTGGGCAACTGGGCTTTGGAAATCTCCCAGAAAGGACTCTGCTGGTTAATCTCATGGCTGATGATCAGTGGTGAAACCAAAAAGAGACGATCATCCCCTGTGTAATAACCTACGTTGATATCTGTCTGGTTGAGTGGTATAAATTCCCCCTCCTTTGTCTGTTTGGATTTGATCAACTTGGCTCGTATTGATGCCTCTACAATGTGTGAATTCCTAAGGTCTCCTACTCGGAACATCAGACACAGCTTTCCATCCCGCATGGAAATGACTGCGTTTGTAGAAAAAACCAAGGTTTCTGCCCTCTTCTTGGGTTGGGATATTTTCACAAACATGCAGCCAACCATGAAGGCGTTGACGATAGAACCTAGGACAGACTGCACTAAAAGCAGGATAATTCCCTCGGGACACTTGTCCGTGATGACCCGGTAACCGTACCCAATGGTGGTTTCGGTCTCGATTGAGAATAAAAAGGCTGAGACAAACCCATTGAGGTTGCTGACGCAGGGGGTCCACGTGCTGTCCCCTATGTGATCCATGTCCCCTCGCATGTAGGCAATGAGCCACCAGATCATGCCGAAGAAGAGCCAGGTCACCGTGTAAACCATGACAAAGATCAGCAGGTTGAACCTCCACTTGAGATCCACCAGGGTGGTGAAGATGTCAGTCAAGTACCGGTAAGTCTCTCTGACATTCCCGTGGTGGACGTTGCATTTCCCATCTTTCCGAACGTACCTCTGGATTTTCCTCTTGGCACATTCCTTGCTGATGTTTTTTGGCAGATCCTCTCGCGCTTGTTTGGGCAACTTTGGTTGATGGATTGTGACAGGGCTCTCGATGTCCTGCTCCATTGAGTCTTCTTCCAGGACGTTGGCTGCCATGGAAAACAAAAAAAACACAGAGAAGTCATTATTCCTCTTGTTATTGCTCTAAGTCAACACACAACCTTTTCCTGTGTTAATCAATAAAATGATCATCCTTGTTCTTTGCTAAATCCATTGTATTTTGCTAACACAAAAATTGAATGCCAAGCACCCTCATTTTATTGCTACACAGAAAATAAAATTAAAGCAAACTCTCGTTTCTTATCAGGTCATCCTACCCACACCCATATTTAAATTTCACAAGATGGGTTTAAGCAGATATTCCTTCCCTCCTCACCCCTTTGCAGTTTAATGAATGAAATTTTTTATGCACCAAAAAAGATCTTACGGAGATAAAAGATATAAATGAGGCAATGGATTCACTTGGGGGTGAGCAGAGAAAATGAGCTATTGCTGAGCTATTTTTTCCCATCAATTGCACTGCTGTGGGGAAAGTATTAAATAAGTACAAGGAGGGTTTTTTTTTTTTAAAAAAAGCCAACAGTTTTTAGAAAGAACCAATCCCCCTCTTGTTGAAGGAAAGTTGTAATATCTATCAAGAGCAATTCAAGCACACTTCCACAGAAAAATCAATGTCTTGCTGATAATGAGACAAGGAATTGTGTGTCCTTCTCCCAGCAACGTAAAACCAACGGTACTTCAGATTTCATTTGAATTCTCTGTGCCTGTGGCCTTTAATTCGAGTGTACCTTGTCCTCTAATGATCTGGGCCTTTTTTTTTAGTTTCCCAGCTTTTAGAGATAAATAGCTTTGTTATGGTTGTGTGCCAGGGAAAAAAAGAGTGCACTGAGGAGGAGAGTGCTTTAATCGAATGTGTTTTGCATGGAGCACATGCTGAGGTCTGGGGTAATTGTTGTTTTCAACTGATTTTCAAATCCTTCTGTTTTCTGGGGCTTCTTCCTGCAGGAATTTCAGCTCTTGAATACCTAATTCTTTCTCTTCTGGCTAGCTGCTGTCATTCTTCTGCCAGATTGTGAAGAGAAAAGTCTTCTGGTGGGTCTGCCCACGTGCTTGACTTTGAATAGAGAATTTCAGAATGGTTTGGGTGGAAACGGACCTTAAAATCACCCAGTCCCCACCCCAAAAATGGTCAGGGACACCTTCCACTAGCCCAGGTTGCTCCAAGACCTGTCCAACCTGGCCTTGGACACTTCCAGGGATGGAGCAATCACAGCTTCTCTTGCCACTCTGTGCCAGGGCCTCATTGCTCTCACAGGGAAGGATTTCTTCCCAATATCCCGTCTAAAAAGCAGCACTGCTGTGATTTTGTGCCATTCTTTATGGAGTGTTGCTCTCAGTTGGGTCAGTGTGGCTCTAAAAACCTTTTCCACTCCTAGAAACACGTGCTGTGCAGCAGATCCTGTGCGGAGTCTCACAGCACCTGTAGAGAAAGATCACAGAGCCTTGCAGAGTTTTATTGAAATATCCGGGGGAAAAGGGGTTGTAGCCTGGTTGTCTCTCCTCCTGACCTGCTCCTCTTTCAAAGAAAGTCTCAAAGCCCTCCAGTAGCACAGAATCTGAGAGCAATTCCATGTTTTGAGGCCGTGCCCCCCATCCTGTCACCTTTTCAGCTTGCTGTGTGTCTCAGGAGAGCCTTATCAGGGCTGATGGCAGTGGCAGCACTGGGAGCTGTGTCCCAGGGCCCTCAGTTCTGAAGGAACTCCCCCAGCCAGTGACAGTGTGCCTGCTTGCATTAGCTGGGCAATGCATGACAAAACACAATCGAAAGGCATTGCAGGGTCTTTGTGAGGCAGACTTAAGCCAAAGCCAGAAAATTTGAAGTTAAGGCATCACATTTTATGCTCAGCTCTCCGTTGTGCCCAAGGAAATTCCAGTCCACAGGAGTTATCACATCACTGCAGCAACAGAATCCTCAAATAATTATGAACAACCTCTGAAGGCTCTGGCTTTTGAGGCTTTATGTTAAACTACTAATGCTGATATAATGGGGTTCATTATCTTGCAGGCATTATGAATAATTTGCTTTTCCTTCCTAGTCAGAGCCTGGCATGGACACAGAGACTAAGAGTGTGATAATTCTGTTGGTTTGGAGCATATTCCTTACTCCTGGCCCTGCTGTGAAAGGGAATCATGTCCCAAACCTCCCTGTCTGAGCATCTCTTACCAGAAATTATCCTGGGAGGGGACCCAGGTGCTGATTTTATTCCTGGCAGCAGGAAGAATGTGAAGGGACATCCGGGGCTGCCCTCCCACCACACCGCTCCTGCTTTCCATACAATGTTTATTTCCTGTGGAACTATTTTGAGCAGTGAAGCCCCTTTTATTCAGACAGCAAATTTTGAGCAGTGAAACAACTTTTCTTCAGACAGCAAATTTTTACTGATGCTTTCCAAATGCTCTGTGTGGATTTGTGCATCACAGCCAGCCTGATCTGGCTTTCACAGCATGAGGGAAGGGCCACATTTTGTCAAGTGTCCACAAATTTTGTAGGAGCAGGGAGCTGCTGTCACAGTCAGTGGGATCAGCTTGTGACAATTCCAATGTGGGAGGGTTTTTCTTCACCTGGAGAAGCTGTAGTGGAGCTGGTTCTCATCTGGCTTTGTAAGGGGGCAGCTCTGGACAACAAACCCAGTGTTTAACCAAGGTTTCTCTCATTACAGTATTTATTTGACACTCTTGCAGACATTTCAATCTTCCTGAGGGCATCTGGCCATTTCTAAACTCTCCAGGCTCTTCCCAGTGCTGTCATTTCTCAATTCTCAGTCTCTGAGAGGAAAAAATTAAGGTCAAGTTTTTGTCTTTTCTTCTTTTTTTGCAAGATGCCCTTTCCTTCTTTCTCTCACCCCATCCTGCTATGAATGAATTCCTTTGTGGAGAGTTTCTGGATCAGATCCACAGTTTGTTACCCCCTCCTGGACTGAGTTTTCACTCCAGAGAGAACCTTGGGAGCAGCAATTCCCAAAATAAGTGATCCAAGGGTTATGCATCTGTGTGTTTCCATGGAAATGCTTGATGAATAAGTTTTAAACACATGGCAGGATCCCTGCTCACCACTGAGGCTGAGGAACAGCCACACACTGTCAGTGCCTTTGCCACAAAATACTTTGACTAATTATATTTTTACTTGATATCGACCCAATTAACTTCTGCTGTTTATTTCATCTAATTTTCCTTTTGGTTACATAATGGCTGTCATGGATCCAGGAACAGGGGAGTGAGTAGCAGCAGCCTCACTTGAGAGCTATTTTTGCTCTCTCTGCTTTTCTTCCTGACAAAAATATATACATATTATTAATCTGCACTGCAAAAAAAAAAAAAAAAAAAAAAAGGTATTTCTGAACTCTTCCTTCTCTCCCAGTAAACATCATGTTTGCTTGAACACAACAGCCAGGTAATGAGCCAATCCTGGCCAATTTAGAGGATTCTGTTCTAATGATCTGCTTTGGTTATTCTCTGAGGTAAAACCTACAAGACATATGAGATTTCAGTGATTTGTTTAATTTCCCAGCAAATGACCAGGAGCTCTCCTAAACAAATCCCTCAACAGTTCACTTGTGTCCTGGCTGTGGCCAAATTAGCTAATTAAATGTGCCCAGACCTATTATTTACTGTGGAGGGTAAAGAGTGGAGCAGCCCACACTTGGATTATTGAACTCCAATTGTTTTCCAGGCAGGTTAGTGTCATACAATCTGCCAAACAGGAATATTCTGTGTCCTGAAATGGAGCCAGGAGCTGTGTGTGCTCAGGTCTGCACTGGTCCAAACCGTGCCAGGGGCTTTTGAACTGTGCCAGTGCTCAGAACATTTTAATTTTCTACTAAAATTGCAGCAAATGTTGTTGTCATGTTCTTGTCTACTCCAAAGCAGAACTGGAAAGGCACAGTCTTGATTTTCCAAGCACATCCTTTTATTTAGAGACTGTAGAGCAACATGAAACCAGTGTCAACAACAAAACAGGACAGGACACGCTCTCTCTCTTTGACGCTGTGAATGTAACACATCAATGTAACCCTTAAGCAATCATTTTATCATCAACAATGTGATTTTTGGTGTATTTTGGTAGTGCTGCAGAGAACTTGTGGTGCTGTGCAAACAGAAAGCAAAAGGAGGAACATGAAGGGCCTGCACATCCAGTTTAAGTACTGTAAGCCTATTTTGGTTGCGAATGATTTGCAAAATAATGAGGAGTTTCAAAAGAGAATTTTGCAAATCATGACTGACCTTTCTGTAACAGAAGCTGACCTAGAAAGTTCTGTGGATGTTTCACTGCAATTTAGTGATTTCAACTCTTGTAACACGGTTCTGAACATTTGGTGTGCAAATTCATTGAAAATGTCCTGATTTCCAAAATAATTTACAATCTAAAAATTGCTCTCATGGGCTTTACTGCATGCAGAGAAATGTGTTGAGCAGAGACTGTGATTCCTGTCTGCATTCCCCCTTTCCTGGTGGAATGAGGGCTGCTTTTAAGTGAGGGTCCAAGTTTGGTTTTTGGGAAGTCTCGAGAGTTTTACCTCTCGTTTGCTGCAGTCCCCAACCTCCCTGGCACTGCATCCATCTGTGGAATTCTTGGCAGGACCTGGTGGCTGTTTGGGCTCCCCTGTGGGGTTGTTGGGCTTTGCACAGCACAAGGAATTTCTTGTAGCCTTCAACACCCTAAATCCATATTGTTCTGTTTCTCCTCTTGATTGCAGTGGAAGAAGTCAGGGAAGGGAAGGAGAAATTTTGGAATGCTTTGTCTCATCTCTGGATGGCTTTTGTTTCAGAGCTCTGCAAATCTCATTTGTGATGAGCACAGAGGGCACAGGAACACAGGAATTCTGGGAATAGAGGGGGATTTGTCTGTGGGATGAGCCCAGCCACATAATCCACACTGCAAGGCACCACAAGATATGAGGAGAAAGACTCTTGTTTAGAGAAAAAAGTGGAGTCTTCTGTCATCAGCTAACAACTGTAAGCAGTCATTATCACAGGGCACAGATCCTTTTCCCTGAAAAAGAAAGGAATTAGGATCTGGTCCTGCACTGTTGAAATCAATGCAGGATTGATTATTCACTCAGCTGGAAGCACTGCTAGGCCTCACTCTGAAATGTTGGAGTGCTCAATAAACCCTGACTTGGCAAATCTCTTCAAGACCCAAATTACTTTTTTGCACCCATGGAATCATAAACCTAATTTCAGAGGGAGCATGCGTGTGACTGAGATTTATTTCAGCAGCAGCTTTCACTAAAAAAGACATGAAATGAGATATATTTATGATTAGAAAAGAGACTGTAAGGATGACACTTTGTTTTTTTCACATTACCTGCTTCATCACTGCCTTCTAATCCAACTTGATAAAAATAATGTTCTACTATTTTCATTTCTTTTAAGCCTGTACAGCTGCAAGAAATCAGTCTGAGTAACACTTTGTGTCTCTGCAGCACAAACATTTCCATTCATTCCTGATTCTTGGCCCTTTTATTATGGAGGGTGGAAAAATGAATCTGATAACTCAAATTTAAAAACACATGACTCCATTTTTGGTAGTCATTTGACCTTGTAGTTTTCGTCTTGGATTCTAACCAACTTCATTGCAGAATTTACCACTGAAGCCTCCAGAATGCTGTTTTTACATCTGCTTTGCTAAATTTATCTTCACTTGAATCACAGGGAAGCCAAAGAGCCTTGGCTGGGTAACATTTGTGGGGCAATGTAAGAAGTCTGCACCTGGCTGTAGGGAGGTTGTGAGCCTGCAAAGATGTGCAGAGACAGTTGATTATCAACATCTTCAGCCTTTCGCAAGGCTGAGGGTCCCAAATTAGATTATGGAAATTGTTTGCTCCCTGAAGCCTGAGCTCTTAGTGTTTATTCAGAGCCATCTCTAGAGCAAATGCCTGGCACTGAGCACTGATTTCTGGAGTAAGGAGAGGTTTCCTGTCAGATTAGTCTTTTACCAGGTTTTTAGCTCCCAGAAAAGCTTGAGCTCGAGCTTCAGAGCAGGTATTTCTGTGTCCAGGGCCAGGCTGGACAGGGCTTGGAGCAAACTGGTCTTGTGGACAGTTCCCTGCCCTTGGAACTGGATGATCTTAAAGGACCCTCCAACCCAAAACATTCTGTGATTTCATGATTCCATCATGTCCTTGTCCTATCCACAACCACTGCAGAAATCAGCATCCTCCTATTTCCTCTTAGAAGGTGACAAAGCTGAGGTAAAGCATTTTTTGCACCTAGAAAACGCTTACTATTGTCAGTGCTGCTGCCAGCAGTGGCACAAGGACAGCAGCTGTGCCTGAGGTTGGAAATGGGGCTGTGTGTTCTATTCCCACCTGTCAGAGCTGGGGCAGTTCTCTGCTGTTCCTGGGGCAGTTTTTCCTTTCTCTCTCCCACAGCCAACCCTCCCTGCAGGAGATCTCTGCTGTCCATGGCCACTGAGTGTCCCTGCAGGGCTGATCCAATCCCAGCATCCCATGGGGAGATGCTCCGCCCAGGGGAGGAGCCAAGCATTCCTGCCTGGATCCAATCTGGGCCTGGCACAGCACAGCAGCCTTTGCCCCCTGCATTGCCAGAGGAGCAGCTTTCTGCTGCCCTGCATTCCCTTGTCTTTTCAAACCAAGACAAGCTGCAAATCCTGGCCACACTTTTGCCTTCTGATGCCTCTGGGTCAGACGTGTCCCTTGACTTGCTTGTCTAACATTATCTCTGAGAGTTCTTTTTCCAGTTACTCAATCCCAATTATTTCTGCCAGTTGCTACCAGGTGTCTGAATGCCAGAATTTTTGTCAGTTGCAAAATTTTTCCAAAATCTCCTGAGAACTCAGCTTTTCTTCTCCATGGGGTCTACCAGGAAAAGGAGAAAGCATGAAAGACTTGTATTGATCTTATTGTTATCAATTTTAAAGTGTGTTTATATGCTTTAACTGCTAGAAATAATAAATAAATTCATTCAAAATCTGCTTAAATCAGTGAATATTCTGGCTTGTAAGGAACCTCTAAAGGTTTCAATGTGCTGCTCAACACAGAACAAACTTCTAGAGTGCACCTCTGGGAAGAATAGGTCTTTATCTTCTTTGCAGCTTCATTTTTGCACCTGAGCTTAGACTTACAGAGAAATTACATGAGGACTGGTTAAATCCTGATTACTCCCTGTATTCTCTTTACTGATTACATGGAAAAAGAGTATTCCCAAATTTGTGGGAAGAGATTCTCAAGATTTTTTTTCCCATCACAATTTTCCCAGCTGAAAACTCTGGGAACAAAAATGAGCTGATCACCTGAGCTGTTTTGTGTAGATAATTCTGGCCCAAACATTTCACACAGATAATTCTGACTCATTTAATTCTTCACCATGTAATATCTCTGATATCTGGGGAGTTGTCTTAGTTCTTTCTAGAAGTGTAAATAGGAGTTTGGCTGCCCTGTCCAGTGGTGACTGCACTGCTAATCTAGCAAATTGATTGTTTTGGCTTTGGCCCAATTAGTGCTCCAAGAAAATACCTGGGAATAGCTAGGGAGACAGGATGTGCTTCCATTCAGCAGCATGGATGAGATTGAATCAGATTTGGCTTTTTTCACTCTTGTTTGCCAGCACAGTTCTACCTTTGCTCCCTCAGACACCACCACAGGCTCTCATCTCACCCCTGCTTAAATCAACATAAACCCCTGGCCTGCAATACAGACCTCACCTTGTTCCAGGTAATTGGAAGTGGCAAAACCAATCACTGTTAATAAACTAATTATGTCTTAAAACCAAGAGAAAGTCCCCACAAGACTCAGGGCCAGGTGCTCTGCAGTATGACTTGGACATCTTGTACTGCTTGGTCTCAAGGCTGCAGAACCATTTCTGGTTTTATTTAACATTGTAGATGGTCAGCTTGGTGGTGAGGCTGGTGCATGTTCCAGCATGGGAAAAGTTTGGAAATCAAGGCAGGCAGCTTGCCAAAGTCTGTGTGTTCAGTTATGTCACCAGAGGGGAGAGAAATGCACCTTCTCGGAAGGAGTTGTTGTCACCAATTTTCATGCTGGCTGGAGAAGTCAGCCCCTCTTTCCTTGCTGTTTTCTATGCCAGCTCTGTTCCTGTCCTTTCCCCCCTTTTCCCCCTGAAGTCAGGGTGTTTTCACTTCAATCTTTGTCCTTGGCACAGCCAAATCCAATATTTTCCTGCATTGCTGAACAACCTTGAGGCAACCTTGTGCCTGAATATTCACAGAGCTCCTTGGGCAGGTGCTGGAACCACCTTGACTACGCCAACACACTCTGACAGCTCCTTTGCTTTGATCAATGAACTCTCCCAAATAAAAGGCAGAGGAATGATGGAGAGGAATATTTTTGGTCAGAAAGGAGGCGCTTGATTCAATCAAGATGCTGAAGCAGTGGAGTGAAACCAATAACTTATGCAATGGTCTAAGGCTGAGGAGCAAGGCCAAGAGCTTCTAGCACTTTCCTACCAAAAGGGGCAGAAGAATTTAGATGTTGATAAAGATCTTGGATCTGATCGGTTTCAGGTTAGAGGATATCAGATGACTTTGAGAGAGTTCACTTTTGCTCTGCAAAACATTGTTCGCACTGAAGAACCTTTCCCTGGGTCAGGATGGGCACTGGCTGGGGAAAGCCCACTTGCACCAATGCAAAGCAAATATTTCCACACTCCTGACTGCCCTTTGATACCAATTTTGCAGCTTCCTTGGGCAGCAAAATTTTGGGAGAACAGCTCAAATTCCACTGGTAAAGATGAAGTGTTTGAGCTAAGAAGAACTGTCAATTCCTATTTTTTTTTTCCAAAAAAATACAGACTACAGGGAACAGAATGACTTTGGAGTGCAGATATGTGATTCCTCCTGCCCTCCAATTTTTGACAGAAGAATGAAAACATGTCAAAAACTTCCCTCCTGAAATTGTATTCTTTTCCTCAGTCAGTTTCCAGCCAATCTGGCTGCCCCCAGGACACAGACATTGCCCAAGAATATTGGTTTGCTTGCTGCTGTTACGGCTGCACAAAGTTAAAGAAGGAGTTGAAAACCCTGGAAAAATTGAAACAGAGAAGGATAATAATTACTTTTTAAATCTGGTAATGGAGATTTCTTTCTTGACAACTTCCCTGAAGCCAAAGGGGAATTTTGATAGCTTCTGCTTCTATTTCAGGAGAGCAGGATGCTCCTCCTATACAAAACTCAGGCAAGACTTTAATTTTTACACGTTTGAGAAGAATAATTACTGTAATATTTCACTGGGGAAACAGCATTTCTGTGGCTTCTGCTTTCCCTCGTATTGGTGACTTGCTGGATGTTCACAGTTTTCTGTTGGTTGAGGTGGCCTAAGATGCCAATCCCAACTCTGGCATCCAAATGTTGCCTCAAATAATATTTCAGGGGCCAGGCAATTTCCCCCTTTACAGTTAGTTTATCTCAACAGCTCTTGTGTTCTTTCCATGCTGCTCCTTCTCCATTTTTTCAGGTGACAATGGGATTTTGGATGCATTTTTAAGCTAAATAATGAGGCCGTCACTGCCTTCATTCCCTTTCCCTGCCAAAAGAAGTCACAGTGAAATACAGAGACCTGGTTTCTTGCTGATGATTTCCCCTTTTGTGCAGTTTATAGACTGCAGAGGAGAAAATAACTGAGAAATCAGGCTGGAAGTGACATCCAGAAAAAAGACATTTTTAAAAAACCCTGCATAATTTCAGCTGGGTCAATGTTTGGTTTCAGGCTGTGGTGTTTTGATAACCTGGAAATGGTGAGTTCAGAATGGCACTTCAGCAATGTTTCCTAAGGAAATGAGCCTTATCCATCACCCTGTCTGGCCTCCTCTGAATAATTTCTGAAACTGTGGCTGGTATTTAGGCTTTTGGATCCCTTTCAGAACTTCAGTGAGATTTTGGAGCCCTCAGAAACACTAAATTCCTACCAATGTCATGAAAACAAGCTGAGCTAACCACACTACTGGACGCCAAGAAATCCATCTCTATAAGAGGGAGCTGCAAGAAATATTTCTTTTTTTTTTTTTTTTTTTTTCATGAGTGCTGCTGCTCCCAAAGCTCCAGTGAAATATTTTTCAGTCAAATATTCCAGTCAAACATTTTTTCAAACCACAATTCTCCTCCATGTCCCTGTGAAGAATCTTCAAGAGGAAAAACCCCTGCTCCTGCTTTGTGTGCTTGGATTTTCCAGGCTGTTTCTGCCTGATTCTCATTCTCCACCTTCAACCTCAGCTTAGCTTAGGTCAGACTTTGTGGGTTTGTCCACAAAACAATTGGAGTGCAAGGAGATAAAACTGACTCAATTCATACATTTTATTTTTAAGCAAAAATTTGAGTAAACCTATGTTTGGTTTTAATCCAGATATTTTCTTACTTTTTTTTTTTAATCTGAATGAAAAACTTCATATTTTTTCTGCAATGAGCATCTGCCCCACAGGGTTTTATACTCATTTTATACCCATCTAAGAAGTTGTTCAAAGATGTATTCACACAAGGACAATATCAAGCCCAACAAGAGTAGAAATATAAGTTAAAACCACAAAAAAAGTCTTTCCATGTTAACAAATAACAACATTTTGTCTTGAAATGAGCAATTCAGTGGTGTCTAAATTACCATTAACTGTGCTATTTCACTTAAGATACATAATAAAGTAAATAGGTCTATAAATTTACTTGAAAAAATCTCAAAGGACTTGCTGTGAAATTGCTATAATTGCTCTAATTGCCATTATCCTTTTCTAAAGGGATATAAGTAGTGGGGAAAAAAAACTATTTAGAAGCAGGGAAATATTTTTTGTAAATTGGATTTGAGTTGCTCAACAGTATTTTCCAAAATACCTTATAAGGAAAATTAATTTCAAACTTTCAAAAAAGTTTTATTTTGGCTGCGAAATGCTGAAATTCTGGTACTTTTAACAATAGTTTTGTAATTCAGATTTGCACTTCTTTTTCACAGTAATATTTTACCCAACTTTAGGAAACAAAGTTTTTCAGAAGAATGAAATAAACTCAAAATGGAGAGATTATATGAAAAATTCTGTAATCTCTATTTTGAGTGAAGTAGGGGTTTTCTGCTTGTTTTTCTTACTTTGTTAAAAAGTATAAAAGACTTTTTGTTTGCCCTTGATTTTTCCTGTAGGTTTTGCTAATCTGGCTAAAAATAATCCATCATTCCCCAGGATTTTTCCATGCACGAGTCACCAGTTTCCTCTCTAAAAATAAAGGTCCTTTGAGGGCTAACTGGAACCTTTTGGAAAAAGGAGAAAGATTTGGCAGTGTTGGATTTTCCCGTTACCCCGGATTGCAACATCCAATTTCTTGTAAATATCTGAGGGAGTCTGAATGGGGAGTTTAACACAAAAATAAAATTTTATTGTGGAATTATGTTTTATTTCTATGGTGTGGATAGGTCTCACCAGAACAGGCTGCACTGGTGTTATGATTTTTAAATAATTGAGATTTTTGATGGTACATTCAGCTTGCAAAGCCCATCTATCCCTTCCGGAACAGGCAAAACTCAGAGAAGCACAAATAATTCAAAGCTTTTGTACCCTTCAGATGTCTTGAGAGAAAAAGGGGAGTTTCTGCTTTTTCCATTTTTTCCATCTCTCCTGAGTAGTGCAGGGAAAGTGAAATGAGCCAGCTGCCTTTTAGGGATGTGGCCGTGGACAGCAGAAATACAGATTGCTCTTGTTAGAGCGGCTACGTGAGACAAGGAATGTGCTGCACCTAAATGTGAATTTCATGTCTTTTTTAGACAGGTACAGACTCACTTAAAGAAATAGCTGATAAAGGAGCTGACCTTTTCAAGAGAAAACAGTAAACAAAAATATTGAGCCCACGGAGGGGAGTTTTTGATAAATGAATAGACTGGTAACGAGAACGTGTTTCTTGTGCATCCAAACCCAAAATTAAATGGAGAACTGAGGTGGTAAAAATAGACTTTGGCTGCTTCAGAGCAGCTTTCAGTGCATGAAATAAGGCTTGAACATTTGCAAACAAATGAGGCAGTGTGTTGGGAAGGTTTCTGGTTTTCTTCTGTGTTAGGATAACTCATTAGAACATTTAAGATAACTCAAAGACCCATCCGTGAGGTGGAGGCCAGTGGCAGAATGGAAATGCTTCTCTAGGAATCTCAGATGGAATCTCAGAGTCATTTGAGTTGGAAAAGCCCTCCAAGATCATTGAGTCCAACCTGTGCCCGATGCCCGCCTTGTCCCCAGCCCAGAGCTCTGAGTGCCACCTCCAGGCCTTCCTTGGGCACCTGCAGGGATGGGGATTCCAAAACTCCCTGGGCAGTTCCTGCTGAGACCTGAGCTCCCTTTCCATGGGGAAATTCCTCCTGGTGTCCAACCTGAGGGGACTGATGGGGCTTTTTCTGCCTTCCCTGGTGCCCAAGCACCATGAAAGCCATCCTGGGTGGTCTAAAAGTGACACTGGTAGATTTGTAGATGCCCAGACTTCCTCAATATGGACAAGTTGCAAGTGAGGTCTTCCAGATCAGAGCACATTCTGATGCCTTAAGTTTTAGCTTTCATGTTTCCCCCAGATTCTGTACTGCATTAGTGTGTAACTCTGGACTTCATTTGAAGTGTGAGCAAGTTTTCCTCACAGTTTAGTTAGACAAAACAATCCTGTTCCAGGCTGAGAACCAAGGACACCATTGCAACTTCAGGCCCAAAAACTACAAACAGCAGAGAACTGAGGAGAGCAATCTGGGAGGAGGGGCTGCATGACATGGAGCTGTAATTGGACAACTAACCCCAATATGGAAATGGACCAAACCCTATAAAAGCGTGAAAACTCGTGACCCAGGGTCCATCTTGGGTGCAGGCCCAGCTGGACTCTTGTGCTGCCCAAGGTGTGTCCTTTAAAGGCCTTTTTAATAAATCCCTGCTTTATTCCTTTAGCACTGCCTGGCCTCTGTTCCAGGCAGCCTTTCAAGGCCATGGCAGAAATGCACCTGGATTCATTTTTAGTGACAAAATCTTCAAAGGTCTGGTTGTGCTCTGGTTTGCATGGAAGCATCTGAGAACATGGATGTGAGGGAAAGAAATAAGGATGCTGGAATGCCCAAGATTTGGGAGGAATGGAGGGCAAAGTGAAACATTTGGGACTGTAATGTGTGTGTTTGAACAGAGAGAAGGAGAAAGAGAAGCAGCTGGTGAGGAAAGGGGAAGGCAGAAGGAAGGGAGAAGGAAGGAAGAAGGAAGGAGGCACTACAGCAACAGAGAGAAGGGACTCTGTTTTTGAGGGGTGACAGGAAAGAATTTGCAGGATTCAGCTTTGTCTGAGTTTGTTCACAGGGTGAGATAGTTTGTGTGTTATGAAGAATATTTCTGTTTAATTCCTTTTAAATCTGGTGGCAAAAAAATCCTCTTATCTTTGAGCTGTAACTTCCTACTCTTTGTCCAGGATGAAGTTTTCCAGGCCAGGCTGGATGGAGCTTGGAGCGGCCTTGAACAGTGGAACAGGCCATCAAATAAATGTTAAAGAAAGCCTGGGATGTTCAGCCTGAAGAGGGTGAAGGCTGAAAGGGTTGACATGGAGGTGGAAAATGGAAAATCCCATGGATCTCACACAATGAGTTTGGTTTCAAAACAGCTGAAGTTTTTTGGTTTTAAAACAAGGAAGTTTTCCTTCAACAGCAGGTAGTGGCTTCTGTAGCTTGCTCCCTCTGGGAGGCTGTGGATTTGGATAATATCAGGAAATCTGGAAGTCTGGCAAACCCATTGAATCCTAGAATGACCTGGGCTGAAAGAGATCATCCAGTGTCATCCATAATTAACACTCTTTAAGACTCTTTCAAAATTCTTTTCTACACACAGCTGTGAAGCTCAAGAGTTGCTGGATTATTATTTTGGTGAGGAGAGTTTGACACCAATAACTTGAAGTGCTCAGATTTTTGGGCTGATAAATGACATCAGCCAGGCTTGGATCTGGATAACTCATGGAATCATGGAATCACTGAGGGGTTTGGGTTGGAAGGACCCTAAAGATCATCTCACCCCACCCCTGCCATGGCAGGGACACCTCCCACTGTCCCAGGCTGCTCCCAGCCCCAGTGTCCAACCTGGCCTTGGGCACTGCCAGGGATCCAGGGGCAGCCACAGCTGCTCTGGGAATTCCATCCCAGCCCCTGTCCCCCCTCACAGGGAACAATTCCTAACTCCCAATATCCCATTTAACCTTTTCTTCATTCAGCTTAAGCATAGAAAAGGTCTTTGAATAGACAAGGTTAGACCCTCCAAGGGCTCTAATGCCAGCTTACACAGGAATAAGTGAGAAATGGATCCCCAGGCTCGTGTGTTCCCTCTGTCATGGCATTTTTACATTTTTTAATATTTTCCCAGCTGTCCAATACACACATTTCTCTTTCTGAATCCATGGACACACTCTCCACTGCTCACAGGGGGTTCATTAGACGTGGACAGATGCTAAGCAAGATATTTTGCCTCTCCTCTGAGAGAATGTTGTTAATGTAAATACTGTGATCAGTTGACATCAGAAATGATTTGGCCCTAATTCAGTGCTAAAAAAACAATTTCTGAGTTCAAATATAGAGTCTTACATTTATTTTTTTCCTAGCCTTGCTAGTTTCCAAGGAGATCTAACCATGTAGATTGTCTGCAAAGGTGGTAATTAGCCAGCAATGAACAAGATGGACACAAAGAACTTATTGGCAAAAATCAAAATTTCCAAGCAGTTCTGTCAGAGCATTCCTTTTCAGACATCCTAATTTGCCTCACACCATGGTTTTGTAAACAACTGGCTTTCAGATCACTGCCTGAGCAGAAAAAAAATGGAAAATGTCCTCAGATTGATGCAGATGGGATTTTTTTTCAGAATATCTAGCAATTAAAAATAAGGTCCAACAAATTCTACTGACTATAAATAACAGTTTGGGTTTATAAGCCAGTGTTCAGAAAAAATGACAAAGGGAGGAGCAAAGGCTGGGTACAAAACATGTTCCCCTTTTTTATGCAACACAGACTTGGAGTGAGAAATCTTGGATTTACCTTTGGAGTAAAGCAAAGGCAGAATCTGAATTTGGGCAGTCCTTTACGACTGATGGGAGTGAACAAGGGTGAAGGAGAGATTGGAAGAGTTTTTACTGTCACTGACTCTTGGGAATGTCACCTGAATTTCTTTATTAATCTAACCCACCAATATAACATTATTTCAGTATATCCATATTTTTTTCAATATCTGTATTTTCCTCCTTAGAAAAGCTGCTGTTTAGTTGAAAAGTATTTCCTGGTTTGATGAAAATATATAGATTTTAAGCTAGAATATTATGTTCAGTAAAAAGGCTTTTTCCTGTTAAATTTCCTCATAGTCAGTATAACTTTCAGGCATATCTGGAATCACACTAAAGGAGAAGCCTTAGAAGAGAAGTGCTTTGAAATATCAATAGTGGAAGGGTCAGTGTGGATGAGAATTAATTCCTGAGTTACCTGGACACAGCCTGTGTGGAAAAAAAAGGGGGAAATCCTCCAGTTTATAGCTGGATTGTCACTTTGAGATGTTGGAGTGAGCTGAGGGTTGGTCTTTTCTGCTGTGTCCCAAGGGGAAAGGAGGAGAGGAAATGGCCTCAGATGGCACCAGGGCAGGCTCAGGTTGGAGACTGGCACAGAAAATTTCCCTGGCAGAGTGGTCAGGCCTTGGGCTGAGCTGCCCAGGGAGGTTTGGAGTCACTGAATTGTCCCAGAGCAGTCTGGATGTGGCCCTTGGGGACAGGGATTGGGGTGATGCTGGTGGAGCTGGGGTGGCACTGAAGGCCTCTTGATGATTCTGTGATTCTGTGATGATTATTATGATTTTCAAAAGGCCTGGATGAAATTTTGGACCTTGTTTCTGACTTTCACACCTCCATGTATCCCAAGATGGATCTCTTTGTGTTAACAAATGGATATTTATTTCCATCTACACAGAATGTGTGGGAATCATGTGTGAAATGAATAGTGAGGACCTGAGGTATGTGGAACACAAAACAAGGAATGTGCATTCAGGAGGAGTGGGGGAGATGCACAGAAACCTCTCCTTTTTTTTCTATTCTTTTTTTTTTTTCTGTCTATAAACACAATTTTTTTCCCACTGGATACTGAGCCCTGAAATGGTGACTAAACCCTTTATTTTGGAGCTGTTACTCCTCCTCCAGCTTGTGAGACTGGTATTTTGTACTGTACATGAAGCTGCATCACAGACATTTTCACCTGACGCTTCCTCGAGCCGGCAACAGGGAGCAGCAGCAGAACAAACATTTCCCTCTGGCTGCTGGACACAGCCCCGGAGCCCAAGAGGGCAGGGAGTTTGGAACTCAGGATTTGTGGTGGAAGCCGAAATGATCAGGGTGAAGTGAAAAGCAGTGGTTTATATAATCCCAGCCTCTGGCAGTGGAGGGGGTTGGAGGATTTACCTGCTCTCATTCACAGCACGGCAAGGTGGCCTGGATTGAGAGGTTTTTTTCACTTTATTTGCATCCCTGCAAATGTTGGGATAAAAAAGGTAATGGACTAAGAACTTTCTGTGGATTGTTATGTAATGACATATTGGGCTCCTCACATTTCTTATTCTTGTTTATCTACAGGGACTTTAAAGAGAGCTACAGCAGAGGATCCTCAACATGATTCCTTGAAGTTTGATAAATTTGGGATTGGGAGCAAAGAGAATTCCTGCTGCATGATCACCTCACCCTTCCAGGGTCTCAGAGGTTACCTCTAAAACAGAGAGTCACTTATAGACCTTCAGAGCCACAGGATGGATGAAGATGGCAAGGACCACAGAGGGTCCCTGGTGCCACCTCCCCGCTCCAGCAGGGCCATCCCAGAGCACAGGGCACAGGGCTGGGTCCAGGTGGCTCTGGAATGTCCCCAGGAGGAGCCCCCAGAGCCCCTCTGGGCTCTGCTCAGGGCTGGGCACTGCCCAGGGCAGAAGTTGTGCCTCCTGTGAGGGGAATTGCTGGGCTCAGGCCCTGCCCGTGGCTCTGGGGCCATTGCTGGGCCTGGAGCAGAGCCTGGGCCTGCTCTGAGCTCTGCACACAGGGACAGACAGGGACAGACACAGGGACAGCCAGGGACAGCCAGGGACAGACACAGGGACAGACACAGGCACAGACACAGGGACAGGCAGGGACAGACACAGGGACAGACACAGGGACAGACACAGGGACAGCCAGGGACAGCCAGGGACAGACACAGGGACAGACACAGGCACAGACACAGGGACAGGCAGGGACAGACACAGGGACAGCCAGGGACAGACACAGGGACAGACACAGGCACAGACACAGGGACAGACACAGGGACAGACACAGGGACAGCCAGGGACAGACACAGGGACAGACACAGGGACAGACACAGGGACAGCCAGGGACAGCCAGGGACAGACACAGGGACAGACACAGGCACAGACACAGGGACAGGCAGGGACAGACACAGGGACAGACACAGGGACAGGCAGGGACAGACACAGGGACAGACACAGGGACAGACACAGGGACAGACACAGGGACAGGCATGGCTGAGGCCCCTCTCTCTCCCTGGGGCTCCTCTCCAGGCTGAGCAGCCCCAGCTCCCTCAGCCTTTCCTGGGCACGGAGCTGCTCCAGGCCCTTGCTCAGCTCCAGGAGCTCCTGGCCCTGCTGTGCTGAGGAGCCAGAGCTGGGCACAGCAGCCAGAGGTGCCCCCAGGGCTGGGCACAGGGGCAGGGTCAGCCCTGACCTGCTGGCAGTGCCCATCCCAATGCACCCAGGTCACCAGAGAAAATGAAAGGGAAAGGAAACGTGTAACCATCCACAATGGGAGTTATTTGTGTGGGTACCAAAGAAGCTGCAACCCCGTTTCTAAGTTAATCTTAAATCTGGTTGATTTAAGGAGCTGATGGCCTGACCTGCCACACAGGTGCCCCCAGGGCACCTCAGCTTCCCCCTGGTACCGTGTTTATTATCTCTGTCTTCTCACACAGAGCAACATCTGCAAGCCACAAATAAAGCTGATGTGGTAAATGCCCATCAGTTACAGCTGATTTCAGGCTGACCCGAGCAGGCAATCTGACCTCAGTGCCGTTCACATGGAAATGAAGTACAAGCTGCTATTGCAGGGATGCTGTGGCTAAATGAGAAACATCTTGTTTTCATTCTGTGATCAGTTTTTACAAATTGCCTGACTCGTTGGCTTTCACCTTCTTTCTTCTGCAATTGCCTTGATTATTTGCTTTTACATTTAGTATTCGTACAACTTGTGTCTGGTAAAGCCTCCCTGTGGAATCAATGAATGAATCAATCAATTTCTCACTCACCCTGCTCATCCTCTCAGTCCAGTTTGAGTGTGCTGGTGTTATTTGGTCCAGCCAAAATTAATAATTGGAGCTAAAAACCGCAGCTGGATGCACTGGCGTGTTTGTTGGAGGCAGAAATATAATATATGATCTCCACATTGGTAGGGGAAAAACAGTGCTTATTGTTGTTCACAAAATTTTCCCTCTCTTTGGCAGGCTGAACACATTAACTCATCTGTGGTGTTATCCCAGGAACATTAATGCAAATAAAGCTGGCCTGGAGTTTAGTCTAAGGGAAGTAATGGCTCAGTCAGGAGTGGCAGAGTGACATTTCAGGGCCATACTATGCCGTGCATCAGATCCAGCAATTTTAAAGGACCTTTTTGACCTTTTGATTAAAAAGACTCCCAGCATTTGTTCTTCTCCACCTCCTCATAAAGCTGTCACTGTTTCCAGTCCTTCTGTTGCATTCTCTTCCTGCCTAAAATAAAATGTAACTGTTGCCCTCTGGGCAAGTGACTTGGAGCTGGAGAACCAGCCTGGATTCACAGGAGTGCACGCCCACACTCTGTTCTCCTATTCTGGAGAGCAGAACCAGGGGACAAACAGGGGGCTGCACCATGGCATCTCTGGCCTAGCAGGGCGCCTAATGCTGGTCCAGTATTGCTTTCATATCCAGTTTTACTTGGTCAAGTGCTCAACTGGTCACATCCAAAAGCACAGGATGAGCTGGCTGTGGACTCTTTGGGTTCTTGGCAACCTCTGTAGCGTGATAGAATGTCCTGAACTGTGAAGAACCCACAGGATCATTGAGTTCAGCTCCTGGCCCTGCCCAGACCCCCAACAACCCCACCCTGGGAATTCCTGGCAGCACTGGCCAAAGGCTCCTGGAGCTCTGGCAGCCTCGGAGTTGTGCCCATTCCCTCTGGCGAAGAACCTTTCCCTAAAATCCAACCTAAATCCCTCCAGGCCCAGCTCCAGCTGCTCCCTGGGTGCTGTCCCTGGTCACTGGAGGTGAGGCTTTTGTCCAAGTGGCCACAGCAGAAATGCCCAGGTGTTTTCACAGAGGGCTCAGAGAGGATCAGAGAAAAGGAAAAGTAAAAGCTGTCTCTGTAATCCAGTAAACTCCAGGCCAGACTGATGCCTTGTGCAGGCTGCCCTAGAGCAGAGGCTGGGCAGAGCTCCAGAATAAAGCAGGGATTTATTCACAGCATTTCCTCCATGGATGCACCTTGGGCAGCAGCAGAGCCCAGCCAGGGCTGCACCCAGGATGAACCAAAATGGCCCCAAAATGCACGGCCGGGCACGGGCTCTGTCCCTGGGATCAGTTCTGCTCCATTTGCACCTTGCAGTTCATTGTCCCATTGCAGCTTTAGCCCTGCAGTCCCACCCTGCTTGTTTTTCTCTCTCCAGCCCACGGGGTTTGTGCTCCTGGGCTGAGATTTGGCTCATTTGTCCTTGGTGCCCAGCTGGAGCAGGAATTGTTTTGTCTCCCTGCTCTGTGCACAGAGCTCAGCATCCCTGAATGTGAACCCAGCCCCACACACTAAAGCAGCACAGAATGTGAAACATAGAAAAGCTCAAACCTGAGGCATCATTTCTTCCCTTTAGAGGCTCAACAAAACCTTTACCTTGTTAAGTCTCTATTCTAAATATTTACTAACAATAGGTATTTAATAACAGATAAGTATCTAACAATGGATATTAGATTCTATTTAATAGAATCATAGAATCATGAAGATTGGAAAAGCCCTCCCAGCCCAACGATCCCAGCTGTACTCGATGCCCACCTTGTCCCCAGCCCAGAGCACTGAGTGCCACCTCCAGGGGACATCTGCAGGGATGGGCACTCCAAATCTCCTTGGGCAGCTCTTTCCAATTTCCTGCAGCTCAGGCTCTCCCTGCTGGGTTGGTATTGGGGTGCTGGGGGCAGCTCCTGGGCTCTCCTGGGCTCTCTGCTCCTGTTGATGCCAAGCAGTGGCTGCCAGGGCAGAGAGGGTTGCCAAGAAGGAGGAGTGGGAAGTTGTTCCACCAGGGGCTTGAACAGGGGGGTTCCATGGTTGAGGGACTCAGGGGGAGACAATTTTCCACTGAAGGAACTGAGGGGGCTCAGCCTGGAGCAAAGGAGGCTCAGGGGGGACCTCAGTGCTCTGCACAAGTCCCTGCCAGGAGGGGCAGGGAAAGGAGGAGAGGAAATGGCCTCAAATGGCACCAGGGCAGGCTCAGGTTGGAGATTGGCACAGAAAATTTCCCTGGCAGAGTGGTCAGGCCTTGGGCTGAGCTGCCCAGGGAGGTTTGGAGTCACTGAATTGTCCCAGAGCAGTCTGGATGTGGCCTTGGGGACAGGGATTGGGGTGGTGCTGGTGGGGCTGGGGTGAGGATGGGACTGGTTTTTGATAATTTTGTCTCACTTCAAAGACTGAAAAGAAACATCCAATTAGTTCCATGGTGGAAAACCAAAGGGAAATACAACTGAGGAAGAACAGCCTTCTTTTGGTGTGAATATTCTGATATTCCAAAGAGATTATGTATTTACAACATTTAGAAATTAAAAATCCTATTCCTACTATAGAGACTGATAAAAATAAAAATATTCCGAAGAGATTATGTATATACAACATTTAGAAATTAAAAATCCTATTCCTAGTATAGAGACAGGTAAAAAGATCCCATTTCTGGCTCTTCTAAGTCCATCACAGTGCTCTGAATCTCCAAAGTTTTTCCTGTTGCAGTTGTGCTCCTCAGGAACTATTTCAGTTATCTTTGTCCCAGTTTAAAAGTTTTTTCAGAATGGAACTCTTGGGGTGCATTTTCCAGACTGGGCTCTGTAACATCCTGACCAATCTTTAAAAATTGCATAAATGTAACCTATTCACTCATATTTTCTTATGGATGTGCTGATATTTAGCTTTAATAAATCCAATTCCTGCTAGCTGCAAATTCCAAAGAAACTCTCTTATGGAAAAGGACATTAGGAGGATTGCAAGCATTTAATTTTTCTCCTGACCCTTGCAAACATGAGTATGAAAGGAGGGTGATGATCACACTGTTGACAAGGGGTATAATTAGCATTTGCTTACACTTCATAGTTCCTGCTCTGGGTGAAGTGGTGGATGGATGATAATTCTATGGAATGGAAAAGAGAGGCTTTGGAAAGGGAGAGAATCTGTTGTTATAAATGAGGGAATTTAAAGAGGCCAAAACCATAAGTAGACTTTAATAGATGTGGGAAATAATAACAATTCCAGTTGTGTTTTTTTCCTACAGGCTTTTCATCCTTAATAACTTTTCTGTCTAAAATAAAAGAGAACTGCAGTTGATTTCCCAAAATAAAAGAGGAATACAGTTGATTTCCCAGTTGCTCTGGGATGTCTCTGAAAGTAAAATCCAATTTTGATGTTCTGTCATTTTTCTTTGCATTTTTTTAGAGCTCCCTCTAAATTTTAGGGCTTTCTAGCACAGGGTTTCTTACAAAAGTGGAGGAAATCAATACCACTGTAATACTTTGTTTTCTCAGGTGCTGTTTTTGGATTGAGCACTATTCTTCCATGTTTTCAAATGAGCAGAAAAGGCCACAAGGATGGGCAGAGGGATGGAGCAGCTCTGCTGGCAGGAAAGGCTGGCACAGCTGGCATTGCTCACCTGCACAGGAGAAGCTTCGGGCTGAGCTCAGGGTGGCCTTGCAGGGCCTGGAGGAGCCCCAGGAAAGCTGGAGAGAGACAATTGCCAGGGGATGCAGGGACAGCACACAGGGAATGGCTCCACACTGAAAAATTACAGCTTTAGGTGGGATGGTGGGGAAAAATCCTTCCCTGGCAGGGTGAGCAGGGGCTGGGATGGAATTCCATCCCTGGATCCCTGGCAGTGCCCAAGGCCAGGTTGGACACTGGGCTTGGAGCAGCCTGGGACCGTGGGAGGTGTCCCTGCCATGGCAGGGGTGGGGTGAGATGATCACTGGGGCCCTTCCAACCCAAACCCCTCAGTGATTCCATGATTCCATGAGTTATCCAGGTCCAAGCCTGGCTGATGTCATTTATCAGACCAATAACCTGAACACTTCAAGTTATCAGGTATCAAACTCTCCTCACCAAAATAATAATCCAGCAACTCTTGAGCTTCACATTTGTGGGTAGAAAAGCAGAATTTTGAAAGAGTCTTAGCAGTGTTAATTATGGAGGGAAAATGAGTAACAGCCAAGGAGAAATCAGAAGCCTTATCAGAGACATTGCTCTGCCTTTTCAAACAGAGCTTACTGACCAAACACCATGTAAAAAAATATCTTCCGGCATTCCCATTCCTTCTCCTTCTCCTTCTCCTTCTCCTTCTCCTTCTCCTTCTCCTTCTCCTTCTCCTTCTCCTTCTCCTTCTCCTTCTCCTTCTCCTTCTCCTTCTCCTTCTCCTTCCCTTTTCCTTAATTTATCTTTTTCTTTTCTTCCTTTTCCTTTAATTCCTTTTCGTTTCCCTTCATTCCTTTTCTTTCTCTTTCTCTTTCTCTTTCTCTTTCTCTTTCTCTTTCTCTTTCTCTTTCTCTTTCTCTTTCTCTTTCTCTTTCTCTTTCTCTTTCTCTTTCTCTTTCTCTTTCTCTTTCTCTTTCTCTTTCTCTTTCTCTTTCTCTTTCTCTTTCTCTTTCTCTTTCTCTTTCTTTCTCTTTCTCTTTCTCTTTCTCTTTCTCTTTCTCTTTCTCTTTCTCTTTCTCTTTCTCTTTCTCTTTCTCTTTCTCTTTTCTTTCTTTTTTTCTCCCTTCCTTCACATTCAATAGTTAAAACTTCAGCACCTGTAAGGGCAATCTGAAGGTTTTGTGCAGGAACTTTTCAGGAAAACCATTCCTATTCCATCTCTGTGCTTTTCCCTGCCCTTCCAAGAGCTCTCTTTTGTGCCAGATCTCTTGGGCTCCTTCCCCATTTGTGGAGCTGTAAGTGGGAAATGAAGATGCAGCTGTCATGTGAGTTGATTTTTGTTCAGCAAGGAGTTAAAGTTCTTCCAAAGCCATCTACTTAATCATTGTTTCTTTTTGCTACCTAAATCTAATTTTTTAAATATTGTTTTGATTGCGCTGTCCTGTCTTGTTAGAGTAGATTCAGCTTTTATGCTGTGTAGTAAATTATTCTGCTTGAGTTCCATTTGTCTAATCATTTGTCACAATAAACAATTCGTTTTTATATAAATACACCTGATGTGGCATCATGAAAACCTGCAGGACAAGGCTGTAAAACTCAAAATAATGGGAATGTTTTGGGAATAATTTGGAAATACTCTCCCACATCCAGCCCAGCTTTCCTGACGGGGATGTTCAAATTGTCTCTTAGTGAAGCCTGTCCTAACAAATATCTGCTGAGTAATTTTATTTAAAGAATTATTTAATTTACTTTTAACAATCTTCAGCCTCAGGATGGTGTTCAGGAAAAACCCCAATCCTACTAAAATATTACCATAAGCTGCTGCTCCCAGGCTATTAAAAGACACAACAAACCAACGATTAACTGGTGGTAACAAGTGATTAAGAAAATCTTACACAACTCAGTGTTGGGTGGATTATTCAGTGCTCAGTCATCCTTTGTGCTTCCTAAATTGGGTAGATATAAAAGATTTAGGCTTAATTCAAATATTACCTTTAGGCTGGAGAACTTTATCAAAGCATCTTAACTTTTGTTTTCCTAGCACATAAAAACTTGAAAACTTATAGGGACAGAAAATAGAAGATCAAGGAAATGAAGTTGATTTGTTAATACCGATTTCTAAAAATATTTTATTTCTGTAAATTGTTTTGTTGAGTCTCTTCTAAATACTGGACAAACACCAACACAATTTTTCACTTTGGTAAAGTTTAAAAGAAAAAACCCGATTCCATGTAGGTTTGTTGTACCTTTATGTTGACTCTACATTCATGACAGAGAAGAAATTCCTCTTTTGTTTTGAGATTTTCACATAATGGGTGATTCTAGAAAGTGAAAAACCCCAATAGTGTTCAAAGACCTGTGGGCAGGACAGTGAAAATTCCTTTTCAGGAATCTTTTCCTTTCTTTCCCTTCCTGCTCAGGCTCCCAGTCTGAGCTGAGTCATAGAAACTCTGAATATATTCCTGCCTGCTGTCCCCATCTAGACCTTGATTTTCAATTGTTCTGTAACCTGCCTTAGGTGGGTGATTACAAAATGAGCAAAAAACAGCTTTGTAAGGTTTTGTCTCTAAGCATGGCTGGCTTGCAGCTGAAACGGGAGGTGTTTAATGGGCACCCAGCACCACCAAAATGTGTCCTGAAATTTCAGTGTGGGCTCTTTATAAAAACACAGCGCTTGGAAATTGCTCATCTATAAAGTGCTTTGAATTACACTTCTTTTGTTTTTTTATTCCCAGTTGTCTAAAAATCCAAGAAAACTTCTTTGTGGTGTGTTTTATCCTGCACTAGAGCTTGGCAGTCAGGTACAACTCAGTGCTGAGATCAAGACACCCTTTTAAATTAAACTGATTGATTTAAAGCCATAAATTAACAAAGCTGGGAACCACAGATTCCATGTACACCAGAGGTACCTCAATCAATACAGACCTAAAATCAAATCCCAGGATCCCTGAGGGTGGCAAAGCCCTCCCAGCCCATGGAGTGCCACCTGTGCCCCATGGGCACCTTGTCCCCAGCCCAGAGCACTCAGTGCCAAACTCAAGCTCTTACTCACTCTGAGCTCTTGGGGCTTCTCACATGAGAGGCACCACGTTGTACCAGGATTTTGAGGAATAGCCAAGGTCTGCACGAGGCACAGCAGTGCTTGGAACATTGTCTCCCACCCAGGAACTGCCAGCTCTCGTGTCCTACATCATAAATGAACTGCTGGGTGCTGCAATGCATGAAATAGAAGCTTTTCTGAGTCCCTCAGAGGGAGAAAGGAAAGCAGGGATTGAATTAGAGCCTTTGGAGAAGCTAAAATCTATTAAGCCACACAGACATGAAGTAGGGGTGTAAGTTTTAGTTTTAAGTAAGTAGAAGTATTTTTTAAGTAGTCAAAGGCCCTAAAGCCCAGTTTAAAAGTCAGTTGTGTTACCTTTCACAAAATTAACTTAGCTCCAGACACAATGAAAACATAGCAGAACAATGCTTGCATTTCTATATAGAACAGACAGAACCATTTGTGTGAATAGATAAAATGAAATGTGTAGATTTTGGGTAAGAACTGACACTACTTTCACACATTAGAATCAAGCCACAATAGGTTCAGGAAGAATGTTTTAGCATAGGGTTTTTAGCTGATTGGATGATTTATGAATAAAAATCCCCAATATTTACACCCCAATATTCATACATTTGGAATTTGCACCCCAATATTCATACATTTATGAATATGGGGGTGCAAAAACAAAAAAAAGGAAGAAGAAAAAAAGGTGTGGGAGCTGCTGCTGCTGCTGTTTGGAACATTGGGACTTAATGCCAGAAGTCTTTTAGCATGGATTTTAATACTCTGATATTTCACCTTCAAGTCTGATGTATCCATGCAATAAACAACTTTACAGCAACCAACAACTGCTCTTGTCTTTTGAAGACCCAAGGCCCACGAAAAACTCAACAACTGGGGACAAGGGACTGGAGGAAGAGCTTTTCTGGGACGAGCAGAGTAATCAGTGAGGGAGCTGAGGTTTTTCTGGGTTACCTCTGATTTAAGAAGGCACTAATGTGGCTGTGGAGCAGTGAGCAGCCTTTGATCTGTGAGTCATTCCGTTCTGGGCCCGAGCAGGGAGCATCTGCTCGCTTTGATCCACGGGCACCCTCTGCTCTCATGATCTGCTGTCCCCAGGGCTCTGGGGCTGGCTGCAATCTGTTAAGTGGACACAGGGAAGTTGCCTTGGCAAGGACTGGGAGCTTCACAGAATCCCAGAAGTTTTTTGGCAACAGATGCTCTTGTCAATTCAATTTGCCTTCGGAGGCCGCTCAGACAACTGCAGCGTGTGCAGCACATTAGACATGATCTAAAGCAGAAAATTTATGCTGTTGGGTGACACCAGAAGTACAAATTAGTCTCTTCTCTGCTCCAGCAGGGCCACTGCTGCTCCCCCTCTGTCACATCCACTCATTCAATCCATTCACTGCAGGAACCTGTCACCTCCTTGGTGACAATATCCAGGCAGGTTGGCCTGTTGTCTCTTGGCACCATGCCACTGTGCTGTGCTCCCTCCTCCATCTCTCCCAGTCCTACTCAGTTCTCCCTCCCCAAAATAGCCCCTTTTGTTTGCTTTGAGGGAAAAAAATATAGAATTTGTGCTAAATAAAGCCTATCCAAACTTGTTCTGTTTGGTCCTACCCTTCCGTGGAGGGGGGGATGGATTACAGGTTGTTTACACCCTGAGATGAGCCAGAATATTTACTGATTTTTATTGCTGGTGCTGCAGTGAGTCAATGTATTAGGACAAAATGCTATTTAGAGCAATGGAAGGGATGGATACTTCAGTGACAGCATTGATTTTGATCTAACACAGACTAATATCCCGTGCTGGCACAATGCAGATCACAGCCAAACGAGATCTTCGCTTGCTGCAATGGGAAATTATTAAAAAGCAGCTCTCAGTAAATGCATTAACATATGGTGGTGTGGCTGTGGCTGTGGCTCTGTCTGCACTCCACAGGCTCATGGAGAATGTGAGAAGCTCTCCCCTTCCCCAGCTCCTTATCCAGACCTTTCCCACTTGGAGAAGAACAGTGAAAAGAGGCCAGGGCTCCTGTTTGAAACTTTTGTGCTGGACTCCAGTTTGGACTCTGCCTCCAGTTGCCGAAGGCTAAAATTGGATCCATCTTTCCCATTTAGACTCCAAGGAAGAGGTGCCCCAGAGGAGAACGCTTCCATCATTGGAGGTGTTCAGGGTCAGGGTGGCTCTGACCAACCTGGTTTAGAGAGAGATGTCCTGTCCATGGCACTGGGCTTGGACCATGTGGCCTTTGAAGGTCCCTTCCAACCCAAACTGTTCTGATTTATTTTCCTTTCTTGACAACATATTATTTAAATAAACCTCATCAGCCATGGCTGCCATGCTGTTTTTGCAAAGCAAAATAAAAATCCTCCACAGGTCCACATGCAAGATCAAATTTCAGTTCTCTGCCCCATTTGTACATAGAATTCCAGTGCTGCAGAGATCCAAGGCAGCCAAGACTGCCCTCTGCAATTCATGGAAGGAATTAAAAAGGTATCATGTTAACCAGGAGAGCAGCAACCATAGAACCAGCCTTGACTTTTGACTTCCAGTTTCATACTCCAGGTATAAATCACAAAATCAGAATAAATTGGGTTGGAAGGGACCTTAAACTTCAACTCCCACTAGACCAGGTTGCTCAGAACCACATCCAGCCTGGACTTGAACACTTCCAGGGATGGGGCAGCCACAGCTTCTCTGGGAAAACTGCGCCAGGGCCCACCATCCTCATTGTAAAAAAAAAAAAAACTAACAAAAACTCTGCCTTATATCTAATCTAAATTGAGTGTCTTTTATTTTAGACTCATTATTCCTTGTCCTACTGCAACAGCACTTGGCCTTGTTGAGCTCAAACCTCATGAGGTTTGCATGGCCCCACTCCTGAGTTTGTCCAGAACCCTCTGGGTGGCAAAAAAAACCTCCTAAAAAAGACTCTTAAATGAGATTCCTCTTCTGATCATGGCAATGATTCACCTGGTAAGTGATTTTCAATTTTTGCCTCTCCAGTGAGAAGAAGGTACATTCTGAGCACTGGTGTTTCCTGACATCTGGATAAACTCCCAGTGAATTCTAGGTACATTCACCCAAGCCTCAGAAACTTCCTTTGTTTAACATTATTAATGTAGAATTTCCAGTTTCTGGTGGACTCAGGATCTGACCAAATCCCTACCATCTTTCTAATCATATCTAAAAGTCATTCAGGTTCTTATTAAAGGCTCACAGAAACACACAAAAGAAAAAAAAACCAAAACCAGAGAAAGTAGGACAGTAAAAGAAAACTATTCTGAGAGTTGGAGAGTAAAGCAATTAACCAGATGCTTTCTTTCTTCCTGAAAGTCCAATCTTAGGGTTTCCTGAAGGAAACACAAATAAAAGGAAGCACTTCCTTCCTATGTAGCAAAACCAGCCTGTCCCAACCCACTGTGCTTTCCTACAGACTCCTCTGCTTCCAAAAACAAAAATGAACTTCAGTCACTTTACAGTGCAAGGCAAATGTAAAAGTTTCAGGTCTCCCAGTCACTGAGGAGTTTTTTTAGGGGATATTTCTGGCGTGCACAGCAGTGTTCCAGCACAGCTGGGCAGCCTGGGGCAAAGGAAAGGGTTGCAATGATTCCTCTGTGCCTTTCTCACAGCTCTGCAACCCCTGGCACAGAGCAGCTCTGCCCATCTCCTCCTGCAGCAGGACAGGGAGCCCTCGAAAGACAGCTGGGAGAGAAACCACAGAGTCATGGAATGGTTTAGGTTGGATTGGAAGGGACTTTTAAGATCTTCCAGTGTCCCAGGCTGCTCCAAGCCCCAGGCACTGCCAGGGATCCAGGGGCAGCCCCAGCTCTGGGAATTCCATCCCAGCCCCTGCCCACCCTGCCAGGGAACAAATCCTCATTGCCAATATCCCATCTATTCCCACTCTCTGCCAGTTTGAAGCCATTCCCCCTCATCCGGACCCTCCATCCCTTGCAAATCATCCCTTTCCACTTTCTTGTGGAGCCCCTTCAGGTCCTGGAAGGCCACAATGAGGTCACCCTGAAGCCTTCTGCAGGCTGAACAAAACAATTCAGTTTAGATGATCCATAAGGACTCTTCCAACCCAAACTGTCACTAGTAGGCGAGGCTTTATGAAGAGAAAGCCTAAAAAATAGGCTGGAGCCATGTAAGTAAAACAAGGCCTTAAAACAAGGCCTTCCCTTTGTAAATCCTTACTATCAATTACATAAATCCCTTCTATGATTCTGGGGTGACTCAGCCACTGCCCTGGGCCACCAGTCCCAGTGCTTGACCACCTATTTAATGAAGAATTTTTTCCTAATTGCCAAATTCAAACTTCCCTGTCTGTGTCCAGGGGTAAAGGCCAGCTCAATGTCTTTTAGGGTCAAGTCTGAAGGTTGCTCACTCTGTGCTATCAGGGCAGTTTTGAATTTTGTTAAAAAGTGATTTTCTTTTGATGCCTTGTGCAGGCTGCCCCAGAGCAGAGGCTGGACAGAGCTAAAGAATAAAGCAGGGATTTATTCAAAGGCCTCCATGGATGCACCTTGGGCAGCACAAGAGCCCAGCCAGGGCTGCACCCAAGATGAACAAAAATGGTCCCAAAATGCACGGCCGGGCACGGGGTCCTCCACCAACATTGGAGTCAATTGTCCAACCACAGCTTCATGCCTTGCAGTCCCATCATTTCTGTCTCTCTCTCCCCACTCTGTTACCATCCACGCTTCTGGGCTTGAGATTTGGATCATTTGTCCTTGGTCCCCAGCTAGAGAAGGAACTGCCCTGTCCACCCACTCTGTGCAGAGAGCTCACCATCCCCCAAGATGAAGCTCAGACCCACACACCAGAGCAGCACAAAATCTGAAAACCACAGAAGCCAAAACCCAAGGCATCACTTTCACCACCTGCTGCCTTTTGGCTGCTTTACCCAAGCAGAGGGAGAGCTGTGAGCTCCTGGTTTCTGTGGGTTTTTGTCTCTGGGTTTTCCCGGTTTCTGTGGGTTTCTGTCTCTGGGTTTTCCTGGTTTCTGTGGATTTCTGTCTCTGGGTTTTCCTGGTTCCTGTGGGTTTCTGTCTCTGGGTTTTCCTGGTTTCTGTGGCCTGCAGGGCCAGGGCAGCCCTTGGTGGGTGAGAGAGGAAGGAAGGAAGAGGGAAAAGGGAAAGAAGATAAAGAAGGAATGAGGGAGGGAAGGTTTCTCTGCCCAGGGCTGGCTCTCTGCACTGCACAGTGTCCTGGGAAGGAGTGAAATCCCCTTTCAGAATGCAGTGCTTCGATACTTTCCTGTTTTGTTTTGCTTTGCTTTTCTCCTTGTGCCAACTGTCTGACCTGACATGAAGCTGTGGTTGGACAATTGACTCCAATGTTGGTGGAGGACCCCGTGCCCGCTCGTGCATTTTGAGACCATTTTTGTTCATCTTGGGTGCAGCCCTGGCTGGGCTCTGGTGCTGCCCAAGGCTTCCCTCTGCTTGCTGAATAACACAACTCCCTCCTTTGCCTGCTCTCCTTTCTCCCATCTTTCCTGGGAAAGAGATATTCTCTCCTTTTGTGTCCACATCTTTGTGCATCCTCTCTGATTGCCCAAACTTTCCTGCATTCAGTGGCTCCATCAGTTCCCAGATGTTTATTTGCATATATATATATCCACACCCCAGGACTCCCCCCCATCCCCAACTTTTGTAAAAACATATAAATATTTGAAGCAGAAACCCATGAATGTAATTTCCCCACTTTTGTTATTTTTAAAAAGTGCTTCAAACATTGCAGTGCTGGGGGGGAGAAAACAAAAACCCTGCAGAACCCACACTGGGATGTGGGTTATTATTGTGCATTAATAGGGAAGGGCTGTGCTGCTCCTTGAACATGAGTTGAGTGTTATGTTCCTCCAGCATATGGAGGGTTTGTCTGATTAGGGCTCTCCTGGGATCCATTCTACATCCTGCCCATTTGTTTCCTGAGACAGAGGCTGGGCATGAGCCCCTTCCCTGCCCTCTGGGAATGGCTCAGTGCCCTCAGCCAGAAGGAGGAAAGTGTGCTGGGAAGACAAAGCCAAGCAGGGAATGGTTCCTGGAGAGAAAAACACAGCCTGCAGACACCCTGAGGAAGCTTCCCCTTCATCCCCCAGCCCTTACAAATGTACAAATGTGCTGTCAGGCACATCTCCCTCCTCAAGAGCTGGGCTTGAAAGCTGAGACAGGTGCAAGGAAGGATGAGATGCACGGGAAAATGAGGAGCTGTGGGTACATGTGGGCACGGAAGGAACACTTCAGCAAAAAAGGCTGCATTTCTATTCTGGGGATTTGTTGCTTTTTTGTGTCTCCTTCGCTGTGAGATGGTGCTCAGATGTATTTCTCCTTTGCTCATAACACTGGCAACTTTCTTTTGGACTTGCATGGGAATCAGAATGAGAAACAGGAAGAAATTATGGGGCTGCCAATGACTGGCGTCCTGAAAGAAACCTAAACAAGCAAGGAGTGGCTTATTTTTAACAGGGTAGGAAGCTGCTCCTGGAGTTGCACTCACATGGGAGGTAAGGTGACTCCACACCGCCTGTGGAAGGTAATTATATCTTCTAATAGATCAGCTCACATAATTGGGGTCAAACCCAACCAAACAAACATGCTTATAGGCAGAAACACTCCCTTTTAGTTTGGAAATGGAGTGTAGGAGGAATATATTAGCAAAGTAATAACCTCCCTACAGGGGTAACTGGATGAAATATTCTTGCGAGTGTTACACAGAACCTTTAGTCTCTTCTGGCCTTAAAAGCAGGAGAGAAAGCAGGGAAAAAAATCCTCCTTCCAGCACAGAATAATCTGTATTTCTTGCTGATGGGAAGCTGTGGGTTTATTGAGAAGGGTGGCCTGCACAGCACTTGTGCTTTCAGCTGTGGAAGAAAATCCCTTTTTCTTTCCCTTGACCTCACTGGGGCTGCCTCACCCCCTACCAGAGCCTGAATGATGCAGATCTTTGCAAATTACACAATTTCCTTTTCCAGAGCCAGATTTGGCTTGGTTTGCTTTTTTTTTTACAGGATTTTTGGGGAGCTTTCTTTAATGAAAGCAGGTGAGTGTCTCTACAAAAACCTTCTAACTCTGTTCTTCTCTTTGCTGTCCTTTTTACCAGGCCTCAGTTGTCTCCTTGAAGTGCAACAGTGCAAGGAAGGCCCTGCAAGGGCCTGCAAAATACAAAAACACATGAAAATGGTTTTGTGGAAGAAAAGGAGAGGGATGGGGCTTTGGCTTTGTGATTTTTCTTGGATGAATTGCTGGATGTCTGATTGTTGAAATCCAAAATGCAAGGAGCTCTCAGAACTTTGGGCCTGGCAGCCAGAGCTTAGATTAAACCCAGGATTTGATCTGAGACCTTGGAAAAGGCTCCCAAACTGAGGTGCTGGCAGGGAGAATGTGGATTTGTGGTTTAAAGCAAAGACATGCTAAGTAAAGTTTAGAGTTTTAGAGTTTAAGAAATAAAAATAAAAGTAGTTCCAGAGGTAAACAAGGAGTTCAGAATGCAGCACTGTAGGTTTGTGTGTCAGAACATGATTGACTAAGAAAGCTCACACTGTACATGGGTCCATGAGGTGAAATATTTGACTGGGTCAAAACATAAATATCCTTGTTGGCAGTGGTCAATAAATCCTTAAAAGGTCTTGTAAGTGAGGGTCTTGGGACTTTATGAACCATGTTGTGAAGATGTGAGCTGAACTCACCCTTCCTGCCTATGCAGAAGATAAAACAAACCACATCATCAAAAACAATTCAGAGGTCCCATCTCAAATTCCTTCCAAAATTCCCCACAAGTGAATTAACCCATCTGATGGCACACAGAATTCAACTGGGACATCTTTGATAGGAAGAGAATGAAAGATCAGGATATGGAAAGCATAACAAAGAAAAGTTCCGCACTTGGATTACAACAACCCCAGGGAGCTCCAGGCTGGGCAGAGGGGCTGGAAAGGCCCTGGGGGTGCTGTGACAGGGGCTGGACACGAGCCCAGGGGTGCCCAGGGGGGCAAGAGACCCCTGGCAGCTGGGCTGGATGGGGAATTGTGTGTGCAGCAGGAGCAGGGCAGGGATTGTCCCTCTGTGCTGGCTCTGAGAGGCCCCTCCAGGGCTGGGCCCAGTTCTGCTCCTGCAGGAGAGCCCTGGAGGGGCTGGAGCGTGTCCAGGGCAGGGAACGGAGCTGGGCAGGGGCTGGAGCCCCAGGAGCTGAAAACAAATCTGGTTTTAAATCTACGCTGCACAGGCAGAGTGATTCCCCCTCGTTCAGCTCTGTCTTGCCTTGTTGAATTCAGCAGAGGCTGCTGCAGGGGCCACCATGAACAGAACAAGCTGCAGAGTCACCACCCAAATTATTCTTATTATAGGGAGGAAAAGGATATTAAGAAGGAGGAGGCCAGAGGATGCAAAACCCACATGATTTTAGTTAATGTAACCAACTATTTAGAGTATAATTGAACCATTAAGTGGACCTGGGTGTTAATTGAGAGAGGGATATTCTTTGGTAATATAATTATCTACTGCCATTTCTCTTTTGGCTGTCATGCATTCAAGCCTGGCTCAATTATCTATTGTTCCACTGAGTTTATTACTAAGGTCAGGCTCTGCAACACAGAGCAAATTTCTGTCAGTTTGCCTTTGTCTGGCTGTGACTGTGTGGCAGAGCCCACGAAGGAATCAGTAATTCTGTCTGCTGAGCTGTGGGGAAATGGTCCTCAAGAAAAAGAGTGAAAAACCACACTGAATAATGAGAATAAAACAAAATCCTGGTCAGCTGAGCACTGTTCATATTTGTGCAGTGAATGAGACAGGGCCCATGGAAACAAGAGATGGTGTCAGTGTTTCATTAATTGATCCTGCATAATTAATGTGCTCAAACAGGTGGGGAGGCAGAGTTCTCCTGTACCTTCTGAATAAGCACATTTCCTGATTTCTCTTCTTTTTTTCCCCTACTAATTCAGTAAAATATTTTGCCTGAAGCTGACCCTCAGCAAGGAAGATTTCAGCCCAAGCAGTGACTCTGAGGGGAGTTAAAACAAGCTGAAAACGTTGCTGTAATGAAAATTACAAGGCAGCTTTAACAATAGGTGATACAGCTGGGAGCTCCAATTAGGTTAATTTGGCCACATTTAAATCCACTGTGAGCAGGAGGAGGTGTCCCTAACTCCTTGTGTTTGCCCAAAGCTAGATTAGGGATTAGGGCAGGAAGCCCAAATATTTGCTTGCGCCCAGACAAGCAACAATGGCGCATTTAGTCCCTCTTTTAGCCTGAGGAAATTTATATTAGCAGAGGGTAAAATATCAGGCTGCAACCAGAACTGCAGAATGTTCTGGCCTGGGAGCCACAGGTGAGGAGATAGCAAATGAAGATTTCAGGTGTCAGAGATGCCTGTCAGCCTGCTGGCCTGGAGCAGCCTCTGAGCTGGGAGAAACTGCAAATGAGAGGGGAGCAGAGCTCCTGGTGAGTGACAGGGGCCATGCTGGAGGATCTCAGAGGGTGATGCACCTTGGGCTCAGTCAGGGGTGTCACCTCACTGACACTCCAGCATTAATAAATGCCAATGATTTGCATTATTCTGGTGTCTCCATAGACCTTGAAACTCAATAATTCTGAAATGTGAACTCATCATCAGGTTAGTGATGAGTTCAGGTCTTCCTCCAGCGCAGGGAGGAGCTGGAGCTGCTGCAGAGCCCAGAGGAGGCTCCAGGATGGGCAGAGGATGGAGCAGCTCTGCTGGCAGGAAAGGCTGGCACAGCTGGCATTGCTCACCTGCACAGGAGAAGCTTTGGGCTGAGCTCAGGGTGGCCTTGCAGGGCCTGGAGGAGCCCCAGGAAAGCTGGAGAGAGACAATTGCCAGGGGATGCAGGGACAGCACACAGGGAATGGCTCCCAGTGCCAGAGGGCAGGGCTGGGTGGGATCCTGGCAATGAGGAATTGTTCCCTGGCAGGGTGGGCAGGGCTGGGATAGAATTCAATCCCTGGATCCCTGGCAGTGCCCAAGGCCAGGTTGGACACTGGGGCTGGAGCAGCCTGGGACAGTGGGAGGTGTCCCTGCCATGGGAAGATGGAACTGGATGATTTTTAAGGTCCCTTCCAACCCAAACCATTCTGGGATTCTATGATAGATTGGAAAATCCAGGTCCCAGGTTTATATTGTGCTCTGAAGTGAACTGATCCAGAATTTTCCCTCATGATCCATGGAGCTGCCTTTGGCCGGGAGGAGCTGAGTGTGGATTGTTCTACCCAGCCCTTCTGGAAACGTGACAATCTCTCCTCCAGAGGTGAAGGACCCTGCCAGTGCAGCTGACTCTCTTAACAGCACTTGTGGGAGTGCTTTATTATTCACTTTATTCAGAGCATGATAAACATCCTAAAAACTGTTGTTCTAAATAATGAGCTCAACCTCGACAGTGTGCAAAAGGCAGAAATCAAATCTTCAAAGAGAACCCACAAAGGTGCTTGAATGAGGAGCCACCTCATTTATTCTCACTGTGCCTCCTGAAAACAAAGCCAGCAGATTAACAGGTAAATTTGCCTTTAGCTTTGCATTTTCATTCTATTTAATTGTATATTAATAGCTTTTGTCTGATATGAATTATTTTCAAGTAAGAAGATGAGTTTTTGATGTGCAAGGTGTGATTGATATGGAAATATGTCTGAAATTCAGGAAATGCAGGAGGAAGGATGAAGTGAAGAACTTTGGGTGATGGGAGATTGAATTAGAAAACAATCATGAGATGTGAGCTTTCTTTTCTCCTGCAGGAATGGGAGATGAAGATAATAAAGGTATTGTTGCATGTGCTGAATTAATTTAACTTTTCTAATTAGGGTGAATTGTCAGATGCTGGAAATTTCCTAATGCTGCTCCATATTTCTCCTTGCAGCTCCCCTATCAAAACAGCTCTGTTTAGTGTCATCAAACCCCTGCAAATTTATTTGCCTTGCTGACTTCCTTTGCTCCTTTGGGCTCCCCTGAGCTCTTTCTTTCTCCATAATTTGGAGACTTTAAGCAGTGTTTAATCAATCCAGGATAGCCCAAGTGTTCATTAGTGTTGCTTGGCTCTCCCAGTGGTGGGGCCTTTCTATAATGAAGCAGCTCCAATTATCTCACCTTTCCAAAGGGTGGCTGGCACTGAGGCTGCTGAGATATTTGCACTGTCCCTCCTTCACTTTTGGGGTTACCCACAGGCCACAAGGCTCTCAGGTGGCAGAAAATAAAAAATGGAAGTGTGCTGATCTGAACTGGGAGGAGGCGGACAGAGAAAAAGGGAGTGTTCACTATTTAATGAAGAAAAAGGGGAGGAAAGAGGATGGATGGATGGATGGATGGATGGATGGATGGATGGATGGATGGAGCTCTTCAAGGGATCTGCAGCTCAGAGCATGACGTGGCTTTTTGCAGGTTGGTTTGGGTGGGTTATTCTTGAATTTGGGGAGTGTGCAGATCCTGCTCTCTGCTTTAAGGTCAGGATATTTGTGTTCCAGTGGAATGGGGCACAGATATCAGCCAGCAGTGTCACAGGATCCTTCAGGTGCGTGTTCTTCATCAAGCTGAATGGGCAAAGTGAGACCTTTCCCCTCTGTTTAGCTGCCAAATCAAGGAAATCTGTGCAGTGCCAAAGGAAATGAAGCAGACCTGAACATCAATCTCCTTGCCTGAAGGCCCTTCTGTTGTCTGCCCAAACAATTGGGAAGGATGAAGGAAGAGAAATGAAGAAACCTTGGGAAGGAGCTTGTGGGCAGGTTCAGGCTGAAGAATTCCTTGCTGTTGAGGGAGTATTTTGATGCACTCTTTTTCTAACATGGTTATTTGGGAGTCTTAGAAATGTGTGACTGTGCCTGGTCAGGAAACGTTTCTCTGCTTCCTTGATGATCCAATGAGCAGCTGTCATGAATGGCTCCTATTTCCCAGAATCATGGAATGGTTTGGGTTAAGGATCACCCAGTGCCACCCTGGCCATGGCAGGGACACCTCCCACTGTCCCAGGCTGCTCCAGCCCCAGTGTCCAACCTGGCCTTGGGCACTGCCAGGGATCCAGGGGTGGAATTCCATCCCAGCCTCTCCCCACTTTGCCAGGGAACGATTCCTCATTCCCAATATCCCATCTAACCCTACTCTCCCCCTTTTTTGTTTTTCTTTTCAATCCTTTCCCATTTTTCCTCAGTCCCACAGCTCCCCTTTACTCTCAGTGCAAATCAGCCAAGAATTCAAGAATTTCCACCTCTGTCTTGGCAGCTGTTGCATCCCTGGGGATTTGTTTCAGCCCCTAAAGGATGCTCAGGCTCATTTTGTGCTGCCCTCAGGCTGTGTCCATGTCCCAGTGGGTAAAGCTGGAAATCAGAGCTGGCTGAAGAGCGAGGGGTGAACAGCCCCAGCCCCTCGTGCCCTGGCTGTGGTGCAGCCCTTGGGGGGAAGGTGCTGGGCAGAAATTGCTCTGATTATTTAAAGCTTTCTGTGCATTGGATTCTGGCCACTTTGTAGACATCAGTAAAGCTTGGCTGGTGTCTTTCCCCCATCAGAGGTCCTTTCCTTGGGCACTGCCAGGGATCCAGGGGTGGAATTCCATCCCAGCCCTTGCCCACTCTCCCAGGGAACAATTCCTCATTGCCAAGATCCCACCCAGCCCTGCCCTCCTTCCTCTTCAAACCATTCCCCGTGTCCTGGCACTCCATGTAAAAAGTCCCTCTCAGCTCTCTTGGAGTTTCTTTAGGTACTCAAAGGGGTTCTCAAAATTCCCCTTATTTCTCCTTGTCACCCTGCTCTGCCTTTCTGCTGCAGAGAGGAGTCGCAGCCAAGAGACAGCAACCCAGAAAAATCTGAATTTTGTACTGAGGCTTCCAAATATCAAGTCAGAAGGGGAAAAAATTCCTTAACACTTAAAGGCAAGGTTCTAAGTTCCCTCTGTGCTCCCATCACATCAACACTAAGTTACTATGTCTTTAATTAGGTTTTGTTTTATTTTGACAGTTCATCATCCTCTTCATCAATTATATAGGAATTTGGATATGCTCTGCTTGTTTCTGGGGGCAGACATTTAATTGCAGGAGTTTTGTTCTCAGGTTGTCTTGAGAAGTTTTTCTGTCAGTGTGTCTTACCAGTGCTTTCTCTGCAGTGACAACTGTTGAAATGTATTCTTAGTTAGCCAAAAAAAGCACTTTTGTTATGAATAATGAGAACAAAGCTTTGACATGCAGTGAAAACCTCTCCTAGTGTCAGAATTAATGTTTGTTTTACCATGGCTTGCTGGGAAGTTGTTTAATTTTCACACAGAATCATTAAGGTTGGAGATCTCCAGGATCATCAAGTCCAACCTTTAAATAGGATGTGAAATTTGAATATTTTAAATACTTCTTTTGACTGTCAAGTGAAAAGAGCTGGAGATGTGATTGCAGGTATCTTGACCTGCTTTAGATAGATTTATTTGATTTAATCTGTGAGGTTTAGGGGACTCTGGGTCTATATTGGGAAGAAAACTCATCTTGCCCTTGCAAAGACTTTGCAAAATGCTGCAGGGCACAGTCAGAGGTGTGGAAATGCGCACTGCAGCCCCCAAAATGCCCATGTGGGTTATTTTTCCCTCAGCCAGGTCTCTGGGGCCTCTCAGATCTCACTGCAGCAGCTGTTTTCATCTGCTCAGATGGGTGAGCTGATGAGTGATACCTGCAGAAAATGAGAAAACTCACTTGATTTTCCATGACACAGAGAACATCTTGGCTTTTGATCACTTGCAGGAAAACGAGGAGGGAGCAAGGAGAGAATGTGAATAATTAAATCCATTGACTAATGCCTTCCTGTAGTTTCAAAGTGCTAAGTCTGATATAGCTGTTTAATTTCAAAGGCAACTGAATTAAGTTTCCTCTGTTTGCGGAGCAGAACTTGGAACCAACAAGACAACAGCAACATCAAAATGAGTGATTTTCTCCCAGGTCAGCACTTAGCACTCTCAGAGTTAAACATTTGCTGGAGATTATGTTTATAAATCACTTAGAGCCAGAGTTCACTGCTAATCCTGAAACAGGAGCAATGGAAACCCTTTCTTTGCAGGGAATATTTCAGGCTTAGGAGCCTCAGGGGAAAAGGAAGAGTTTCTTTGTGCAGGAAGCCAAAATCTCCACAAGAGAGCTGTGCCCTGGTGGGGACAGAGCACATCCCACTTCAGACTCGTTTTGCAGCTCCATTCCCAATCTTTGGTCAGGATTTGCTTCCTCTCCAGGAATGGGACAAGGGGTGGGAAAGGAGGGAATGATTTTTAAGAGATCTGGTTTTGAGCTGGAGTTCAGATGCTGAGGTTTAACTCCTGGTCTGTTCTATGTCACAGACACATTTTATGAAAAGTCCTTTTGTTGGGATCTTTTCTCCTGAGGAGCTGAGAGGCCTCAGAAATGAAATGTAAACAATGATTATCTGCTGCTGTGGAATGCAACAGGTGCATCTGGGATTGGTCTCATGTGGTTGTTTGCAATTAATGGCCAATCACAGTCAGCTGGCTCAGACTCTCTGGTCAGCCACAAGATTTTATTATCATTCCATTCCTTTATAGCCTTCGGATGAAATCCTTTCTTCTATTCTTTTAGTATAGTTATATATAATATATATTATAAAATAATAAATCAGCCTTCTGAAACATGGAGTCAAGATTCTCATCTCTTCCCTCGTCCTGGGACCCCTGTGAACACCACCACAGTCCTACTCCTTTCTGCTCTCAATGACTTGGAATGTAGAAATTATATAAAGGATGTGAATGGACAGAGCTGAGTGAAGGTAAAAGGAAAAGAATCCCTGGGAAAAGATGTCAGTTCTTCAGGACAGGGAGAGAGCCCAGAGGAGGCTCCAGGATGGGCAGAGGATGGAGCAGCTCTGCTGGCAGGAAAGGCTGGCACAGCTGGCATTGCTCACCTGCACAGGAGAAGCTTTGGGCTGAGCTCAGGGTGGCCTTGCAGGGCCTGGAGGAGCCCCAGGAAAGCTGGAGAGAGACAATTGCCAGGGCATGCAGGGACAGCACACAGGGAATGGCTCCCAGTGCCAGAGGGCAGGGCTGGGTGGGATCCTGGCAATGAGGAATTGTTCCCTGGCAGGGTGGGCAGGGCTGGGATGGAATTCCACCCCTGGATCCCTGGCAGTGCCCAAGGCCAGGCTGGACACTGGGGCTGGAGCAGCCTGGGACAGTGGCAGGTGTCCCCATGGCAGGGGTGGCACTGGATGGGCTTTAGGTCCCTTCCAACCCAAACCATTCTGGGATTCTTCCCTCCGCACCTCTCCCAGGCTTTAAGTTGCCATTTAAAATGAGGAAGGATCTGTACCAAAGCACAGCTTTGAGGTCATCCAGCACTGTTTGGTTCTGCAGACATCCCTGTTCCAGCTGTGTCCCCTTGGTCAGCAGAGCAATGATTTACATGGCCAGGAGATTATTTCCCTGTGCTGGAATGCCACACAGATTTGTCTGGTGTCACTCAGTGGACAATCCGGTTGGCCTTGTCAGTCAGCTTGAAAAATTGATTCTATTCTCCTGGTTTTAGCTCTTGAGAGTTTTCCCTCTCCCTGAAAGTCTTGTGAGGCTCTGAGGGAGCTGCATGATCTGGCATTGACCTCACTAATGAAGGGATGGAGCCAGCCATCATTTCCAAGTTTAAGAATCATCTTCTTGATCCTCATAAACTTGGAAAATCCAGAAAATGGTGCTTCCCTGATGCCTTGTGCAGGCTGCCCCAGAGCATAGCTGGGCAGAGCTCCAGAATAAAGCAGGGATTTATTCACAGCATCTCCTCCATGGATGCACCTTGGGCAGCACCAGAGCCCAGCCAGGGCTGCACCCAGGATGAACCAAAATGGCCCCAAAATGCACGGCCAGGCACGGGCTCTGTCCCTGGGATCAGTTCTGCTCCATTTGCACCTTGCAGTTCATTGTCCCATTGCAGCTTTAGCCCTGCAGTCCCACCCTGCTTGTTTTTCTCTCTCCAGCCCACGGGGTTTGTGCTCCTGGGCTGAGATTTGGCTCATTTGTCCTTGGTGCCCAGCTGGAGCAGGAATTGTTTTGTCTCCCTGCTCTGTGCACAGAGCTCAGCATCCCTGAATGTGAACCCAGAGCCACACACTAAAGCAGCACAGAATGTGAAACATAGAAAAGCTCAAACCTGAGGCATCCTCCCTTTTAATTATAAGTCTTGTGAGGCCATGGAGGCTGATTTTCCATCTTTTATTGGTGATCAATAAAAGGAGGAGGAGATGTTTTAGACTCCAGATTGTTCCAGTCTGAGGCCAGGGCTGATGGCACAGCATTCCTCATGGAGAGCCTGAGCTTTCCATGAACAGGAATATCTGTTCCCAAAGAGGTGACAGGCTCAGAAATCGGCCCATTTTCCTTCTACCCTGCCCTTGGTTTTACTTCATTGAACAAATCTTGGTCACTAAAGGAAATATTTTGCTGCAGCTAAGGTTGTGCCCCTTCCCAGCTCTCGCAGGACCTCAGCTCCAGTGCACAGAAATCTGAAATTTCACCTCCCAGTCAGTAAGTGTGGCTTTGGCAGGAAAGCAGAAAGTTCCTGTGTGACACCTCCAAGGAGGGGGCTCTGCTCTGAAATCAGAGTAACAAGAGGTGGGGTGAAAACTGCAAAATACACTTTTGCTCTGTGTCAGAAGAGGAGGATAATTTAGGGAATTTGTTGCCCCTCAATCCTGTGCCTTCTCCGCTCGCCCTGAGAGCTCTGCACCAGGCTGTGATGGAACCTGTGCTATTAAAATGGAATTCCTGGCTGGGAATCGAGACAGCCACGTCCTGATCCAGTGTTTGTCACCCAAAGGATGTCACTTTGCATCCTCCTCCCTGAAACACTTAGACTTACAAAGAAGTCCTGATGTGTTTTCACATGAAATAATCCAACCCTAATGACTGCTGAAGGATTCAGCCAGCAGGCTGCAAAACTCTTAAAAGATTTTTATTTTTAAAGGGCTCTTCAGGAAAAGACTCCTGGGAAAATGACACACATGGGTCTTCCTTGGCTCGTGGTGTGGAGTCTCAGCAGCTGCTGTGTTTCCTTCTGCATTTTTTAGGTGAGCTCTCAGCACAAATTTTTCCTCTCCCTGGAGGGGGAAGTTGGATGTTAATTGGAACAGAAACCTTAATTCTCTGTGATGCAAATCCCAGCACACAGAGTGTGCTGCACTGCCTTTGCAAAACATGCTAAGTACCAAAAGGCTTTTCATAGAAGTATTTTTTCAGTTTTTAAAAACTGTTCTTGTATTGCATTCCACTCTCAGCACCACTAGAAGATGACACATGGTGGAGATCCCGTGGGCTGAGTGCACTACACTCCCAGGCTCTCTTTGTTCCATACTGCATTCCTGTTTCCTGTAGGGATTGGGATTTCCCTCACAGCCTTCCCTTTGTGAAAAATGCCTATTTTATGATTGGCTTTTTGCAAATATTAAAATAAATATATGTTATGTCAGAAAGTTACGCTGTATTAATTTTCTTAATTCGTGCTGTATTAACATTTTAATAGTATGGTAAATGTAGTTTTGTAGTTAAAATGTAACTTTTGTAGTTAAAATAGAAACTATGTATGTGGGATATTTTTTTAAAGAAAGGAATGAGGTAATTGCTGCAGATAGCAGCCACAGGACACCTAAATAATTTAGAGAAAAAGAATTTATTGCTCCCTTATCAGAAAAAACAAACTTCTTCCCACCTTGCTCCACCATGAAGACACTGTCAGGATTAAGAGGAAGAAGTTGACACTGATCAGACAGAATCCTGTGTTTGAATGGAATTTATGCATCATGTATGAGATGTATTGTTGCAGACTGCAAGGTGAGATGTATTCTATTACCATCTGTATGGTAGTTGTCTTTTGTTGATTGGTTATTTTCCTTATCTCTCTCTCTGAGTGCTCACAGTCACTCCTCCCTCAGGAGGGGGCATCTGCTGATAACAGCCATTGAATGTCACTGCATGGCTGATAAGAACCGCAGCATCCCACTGGGAGATGTGAGCCCAGAGGGAGGAGCCAAGCATTCCTACCTGGGTATAATCTGGAGATTCTGGAACACCAGCACGGCTTCTGCACTGGATTCCCAGAGGAACAGCAGCTGCCTCTCCTTCCCCTGGATCTTCAGAGGCAGAGACTGCACCTTTCTCCAGGATCCCTGCTCCAGCAGAACCACCCCTGACACTGCAGGAGGGCTGAGCCACAATTCCAATGGGGTTGCTGCCAACAGCCTGACCCACAGGGTGTCAGGTTGGGTTCTGACTCTGTCAGTGTTGTTTTAGTTTACTGCATTGCTTATTTTATCCTTTTATTTTCTTCCTTAATAAAGAACTGTTATTCCTGCTCCCATTATTTTTTTGCCTGAGAGCCCCTTAATTTAAAATTTATAGCAATTCAGAGGAAGGGGGTTTGCATTCTCCATTTCAGGGGAGGCTCCTGCCTTCCTTAGCAGACACCTGGCTTTCCAACCAAGACATGTATGAATATGCAACAGGTTATTGCTTTTAAGGGTTAATCCTCTGTTAACCTGGGTCCTTTTTCGGGTTTATTTTGCCCAAAAAAGGTACCCAGACTGTCCATAACTCTTTGTTCTTATTGTTTCATGTTGTCCTAACCCCAATTGTTCAAATTGCTATTACTCCAATTATATTACTATTTTTATAATGATTTTATTACTATTAAACTTCTAAAATTTTAAAAACAAGTGATTGGTGTTTTTCACACCTTCCCCTCCTCTGGCTGCTCCACACAAAACTGCCTTGGTGGCTCTGTGGACTGGTTTTGACTGGGATAGAATTAATTTTCTTCTCAGCAGCTGTGTTTGGGATTTGTGATTAATAACCCAGGGGTATTTCAGCTGTTCCTGACCAGTGCTTGCACTGTATTTTGTTCTTACCAAGGCCCTTAGGAAAAAAACTTCATATTTAAAGGGTTTGGAGTTAATTTAGTGAAGGAAATTATTTTCACTCGACAATACATTAGATGTAACTGCTCAATTTCTTTCTTTTATTATCTTCCCACATGGAGCTTCTATTTCTGTCACAATAAATGAATGGCTGGGCATCTCTGAATACTCTGCCTAGAAAGCTGTAAACTATAGGGCTCTTTGTGTGTTTGACCACAGTTTTCCAAATTTTCTGGATTTGATTAGGAAGGATAAGATAAATTTTAATTTTTTTTTTTTTACCTCTAAGGGTGACAGAGATAAAAGCAAACCTTGGCTTTACCAGCTTGGATGCCAATCTCTCAATTTTTTTTTTCTGTTGTGGAAACAGAAATGGAGGGAAAAGGTTTTCTCCAGAGTTCCCTAATCCAGATTCCCAAAATGGACATTTTATGCAGAAGCCTTGGAAGAGCTTTCTGACACAGCACTGGGAGTTAGGTGGTATCAGTGCTTGCTTTGATATTTCATTAAATGCCCCCTGGAAAAAGTTAGGCAAAGGGAAACAGCTGGCAAACATCAAGGAAAAGCTAAAATTAAATTCCTTAGTGAGGAACACGGGTGGATTTTCCAAGCAGGCAGTGTTTGATGGTGCTACAGGAAAGCTTTCTATTTGTCCATATTTCATGGAGGCAGGAAAATGGGGAGAATTGATTCTTGTAAAGGAATTTAGGAGAATACAGATTCAATTCTCATTTGCTGGCTCTTGTATGGAACTGGGAAAGAGTTTGCTCCTTTCATGGAACAATTGCTAAGGATTGATCTCCAGCCTGAGCTCCTGTGTTCCCATTGCAAAGGATCATGAGAATATCTGAGACCAAACTACAGCCTGGAAAACCATAAGAGCTCTGAATGGAAGGAAGATTGAATATATGCACGAGCTTGATTTAGCTCTCAAATGCAGATTATTAAAAGTGCCTTCTTGATGACACAATCCAAGTGACATTTAATGAAAAATGGGATATTTTGAAGTGGAAGGATTGGAAAATATCTCAGTGATAGCAATGAAAACAAGACACTAAACTGCCCTGCATATGAGGATCATACATCACTAAAATAGATGAAGGTAATAGGAATAAAGGACTAATTGTATTTTGGAAGGTGAACAGAGGAAGAAATAACTAATGGTTCTATGACACAGTTTGAGGGTCTTCTTGGTTTTCTCTGTTTTTTTTTTTTTTAACCAGCAGGAAAGTGCCACAAAAATGACACACCCAAACCCCCCTCACAAAATGGGTGGTTGCATTTTGTTTCTAAGGATTTTTTCTCAGCAGCTGAATCAGTGTTTCAGTAACAACCATCAGATAAAGACTCCCAGAGAATCTGAGGTCCTCTTGATATCTCTTGTCAGGGAAATTTGGGGAAATTTGCCAGGCTCTTTCTGTCTATTCCTTTACAGGGAGGGAGTATCAGGTATTTATTGGACTTTTGTTTCTGTCTCTGGGACAACTCCATGTCTGTCTGTCCATGTAAATCTATCCTTGTATCCACATGTTCATGCCCATATGTGTATCACCTTTTCCTAATAAAAACAGGTACACGATGCTGTTAATTCAACAATTTGGAACACTGCAATCAAAATTGATGTATTAATATTACTGCTCATTGCAAGCAAGAGCATATGCTGAATTTTATGCCCATTTTATTAGGATCAGCAGGTTCCTTGATACATTTGGAGCTGCAGCTTAACAGATCACTTTTATTTGCATTTTCGTGGGCACCAATTCAATTGCAGAAGCTGCTCTGCCAAGCGTCATGAGGAGCTTGGGGGCAAGGTTTGATTTGGATCTCTGCTTGGCTCTCTTTAGTGCTGGTGTGGTGCTTCAAAAGCTCTGCTTGTGTGAGCCACAGACTTCACTCAGTCCCAGCCAGGAGAGATAAAACCTCTGCTTTCCTTCAGAAATGCTTCTTGCTGTGAGCTGGGAACCCTGGGCCCTTCAAGCACTGAGCTGTTGCAGCACCGTGGAGGAAGGGAGGTCAGGCTGTTTCAAGCTTGAGAAGTGAGAGGAATTGTGGATTTGTCTTTACAAACAAGCTGTGGGTCTGTTGGTAGATGAAACCAGCGTTGAAAGATAAAAGAAAAAATGGGAAGGATTCCACCGATTGATGAATGGAAAAAGAGATTTGCTTTTACAAATAAACTTTAGGTTTGCTGAGAAACGAAATTAGACGTTGAGAGATGAAAGAAACAATGGGGAAGAAAAACCCCTTAATTCCTTAAGAATTAAAAATTAAAAGGGAGGGTTGTACATTAGAGGGAAATCTTTGGGAAATCTCTGGTATCAGGTGTATCAGGGAGTCTGTACCTCTCAAGTACCTCACCCAATGGGGAAAACCCCCTAAATTCCTTAAGAATTGAAAATTAAAAGGGAGGGTTATACATTAGAGGAAAATCTTTGGGAAATCTTCCGTATCAGGCATTCTGGGCAGTCTGTACCTCTCAAGTATCTTAGCCAATGGGAAAAACCCCTAAATTCTATAAGAATTTAAAATGAAAAGGGAGTGTTGTACATTGGAGGGAAATCTTCGGTATCAGGTGTTTTAGGGAGTCTGTACCTCTCAAGTACCTCAGCCAATGGGGAAAACCCCCTGAATTGCATAAGAATTAAAAATTAAAAGTGAGGGTTATGCATTAGAGGGAAATCTTTGGTATCAGGTGTTTTGGGAAGTCTGTGCCTCTCAAGTACCTCAGCCAATGGGGAAAGAGAGAAGGGAAAAGCAGCCAGGGAAATTGGGATAAAAAGGAGTCTGCATCCTCCAAAAATTGGAGAGATCCCAGGGGAATGCCCCATGGCCTCTCCCTTTATTCCAGTAAAGTAAAAGGACTCCTCTGTCTCTTTTTTGGACCTAAACCTCTGGTGTTCGTGGGTTAATTTTCCTAACAGAGGGAAGGAGAAATTCTGGATTTTCCTGCCATAGCATCCTCTTGGCAGTGACTGCCAGCTGCCATGGGGCTGTGTTGTCTGCAGGCTCTGCACCCTGAGACTCAGTGCTATTTCTGGGTTGCCTTCAAAACCCTCACTGCCTGCAAAGGAACATTAAAACCTCTCCCTGTGCCTGAGCATTCTCTGGGAATTCAATGAAAGGATCACCCCAGGGCATTTCTGACTGAAGGCAGCAGAGCAGCTCCTGTGGATGTGCTGCTCGCTGAGTGTTTAATGGCACCTTGGCACATCCCCCAGGGCCTTTTCTGGCACAAACACAGAGCTCTGCACCTCTGGCCCCAGGGGATCTGCCAGGAGATGGTTCCTGGGTTTGTGCTGGGGAGCTGAGATTCCTCTTCCCTTTGCCCTGCTGCTCAGAGCTGCCTCCACTGCAAATGTGCAGAGAAACCTTCCTGACTGGAAAACTTCATGGAATCACAGACTGGTTTGGGTTGGGAGGGATGCTTTCCACTAAATCAGGATGGCTTTGGGTTGGAAGGGATGCTTTCCACTAATTCAGGATGCTCCAAGCTGGCCTTGGACACTTCCAGGGGTGGAGCAGCCACAGCTTCTCTGGGTGCTTGTTTGAGCTGGGCCATGCAAGCAGCCAAGAGAAGAATTGCTGTTCATGCCCTAATGATGAAAAGCAAAATTAAGCTGCTGAACTGAGTGTTTATTGGTGTTTTCCAGCCCTATTTTAAGGACCAGATGGACACCAGGCTGCTTTCAGTCCAGTGGAGGGGTGGAGAGCCCCAAAATCCAAACAGCACCTGAAATGTAGAACCAGATTTTGTATGAGAACAGCAGTTTTTCTTGTCAGCCTTAACAACCCCACTTTCTAGTGAGAAATACATATTGGGAAGGCACCATTTCCACAGGAATAATTCAATTCTACCAGTTCCCTGTGTTTCCAGGTGAGATGATGTGAGGCTGCTGCTGAGGGTAAAGCAGGACAGTGCATTCCTCAGGTGTGAAAGGAATAACAGGATTAGGCTGAAGTGATCAACACTGCCTTGGCTTCCTGGCCTGGGTATGCAGGCAGGGATTCCTCTCAGCATAATTGGGATATTTACACTTTTTGGGGAGCTGGCAGTGAACACTCACGGTGGCCTGAGGTGTTTCTGTTAACAGCCTCAGTTACATTTCTGCAGTGATGTGTCTCAGAGGACAACTCCGCTTCTGCCCCAGGCACAGAAATCTGTTCCCAGCTTTTCCTTGAATATATTTTGGCGTCTCCAGCAAGTCTCATTAGCAGATTTATTTGACTCTGGCACATGACCATTGAAACCAGGGGCGTTGCTGCCCCTCAAACACACAGGTTGCTGCAGTGCCCCACAGCTCTTTAGGAAATACAAACCCATGTTTGCACCTCAGTCTCACCCTGAAGTCCTTTGGAAAGGTAAAATGAATGTTTCTGAGGAGCTGAAAGTAAAACGAATGTTTCTGAGGAGCTGAAATAACATGGCAGTGCCTTTAAACAGCAACAAAATTAAATAAATTGAATTCTTATTGCCAAACATTCTTGGTAAATTGGCCATTTTCATTTTGCCCACACAAACAGCTAAAAAGGATTATTAAATCTAAGGAATACAAGTGCTAAGTAATATGAAGAGCTTGAATCAGACCCAGAGTTAAAGCTGGAAATAATTCTGTCCCTAATCCTCCATGTGGTGCCCTGTGGTAAGATTGGTTGTCATGCCAAAATCTAATAGCCTGCTTTCATCCTCCTTGGACAGCAGGACAAATTGGCCAGGGCACATTTTCACTGCATTTGGGCTTCTAATTGCTCTCCTAGTTGGCTTTTAGAGGAGCATTTCAAATGTTCCCATCATTATCACCTGAAAAGAAGTTTTCTTTCTGTATAAATGCTAAATGGAAATAGAAGTTCAGGTTGCTTATGGAATACATAATTTTTTATTGACTTAAAAATTAATTTTCCTCTTGCACATTTAAGTAATGCTTAAGGTGTTATCAAAAGCTTCAAACTGCAGGCTCTTTAGTCTTTTGTTTCTATTCATGTCTCTTTTTTTTGGCTTTAATCAGTGAATTTCTTGGCTTGGAAAACTTTCACACATAGCAACACCTTCAAACTGTGCACGCAATATATTGATATAGAGATGTGTGGAAGGCATTTGGGTACTGAAATCCTCTTGAAATATTTTTAAACAACCTTGGAAATGTGTATATAACATATCATCTCTGTAGCAACGCTCTTTAAAGACAAATTAGTGGGTTTGTTTACCCCTTCTTATACCTACTGGTATGGGAATGGATTAACTGGGAGAGATTGGGAGGTGAGAATGAAACTGGGAATGAAATTACTGATGCAAAGTTCAGATTCCCTGTGAGAGCTGGTGATTTTTATTTTTTTTTCCCAGCTGAAAATAAAAGGTTTAGCCTGGGACTGCTGCAGTGATTCATTGATTGACCTCTCCAGAGCTGGGTGGCAGCTGCTCCAGCAAATGTTGCTGTTGCTGGTCAATAGCTGGGAGGGCTTTAGACAGTCCCTGCTGGCCCTGGTCACCGTGCCCAGGCTTTCTTTTGGTGCTAATTGGTGAAACTGGCTCGGGACCAGCTGGAGAATCTGCCAATGGAAGAAGTGGGTCAGATACCTTTGGTTAGTTCTTGAAGCAGAGAGGAATTTCTCCCAGGTTTTCTGGCTGCTCCCTGCACTCCTGCTTATGGCTGGCAGTTGACAGGAAGGAAATCATTTCCCTGGGTCTGCAACTGCAGGGTGAAACAGGCAGAAAGTCTGGGATGTCTGCAGGAATCACAGAATGGCTTGGGTTGGAAGGGACCTTAAAGATGATTCAGTTACACTCCTACCATGGGCAGGGACCCCTTCCCCTGTCCCAGGCTGCTCCAAGCCCTGTCCAGCCTGGCCTTGGACAATTCCAGGGACGAGGAGTCCACAGCTTCTCTGGGAAAACTGTTCCAGTGCCTCTCTACCTCACAGTGAGGAATTTCTTCTCAATATCCCATCTAACTTTACTCCCTTTCAGTGTGGGGCCATTCCCCCTTGTCCTGTCACTCCATCCCTTGGAAATAACCTCTCTCCATCTTTTTTTTGTTTGTTCCCTTCGGGTACCAAAGTGAGTTAATAATCAATAAAGAGCATAAGAAATAAAATTCCAATACTTTGCTGCTAAATTATCTCCTCTCTGAGTTGCATAAGTGGTTTTAGCTTCTCTGATCCTGTGCCCTGAGGCAGGGACTGTGTTTTCAATTTCTGTAGAGAGCAAGGAACATCACAGTTCCTATCAGACAGCTTTACAAACAAGTGGTGTGGATGCTTGGGATTCTGTCAAACTGGGAGAGCATGAATGGCTCAGGATGGGGAGTTCACTTCAGACACTGCACTTAAAAATAGGTGTGTGCTCCTCAGGGATGTTCTTCCCAAGATTCTGGTCCAGCTGTGAGGGATTTAAGTCAGGCAGATGATCCCAGGATCATCTGAAGGACCTGGAAGTGGATGGAGTGAAGGGAAGGATGAACCTTCCCAGGAGGATCCACAAAACCCTGCAGATGATCCTAGGAGACACCTGAAGGACCTGGAGGTGGATGGATGAAGGGAAGGATGAACTTTTCCAGGAAGATCCACAAAACACTGCAGATGATCCCAGGATCATCTGAAGGACCTGGAAGTGGATGGGTGGAGGGAGGGATGTACTTTTCCAGGAGGATCCACAAAACCCTGCAGGCCTCTGCTGCCCCTGAAAGGGAAAGGCTGGCTCTGCTTAGTAATTATCAACTTCTTATTTGCTGGTGGGGCAGACTGAGCCTGAAATGTCCTGGAGAGTGCTGATTATTCCCTCAAAACGCCTGCTGTGAACTGCAGTGCTTGGAGAGCCCCTGAGGATGGTCAGAACATCCTGGGGAATCCTGTTTGTCCAGAACAAGCTTTTCCCATTCTCTGCCAGACCCAGCACCTGACCAGGTTCAGTGGGGCTTCAGGTTCACCTGGGGCTTCAATGCAATGATCTACCCACAGCAGCTGAACCTGGTGCATGATGAGGACTTTAAAGTTTGTCCTGGAATACTGGAGGCAAAACAACAACAAAAAAAAAGAGAAAACAACCAAAAAACCCCAAACAAACAAAAACCAAAACAAAAAAAAACGACCAACCAACCAACCAAAAAAACCAAACCAAAACCAAAACAAAAACCAAAAAACCCTCAAAAGACAAAAATCTGTAATGGCTAATTAGATAAAAAATATATTTATTTTCCTGACTAATTCCTGATAACCAGAGCTTTGATCTTACAAGACCTTCATTTCCCTTCATTTCTCCAGAAAGAAAGTTCTCCTGCCCAGGAGGATTGATTTCAGATGGAAGTTATGGAATTAAATGAACAATTGCATATGGAGAAAGGCTATTTATTTACTAAATAGCCTTCATAAGTTGGTGTGTTCCTACACATAAATAATGGAATGGTGGAGTGGTTTGGGTTGGAAAGGACCCAAAAGTTCACCCAGTTCCACGCCAGGGACATCTTCCATTGGTTGCTCCAAGCCCCATCCAACCTTTTCTGTCTCTCATCCTCCCAACCACTTCTACAACTGACAATCATTATTTTTTTTTTTTTTCCTGGGGGCAGAATCAATTTTCAAATACCATTCAGAAAATTGCAAAATAGCCCTGGCTTGAATGGACCTTAAAGAACCATCCCCCATTTCGTGGAGAAGGGAACACACTGAGATTATTTCCCACCCTGTCCAATCACCTCTGGAAAATCTCCAGCAATGAGGACAGGAGATGTCCCTGAGGATGTTTTTCCAGTGACTGGTTATTTTAACTGTAAAAAATTTTATTTTTAGGCCAAAATTACATTGAGATTTTTCAATTCTTCTCCTGTTTCAACAACCAATGCAACGAGGGGCTCAAGATCTATTGCAGCAGGAACATGGATATTTGTTTGTTGAAAATCTTTGAAAGATTATTAGTGCGAAACCTCTGTTTTAGACTATTTTATTAGGAGTGTAGGCATTAAGTCAGGTAACACAACAAAATCGTGTTGGTGGAAATATCACTAGGCAATTCACAAGCAGGTGGATTTTTGCTGTGATCTCTTCCTGAGGGAGTGTTAAGGTTTCACATGAAAGCTGGAATACCAAATTCCAGCCTGCACTTGGCTATTTTAGCCTGGAGAAAAACACAAATGCATTTTCAAAGAGAAACACCAGGTGCCCAGAGCCATTCCAGTTGTCGTGTGAAATGTTGTGGGTTTCAGTTCATGAATGCTCTTGTTTGATGTACTTCAATTTGCTTTATTTTTTTTTTAATTTAATGGATTATTAACAAGAATTCTCTTTTATTTCTTTTCTTGGTGGTTTCTACTCCCTGTGTGCACTTTGTGCAATAAATATTGCTGGAGGTTTTTTTTGAACTTGCCTGGATTGAAATGGTTCCTGAAGAGGATCTATAGGCAAAGGTGTCCATGTCCATCAGGAAACACCCCTGGCCCAAACTATTGCCAAAACTACAGATAGCACAGGGTTGGAGACAGATATTTTTTGTCTTTTTTTGGAAATTTTGGCCATCCAGAGGTAAATGAGCTGTAGCTCTGCTGAGGAATACCTGATCCAAGGCAACCACTCAAATGAGAATGTGCTCTGTTTTTTTCTAAATTTATTGATACATAATTTTATTTTCTATCTGTTAATTCATTCCTAGATTATAGCTCTGACCTTGTAATATAAAGTATTATGGATTTTGACTTATTGTTGCACTGGTTTCAGCATCAGTGACCAGAAATCTGCTCCTGAGCTCCAAAACTAAATTCCCTATGGGAAGAGAGGCTGTAGTTTTTGATAGACCTGTAGTTCTTTTTTTATAGGCCTTGCAACAGCTCCTGAAGAACCTTTGATTTAAGCAGGACCTTTTATCTGCTGTGCTACTTCTGCTGAAGAGAATGTTTATTTTTGTTTATTTTTCAGTTTTTTTCCCCGGGGTTTATTTTCAGACAGTTTTATTTTGAAAGGACTTCAGGTTTTTGCTTGCTACTGACGTCAACAGGATATTCTGATTTCTTTGGAAAACTTGGAATTCTTGTGGTGGGAGAACAGAGAATTCTCTTGGCCTTTTCACCTCCAGTCTTGTCTGTGGTGTGACCAGGAGCTCTCAGCAAGGGGAGCAAGGAGAAGACACAGAGAGCAGAGGTTTGAGACATTAAATTGAGAGGTTTCAGAAATTAAATTCTGACATTAAATTGAGAGGATTGAAATATTAAATTCACACATGAAATTGAGAGGTTTGAGACATTAAATTCGGAGGTGGTGGTGGGAGATGTGGCTCCCTCCTGTGCAAAAATCACTGGGAGAGGAAAGAGGTGATGATTCACTTTGTGTGTTCCAGCTGAGGGCAAAATCCATCCTGAACCAACTGGAATTCCTGCACTTGTGCTTAGGAAAGAGCGTGGGCACCTCGTGGAGCTCCGTGGGTGCAGGAGGGAACACACAGATGGAAAACCACGGGAGAGGGTGGATTTCCCTCAGGAAGCTCAGGTGGAGGAGCACTGGGGCCATCCTGGCCAGCCACCCTGGGAAATGAGTAATGGCACCCTGGGAGCACAACGAGGTGGTGGGAGGGAAAGGAAAAGGAAAGGGAAGGGAAAGGGAAAGCAAAGGAAATTTAAAGGAAAGGAAATTGCAAGGGAACGGGAATGGGAACGGAGGGAAGGGAAAGGAAGGGAAGGGAAGGGAAGGGAAGGGAAGGGAAGGGAAGGGAAGGGAAGGGAAGGGAAGGGAAGGGAAGGGAAGGAAGGGAAGGGAAGGGAAGGGAAGGGAAGGGAAGGGAAGGGAAGGGAAGGGAAGGGAAGGGAAGGGAAGGGAAGGGAAGGGAAGGGAAGGGAAGGGAAGGGAAGGGAAGGGAAGGGAAGGGAAGGGAAGGGAAGGGAAGGGAAGGGAAGGGAAGGGAAGGGAAGGGAAGGGAAGGGAAGGGAAGGGAAGGGAAGGGAAGGGAAGGGAAGGGAAGGGAAGGGAAGGGAAGGGAAGGGAAGGGAAGGGAAGGGAAGGAAGGGAAGGAAAGGAAAGGAAAGGAAAGGAAAGGAAAGGAAAGGAAAGGAAAGGAAAGGAAAGGAAAGGAAAGGAAAGGAAAGGAAAGGAAAGGAAAGGAAAGGAAAGGAAAGGAAAGGAAAGGAACTGTGCACCTTGTTTGGCTCTGTGAAGGAGCATGGGGGTATTTCAGTCTGAGCAAAGTGCGTGTGTGCCCTGAAATTCCTAGCAATTCTCCAGGAATAGATGGAGCTCCTTGGGAGATGCCACACTGAGCCATCAGCTCCCAGAATCACAGACTCTGCCTCTGCCACGCTGCTTGTGTGGGGCAGGTTTGCACTGCTGGGGGACACTGACAGCCCTAAATGCTGACAGGGATCTTCCAGGGCACTTTGGGAGTGAAGTGCAGAGACTTGGAACTGGAAGAATCAACTGTTCCTAAACCTCTCTGAGAGAAGCAGGACCGGCAGGACCAGGAGGGATATCATGGAATCAGCATGATTTTGGGTTGGGAGGGACCCTAAAGTTCATCCCATGGCAGGGATGCCTCCCACTGTCCCAGGCTGCTCCAAGCCCCAATGCCCAACCTGGCCTTGGGCACTGCCAGGGATGCAGGGATGGAATTCCATCCCAGCCCTGCCCACCCTGCCAGGGAACAATTCCTCATTGCCAAGATCCCACCCAGCCCTGCCCTCTGGCACTGGGAGCCATTCCCTGTGTGCTGTCCCTGCATCCCCTGGCAATTGTCTCTCTCCAGCTTTCCTGGGGCTCCTCCAGGCCCTGCAAGGCCACCCTGAGCTCAGCCCAAAGCTTCTCCTGTGCAGGTGAGCAATGCCAGCTGTGCCAGCCTTTCCTGCCAGCAGAGCTGCTCCATCCTCTGCCCATCCTGGAGCCTCCTCTGGGCTCTGCAGCAGCTCCAGCTCCTCCCTGGCTGGGGCAGCTCTGCAGGTGGGAAATCACCAGAGAGGACACAGGGACACAATCCCAATCCCTTCCTGCTGCCCACACCGGAGCTCAGCCCATGGGGAGTTGTGGGGCAGGTCCAGCTCTCACCACCAGCACCCCTGAGTTCTTCTCCTTTCTCTACATGGGAGGAATAGGATGGGATGTGCTGGAAAACTTGTCAGGGGAAGACTGCAATGCATGTTCTCCCCTTCTCTGCTGCTCCTGCCTTTATCTCCTGCATTTGCATTTGCATAAGCATCAAGTCAGAACAGAAGTTGAAAATCTCCCAGACAGCAGCGATTTGAAATGCTGCCTGTACAACTTTGCTGAAATATGCATGGAAGGAATTTCAGCTAATACATTATGAATTTTGGTAATGCCACGTCTCTGGCAACCTCAGATACAGATCATGAACATGAATATTTAGAAAATATTCACATAGGGAGGGCTTGGGCTCTGCTGCCAGGGAACAGGGACAGGAGCAGAGGGAGCGGCCTCAGGCTGGGCCAGGGCAGGCTCAGCTGGGACAGCAGCAGCAATTTGCCCATGGAAAGGGAGCTCAGGCCTTGGCAGGGGCTGCCCAGGGAGCTTTGCAGTGCCCATCCCTGCAGGTGTGCCCTGGAGGTGGCACTGAGTGCTCTGCGCTGGGGACAAGGTGCCCATGGGGCACAGCTGGCACTGCATGGGCTGGCAGGGCTGTGCCAGCCTCAGGGAATCTGGGATCCTGTGAAAATCTGTTGTGTGTGTCTGTCTGAACCTGCCTGTGCACACACCTGTGTGCACAAATGAGATTCTCTTTTTTTGCAATCACTCCAGGGTTTGATTTTATAATCACACAGGATTCTGTCTCAATGCACATTGGAGATAAAAATATTTGTATCAATTTTTCCTTCTATCCTTTCAGTTCCTGTTTAGTGACTCTCTGTTCCTAATGCATTTATGGAATGGAAACGAATGATTTCATGAGCTATTTATAGGAAAAACCTTTAAAATAATACTTAAGGGGGATTTTTTTTTCATGGAAGATTTTATTTATGATATAAAATTGGAATAAATAATTGCACGCTGTACAGAGCAACAATTCCTTTGTGTCATGCTTTTACAGTCTTCATAATATTCATATCTTTAAAAAATTGGAGTGATAACTTTCCTGTGGTGCCTTCCATCAAGACTAGTTAGAACATATATTAAAATGACAGTTCATTAGGGTGTTACCAACATAGCTGCAAAGCTTTCTATCATTTTATGAACTGTTATTGCTTATATAATAAAGTTACCAGCAAATAATAATCTTCATGTCACACTCTGCTCTTGGGATGGATTTATTGAGGTGAATATAAAGTATTGTGAAGTAATGATTACAGGAGAGAAAAACAAGGAGTTACCCCATCAGTCTTCTACACCACTGAAGATGAAATGACTGCTGCAGTAAAATAATACTGTGACAACTTTGTCACTTTATTCTCAAGATGGTGCTAAAGGACTGTGAGCCATTTAAATTTGGGCGCTAAACTGCCAAAAAATCGCATATTTTGCTTTGTATGAATTGATGTAATAGAAAAAAAATTGATTAATTTTTGTTATAAAACGTGTGTGTGTGCTTGGAGTGACACCAATTGGCTTTGTTAAACAGACTTTTCCTCACACTCAGATACAGCTGAGTCCATCAGGTGACCAAATTTCATTATCAATTTAAGATGAAACTCTTAAGATATAAAAAATTCCGTTCCACTAATTCAAACACGAGCTAAACCCACATGAACAGCCTGGATTTTGAGGTGAAAATGCAGCACAGGTTGTAATAGTTGAATAATTGCTGGGTTTTGCCATGAAGGCCATGCTAATGAGCAGCACTCAGACCCTGTGGCTCCAAAGGTTCTGGTACAGGACCCTTGGGAGAGCCCATGGAGAGGGCAGAGCCTCTGGCAGCTGCTTTAGCTTGGATTTGAGGACATTTGTGGCTGTTTCTGTCTGTAAAATAACCATCTGGCCTGCTGCTGTTGGGTTTTCATGGGAGTGGCTCTGGAATGGGGGATAGATCCAATTCCATCTCCAGTGCTGGGCCTGCTGTCACCCAGGCTGTGGGTGATGGCCCTCACCTCACTGTGAGGAGAGTGGGATGAATTTCCTGCCTTGCAGGCAGGGAGAGATGAAAAATGTGAAAAATTCAAGTGTTTCCCTGCTCTACCTGTGAGAACACATTCTTGGGGATTCTCCTGGATGGCTTTTCAAAGACAAACACGTCTCCAGCTCCTCTGCCTTTGATCTTACATCTCCAACAGGCCTTTTAACAACAGCCTCTCTTGATTTATTTGAGTTTATGAAGACTGTTTTCTTTATTCTAACAGTACTGGTGGGCAGCAGCAGCCCAGAAATTCTGCCCAAAATGAAAGAGGGGAAGCTGATTTTCTCTGTGTGGGGAACACAGAAGGTGCTGAGGGCTCCTCTCCATCCCTACAGCAGCGGCAGGTGTCTGCCTGAGGGACATCAATGATCTTTGCTGCTTCTTCCCTCCCTGGTTGTCACTTTCTGCCCCTATTTTATAGTCCCCCAAAGAGGCAGAGTTCTCCCAAATCCATCAGCACCGGGTGCCTTGTTCCAGCACCTCACTAGGGAGGATGAGGAGTCTGATAAGGAAGAGATAAGGTCATGGTGGTCATGAGTGCCATGTGCTTTCTTCTGCCAGAAACCAAGCCAAGAAGGAGGTGAATTCCTCAGGGCTGTGGAAATGTTCCTCAGCAAAGGTTCTTCATTAATGAAAGCCAAGCCTTGCCTTTCATGGGCTGGGCCAGAGCTGGCAGCAGAATCACATCAGGGTTCAGCAGCATTTCTGAATGGTTTGGGTTGGAAGGGACCTTAAAGCTCATCCAGTGCCACTCCTGCCATGGCAGGGACACCTCCCACTGTCCCAGGCTGCTCCAAGCCCCAGTGTCCAACCTGGCCTTGGGCACTGCCAGGGATCCAGGGGCAGCCACAGTGTCCTGGGCTGTAAGGTGTGGTTTGGGGTGTGTGTTCCATTCCCATCTGTCCGAGCTGGGGCAGCTCTCTCCTGTTCCTGGGGCAGTTTTTCCTTTCTCTCTCCCACAGCCAACCCTCCCTGCAGGAGATCTCTGCTGTCCATGGCCACTGAGTGTCCCTGCAGGGCTGATCCAATCCCAGCATCCCATGGGGAGATGCTCCGCCCAGGGGAGGAGCCAAGCATTCCTGCCTGGATCCAATCTGGGCCTGGCACAGCACAGCAGCCTTTGCCCCCTGCATTGCCAGAGGAGCAGCTTTCTGCTGCCCTGCATGGCCAGAGGGAGCCCAGGCCCATCTGCAGCAGCCCTGGAGCTGCAGAGGAAAACTCCCCCCTTGTGCAGGATCCCTGCTGCAGCAGAGCCACAGCTGGCACTGCAGGAGGGCTGAGCCCCCCTGGGATGGGGCTGGGACACCCCCTGACACACAGGGGGCAGGGCACGGTCTGACTCTGGCAGTGCTGCTTTGTATTACTGCCTTCTTATTTTATTTTTATTTTCTTCCCTAATAAAGAATTGTTATTCCTATTCCCCTATCTTTGCCTGAGAGCCCCTTAATTTCAAAATTATAATAATTCAGAGGGAGGGGATTTACATTTTCCATTTCAGAGGAGGCTCCTGCCTTTCTTAGCAGACACCTGGCTTTTCAAACCCAGACACACAGAGCTTCTCTGGGCACCCTGTGCCAGGGTCTCCTCACCCTCCCAGGGAAGCATTTTTATGTCACTGGTATATACCCTAACAAATCTTCACCCTGAATTCAGCCCATCACCACCTCCTCCAATCTAATCAAAGGTTGTGCAAGATCCACAAATATTTACACACCCCCAAATATATGCCTATATATATGTGTTTGTACAGATCCATTTCAGACACTGAGGAATAACTTTGTGGCCATGGAAATTGCTTCCCTTTAAATGAAAAAAACAAAGAACCAGGTCTTCAATTCCTAGTACATCAAATATTACCTCTCGTTATGCAGGAAGAGAATTGAGGAGATTATTAAAGCTTGAAATTACTGAGCTGTTTGTAGAAGTAGTTAGTGAATGTGGGCAATAATCTGTTGTTTAAAAAGCAAAATCCCCAAGGATCTGGAGTCCATGTGTTCAGTGTGCAGGCATGGGGTATCTATCTAATAGATTAATATTTCACAGGCCAAGAGCAATTTGCATGACAGACTGTAAATTAGAATGGCTCCCAAACCAGCCAGTACAAATGGATTCTGAGCAGTGTGAATCAATAACAGACAGTTCTCTAGCAGCTTCCCCTCTGCTGGGGGCTCACAAAAGCTCAAACACCACATCTGTCGTGCTGTTGTCACCTTGGGAATGTCTGATAAGACACATCCCTCCCACATCTTTGTTCTCGTCAATTCTTTGACATTTTTTGTTGAAAATCCTGGCACAGAAATGTACATTCCTGTGTGGAAAATTCAGCTCCTCCCTGTCTCTGCTTAAGAAAATAAAATTTTTTATAGACAGGTGTGCATCTGGCATTTATTTGAGCACAGTGGCCTCAGAGCCATGATCAGGGGTGACCATGGAGAGACACACTGTGGATGAAGGTTTCCAAAGGGACACCAACTCTCTGTTTTCCTGTGTCCCACCTACAATTCACTGGAGCTGCCCTTCTCAAAGTGCTCCTGCTCAGTTTGGTAATGGTGTCTTTAATTTGTTTGTTCTCATCAAGGAGTCCATGAATCCCTCCTATGCTTTTGTAGATCTGTAAAGAGTTTTCTGTGCTTTTCTCTTGCTGATCTTCAGCTCCTGTGCTTTTCTGCTTGTATCTCATTTCTAAGCACTTTTTATTTTCTTCTTTTTCTTTGTTTGCTTTACAAACTCATGTTCATTCCCAATGATTCTACATCCTTCTTCTATGATAGGATGAATCTTTTTGTCATTTATTTTGTGTGAGTTATTATTACAAAAACTGTTTTCCCCTCAAAAAAACCCAACCCAAACCAAAACACCACAAAACCAATTAAAAATCCCAATAGCTCCACTCTCATCAGCCTGATCCCTCTGTTCCAATAATCATGGAATCCCAGAATGGTTTGGGTTTAAGGGACCTTAGAGATTATTCAGTTCCACCCCTGTCATGGCAGGGACACCTTCCACTGTCCCAGGCTGCTCCAGCCCCAGTGTCCAACCTGGCCTTGGACATTTCCAGGGATATGGAATCCACAACTTCCCTCTACTTTTGTCCCTGTTCATTATCCCTCACCCCAAAGCCTGATGGTTTTGAACAGTGAATGGTTCAAGGCCATACTTCTATTACCTGTATTTTCAAATAAATGTGGATTTGAGCAGGTTATCCATGTGAAAATAGGATATTAAGATTCTCACATTTCTCTTCCCTCCTTGCAACTTTTCTCTGTTTCTGTTGGACTGTAATTAATTCTCTGAATTTAAGTTTAATTTCTTTCAGGTCTATCTGACAGCTGAATATTAATATGCCTGATAAAGGATTTTTTTACTCTCCTCCTCTCTTCCAAACCTCTCTCTTGTCTTCATTCCCAGCTCTGGCTGTTGGTGTGAACAGAGGGCTCTGTTATTTATGTCTCAACAGCACTTCACCATTTCAGCATCGTCTTTAATTCCTCTGCTTTCCCTCACTCTTTCACTGCTTGCTTGGGTGTTCTTGTATTTCTTCTCTATCTGATCACATCCCTGGGACTGCTGTAATGCAAACTCTGTGTGACACACAGAGAGTGAAGCACAGTCTGCAAGGCTGCTGCCAAGATATTCCTTTCCTGCCTCTCTCATCCCTCTCCACTCTTTCCTGCCCCAAAGTGGTTCCCACTTTTTCTGCCTGTATTATTTTTTTCTGTGAAGTTTCTTCTGCCTTTCAGAACTTTCACGAGGAATCAGATCCTGCTTTTAGACCTGCTCTTTTCTCCTCTGCCTCTTCCCCTGCACCTTTTACAAGTGTTTTCCCTCAGGAAAAGTCCCATCCTAGGGAATCTCCAGGTCCCTGAATTACGCATTTTGTGCTTTTCCTTATGAGAGTCAACCCTCTGCTGCAAGAGCTGCATTCATGGCTTGCCACAGTATTGTGACGGTGTTCGCAGGGGTCTTGGGATGTGGGAAGAGATGAGGATCTGACTCCATGTTTCAGAAGGCTGATTTATTATTTTATGATATATATTATATTAAAACTATAGTAGAAGAATAGAAGAAAGGATTTCATCAGAAGGCTAGCAAAGAATAGAAAAAGAAAGAATGATAACAAAGGCTCTGTCTCAGACAGAGTCCAAGCCAGCTGACTGTGATTGGCCATTAATTAGAAACAACCACATGAGACCAATCCCAGATGCACCTGTTGCATTCCACAGCAGCAGATAATCATTGTTTACATTTTGTTCCTGAGGCCTCTCAGATTCTCAGGAGGAAAAATCTTAAAGAAAGGATTTTTCATAAAAGATGTCAGTAACAACAGTTACAGATGGTGTGATTGATATCCTAAAAAATATAAAACTCTGATGGATGAGTGGCATGGAAAGGAGGAGGACAGGGTGGCTGGGAAATGAAGGGTCCCCAAGGACAGTCACAGCTGCCTGGTCAGTCTTATTGAACAGGTTCTTTCTAAGCCTCAAGACAAACACTATGGGTTTATCAGTGCATTTCTGTGCATAAGAGGAGTGCAGAAGAGGAAGAAACAAAGGAGCCTTTTATTTTTTTAAACTCTGCAGCAATCCATAGATGCTTGGCTGAGATGGGCTAATATTAAAAAGAAAGCGCATTGTCGCACTCTTCCCACACCTCCGAGCTACAGACTGAGCCCTCCAGAAGAGATAGCACTCCCTAACATCTGACTGGAGCACATTGGCTCTCCCTGTGCCAAGAGGAGGATGCAAATGGTATCAACACCTTGCTTTAAAAACGCTGTGAGCAAAGATTAACAAAAAAAAACTCCCAAAAAAAACAGAACAGAAGAAGGCGGCTTATATTTGGAGCTCAAATTGTGATTTACACTGACAATTTCAGTGGTAGGCAGTTTCACTGCTTTACTTTTTAAATTTTTAAAATTCATTTTTGAGGTTTTTACCTCTTAGCTGTCCCTGAGGCTGTTAATTACCTGGAGCACAGCAAAGCACCAGCAGCTCTGGCAGCACTGCCCATTCTCCCTTTCCCATCTCTAAAGCAAGATCTGCTCAGAAAGTATGAGATAAAACCCAAAAAATAAATCCTTCCTTCCTTCCTTCCTTCCTTCCTTCCTTCCTTCCTTCCTTCCTTCCTTCCTTCCTTCCTTCCTTCCTTCCTTCCTTCCTTCCTTCCTTCCTTCCTTCCTTCCTTCCTTCCTTCCTTCCTTCCTTCCTTCCTTCCTTCCTTCCTTCCTTCCTTCCTTCCTTCCTTCCTTCCTTCCTTCCTTCCTTCCTTCCTTCCTTCCTTCCTTCCTTCCTTCCTTCCTTCCTTCCTTCCTTCCTTCCTTCCTTCCTTCCTTCCTTCCTTCCTTCCTTCCTTCCTTCCTTCCTTCCTTCCTTCCTTCCTTCCTTCCTTCCTTCCTTCCTTCCTTCCTTCCTTCCTTCCTTCCTTCCTTCCTTCCTTCCCCTTTTCCTTCCCCGTTTCCTTCCCCTTTCCCTTCCCCGTTTCCTTCCCCTTTCCTTTCTTTCCCCTTTCATTTCTCCTTTCCTTTCTCCTTTCCTTTCCCCTTTCCTTCCCCTTTTCCTTCCCCTTTTCCTTCCCCTTTTCCTTCCCCTTTTCCTTCCCCTTTTCTTTCCCCTTTCCTTCCTTCTCCCTTTCATTTCTCCTTTCCTTTCCCCTTTCCTTTCCCCTTCTTTTTCCCTTCCTTCCCTTTTCCCTTTCCCAGTTTCCCCATTCCCCTCGCTCCTCACTGTTCCACATCCCATTGTGATTCCTCACCACTCACAAATCCCAGTCCTTCCCCAGATCCTCCCCCCAGCACTTTCTGCTGTTTCAGTTCCCCAACATCCCTGGCTATATTTAGCCAATTTGTCTAACTGAGTAGGGGAAAAAAAAAAATCCTTTACTTTCTGTAGGGAATACCAGCAAAGCAGCAAATATTGCCATGGCAACAAGCCTCTCAATCCATCAGGCTCCTGCAGTATCTAATACATAATCTGGAAGGCAGGGACTGGCGTGGAAAAATGAACATAACATATTGGCACTTCAGGATTTAATATCCCTTCCCTGTGACCTTAATTAGCTCACCTTATTTGGGGTAATTATCCAGTTTTGGAGAGAAACTTCTCTTTTATTTGGCTTTCCCGAGGAAAGCCAATGTGTGATCTGCCTTCATTAAAATGCAACTTTTGACTTTTTCCCCACAAACATGCCACAAAATGGGAGTTTCTATAGTAACACACAATGCAGGCTCAATTTGAAATTATAATCTTTTGATAAAAATGAGTTTCCCCCAGCCCCCTTCTCTATATATTTCCTTTTTCTTAAAAATTTGGTTTTGCCACTCTGCTTTACCTCTTCTCTGTTCCTATGGAAGTTTGGAAAGAGTTTCTTAAAATGAAAAAGCACTGCTGAACTTAAAATTACACATTCCATCCCTCATTTTCATTTGTACATTATACGTTTTATATAAGTTGGTAACTTTTTCAACTCGTCTTATTCTTCAATTATTAAATTTGTTTGCTGTGACTGTTTTATCCCATGGGAAAAAGAGAAGTGCACTGCAAGGATTGTTAGAAAAGCCTTATGAAGTTAGTGATAGGCCTTGGATTTTTAATCTGTTTTTGTTAAGATAAATTTTATAATGGGATCTGTTTATCACTCAATTAAAAAATTTAAAAATAAATTAATCCCTGACCAGCTTCAATAACATTTAAGAAGCATTTCCAGGCATTCTGCTGCTGAGTGGGAAGATGCAGATCCATAAAATCTTTTGTCAAGGCATTGGAAGTGGAACTGGGAGGGAAGGGGAACAGAAGGACTTGATTGGAGCTGGGGTGCCCAAAATAGGAGCTTGCAGGAGTGAAATGTTTCATGGAGAGCCAACCTGGCCCTAAAGTTTTCCAGGAAACCCACAACTTTTCTGGATAAACTCTTGTTCCCTGATACACGTGACAAGCAATCAGTGAGGTCACACCTCACTGGGATTTACCCACTCAAATTTATTGGGATAAAGAAAAAGTTAAATAAATTACATAACTCTTGTTCCCTGATACACGTAACAAGCAATCAGTGAGGTCACACCTCACTGGGATTTACCCACTCAGATTTATTGGGATAAAGAAATAATTTAGATAAAGAATAATTTAAATAAATTAAATAACTCTTGTTCCTGATATACCTGACTAGCAGTCAGTGAAGTCACACCTCACTGGGATTTACCCACTCAAGTTTATTGGGATAAAGAAATAATTTGGATAAAGAATAATTTAAATAAATTAAATAACTCTTGTTCCTGATATACCTGACTAGCAATTAGATAGGTCACACCTCACTGGGATTTACCCACTCAAATTTATTGGGATAAAGAATAATTTAAATAAATTAAATAACTCTTGTTCCTGATATACCTGACTAGCAATTAGATAGGTCACACCTCACTGGGATTTACCCACTCAAATTTATTGGGATAAAGAAATACTTTAGCAGTGTTCATGAACCTCTCCCTTTCCTTTTCATGTTACCATCATGGGCACCTGATCAAATTAGGAGGCAGAGAAACAGTAGGAGTTTTTCTGTTCACTTTCAGGGGGTTTGTATGGTGCTTTTCGAGATTTCACTTTGAAACATTACAGCCCAGCACACATGATTGAATGGATTCTAAAATTACACAGCCTTCACCCACAAATTAGTGCACCAGCATGAGTTACTTGTGCCTTAAATAGTAATACTCCCCTAAATAATAATGTTATCACCAAAAAGACACTCAACTGCATGCAAGAGCAATATGCCATAGAAAGCTAACTTAGCAGGAGGTCTGGAGATAGTTCTGTTCTGCTTTATTAAAAAAAAAAAAAAAAAAAAAAAAAGAAAATTTGCCAGTACACCATCCAGGAGATGTCAGAGGAAATTATTCTTTACCTGTCATTAAAAGAACTACTCAAACAATACTAAAACACAGAGCACAAGAAGAAATTTAAACTGCCACCCAAACTGTCAAGTGAAAGTATAGGTTTTAAACCTCAACAAAAAAGTGCCATTTCTAAGGACAGGGAGTGATGTTGTTTGTTGTCCTTTGGTTTGCAGGTAGATGAGCAAATATTGCATGACACGTGACATGACTTCATTGTGTAGGATCCCAGGAGAAACAGAGGAATCCTGTGATGTAGAGAGAGCGGGCTCAGCCTGACAATGATAAATATGTCAGACAGTGACAATCATTGTGTGATTTAGCTCTTGTGAATGAAGGAAAATGGTAATTGAAAGTGTCATGGTTTGGAAGCACAATCGTCTCCCCATCACTCATCCTGAGGCAGTGGGAGGAGAAGGCAGCTTCCCTTTGTTCCATGGGTGAAGTGGGAGCTGCGTGGAACCATGGAGGGACACCTGGAGTCGGGCAGGGGGGTCAGATCTGACCTCCCAGATCCTGGAATCTCAGAGTCCTTAAAGCTGGAGAAGTCTTCCAATGTCACAGAGTGCCAGCTGTGCCCCATGGGCACCCTGTCCCCAGCCCAGAGCAGTCAGTGCCACCTCCAGGGGACACCTGCAGGGATGGGCACTGCAAAGCTCCCTGGGCAGCCCCTGCCAAGGCCTGAGCTCCCTTTCCATGGGCAAATTGCTGCTGCTGTCCCAGCTGAGCCTGCCCTGGCCCAGCCTGAGGCCGCTCCCTCTGCTCCTGTCCCTGTTCCCTGGAGCAGAGCCCGACCCCCCCGGCTGTGCCCTCCTGGCAGGGACTTGTGCAGAGCCACAAGGGCCCCTGAGCCTCCTTTGCTCCAGCCTCAGCCCCTTCCAGCTCCCTTGTTGGAATTCAGGACACCCCCCTGGCTGTCCTGAGCAGCCAAGACCCCTGCCAGGGGGCTCAGAGACCCTGGCTGTCACAGACATCTTTTATGAAAAATCCTTTCCTTAGGTTTTTTCCTCCTGAGAAGCTGAGAGGCCTCAGGAACAAAATGTAAACAATGATTGTCTGCTGCTGTGGAATGCAACAGGTGCATCTGGGATTGCCCATGTTGGTTGTTTCTAATTAATGGCCAATCACAGTCAGCTGGCTTGGACAGAGAGCTGAGCCACAAGCCTTTTTTATCATTCTTTCTTATTCTATTCTTGGCCAGCCTTCTGATGAAATCCTTTCTTCTATTCTTTTAGTATAGTTTTAATATAATATATATAATAAATCAGCCTTCTGAAACATGGAGTCAGATCCTCGTCTCTTCCCTCATCCTCAGACCCCTGTGAACACGGTCACACCTGGCACAGAGCCCAAGGTGCCTGTGGTTTTGATTATGACCTGTGGAGCAAATTACCAACCTTAGATGAAGATCTGCAAGCCACAACAGTTTAAGCAGAATGATAGTGAATTTATCATGGGGTGAAAAAGGAAATTTTGGGGTTTTTAGAATGGGGGTTCAGGGGGGCAAGATGGAGGGATCTAGGTGTGTCCAGCCTTTCTCCTTCTTCTTCTTCTTGGCCTCCATCTTCTGCTCTGATGTTGGCACTTGTAGATTGGTTTAGAGTAGAAGCTCACTGTCTAACATAGGTGATAGGTATTGGGAAGTTATTGTAAATATTGTACATGTTGTTTTTAGTATAAAAAGATAACACTACCCTGGGGGCAGGCAGAGTGCCTGGACTGTCTTGCTGAGTGGACCTTGGCTGGACAGGAGAAAATATTTCATACATAAGGAACAATAAACAACCTTGAGAATGAGAACTGAAGAGTTTTGACTCCTTTGACCACCAGACTGGGAAAAGAGACTTCAAAAGAGACTTTCTAATGTACCTCGGGGTCACTGTGACCAGCTAGAGACCCTGCCCAGCTCCCTCAGCCCCTCCTGGGGCTCCAGCCCCATCCCAGCTCCATTCCCTGCCCTGGACATGCTCCAGATCCTTAAAATCTGAAGTGACTTCAGCTTTCAATATTAAATTTCTGCACAATCCTCTCCTGCACTGAGGATTTGAGGTACCTCAGCACCACAATGGTGTCAGGGGGGCAAGGAGAATTTCACCTGTCTGAGGGACTTCATCACCGCCTGTGTCTGCCCTGAAGGAACACAGGGTTTTGTTTTGGATGAACTTTTCTGTTTTGCACTAATTTTCTTACAGGTATGTGCATTAATAAATGTACTTATGGAGAGTGAGGATGATAAAGTGGGGGGAGTTCAGCAAAGAACAGCCAGGACTGCAGGCTCGGGGTGCTGATTTGGATTATAAAATCTAACAGGCTGATTAGAGAGAGGTTCTGCAAGCTGGCAAATGTTTGAAGAAGGGAGATAGGGGAATTATTTAGGAAGAAAGAGCAATCTCTCATTACAAGGCAGAATTTCAGTGCAGTGCCAACAGTGAGGATCAGCAGGTGAGCACAGCTGTGTCCTCCTTTTCCTGCAGAGAGAGAAGGCTGTGAGACACTCCTGGGCAGGAACAGCAAAGGGAGCAATGCTGAAATCAGGTATTGACTGATTTGGAGGAGCAGAACAGCCCCATTGCCCAACCCCTGCCATCCCTGGCTCTGAAAACGGTGCTGGGCTCCCTAGAAGGGGACAGATCTTGCAGGTCTCCGCTTCTTGTTGGTTTATATTTTAACAGCTCTCTCACTGTGGGGAATGACTCTCACTGGAGTCTTTCTGCTTTTCTCCTCCATGTAGTTCAAGATATTTTATGGTGAAAGGAATAGTGGTAAATAAAGTTAGAAGAAGCTGAGCTGTGAGTATGGGCAGTCACTCAGCAATAACACTTTGAATTAATGTGTTCTGTGCACACACTTCCAGGCATTATTTGCCTTTAATGTGGGTAATATTGTCCCTGTTATCCTCTGTCAAATGTTTGGAGAGCAATAAAAGCAGGTGAAAAATACAGGGAGAACATAGTCCAGCTTCAGGTTTTAATTTAATACCTGATTAAAAGGCAATTAAAAGACATCTGTCCAAAACACCCCGAAAAAACCTTTCTCTCATTGTTTATATTGGAAAGTGCAACTGGGCCCTTATTCCAATGAAGTTGGACATTTCTCTTTCACATCATAGTTTATCTTGCCATGCTCTATGATCTTTTCCAGTCATCGATTCTGGACACCTTTGCAAACAATTTTCAAAGTCCAAGGTTTTAAAAATCCAATACTTTATGGTACTACTTGTTTAACAGCTGTACTTGCACATCTCAAATGTTTTGTTTTTTTCCCTGGTTTGTTTTCCCCTTAGCTGTTGACCAGCATTCTTGGCTGTCCCTCACATTCTATTTCCTAGAACTAAAATCCATTACAGTCTTTTCTCTGCTTGATAAGGCTGATCCAGCACAGAAAGGTTTCTACAGCTTTCAGAAACATTGATCCTTTTTTTCACCCGTGAATTTGACTCATCTGCTCTCTGTGGAGACAATTGATTAGACATTTTTAATGAGTTGTTTTATCCTGAGTGAGTGTGAAACCCCTGCTCTCTACAGGTGGAAGCTGCACTTCCAGCACTGCCCAATGTTCACCTCTCCAGCTGAAGGAGTTGGTTGGCACCTCTGGAAGATTTAAGTGGATTTTAAATAAAATGGAGAAAAAGCTATGCATTAGAAGAGAATTTAAATTATGAAAAAAAAAACCCAAATAGAATCATGGAATGGTATGGGCTGGGAGAGACCCTAAAGATCATCCAATAACACCCCTGCCATGGGCAGGGACACCTTCCACTGTGCCAGGCTGCTCCAAGCTGGATTTGAACACTTCCAGGGATAGTTAAGGGGCAATTCTCCCTGGCCCACAATTGAACACACACTTATTATTTGGGTATGATGAGAAATTGATGTCTCAGTAGAGGCTTAAACCACTTAATTGACATTTTTGACCAAGGTTCTCAAAATCTGGTTCTTAAAATCTGAAGTGACTTCAGCATTCATTATTAAATTTCTGCACATGCTTAAATTAATTATAATTTCCAACCTCCCAGGCATATATTTGCCCTCTGAAGAAAATTTCATTCCAAAGTGAATCTCATACCACAACTCATCCACAGTCACAACTTTTCCCTTCAGAAGGTGTTGGTGCAACAGGATCATGGATTGGGATTGTAGAGAGCAGTGCCCTGGGAAACTGGGAAAGAATTTTATCTAAAAGTGCTTTATCTTTGTACCTAAACAACTTTGATGCAGCAGGGAATGAAATCCCACCTTGTCCTAGGAAGGTTGGGACTGGAAAACCCAGCTTGACTCTGGTATGGGCCACAGGAATGCAAAGAACATTGAGAATTTTGAAATAGTGGCAGCCTGACTGCAGCCTCTATTTTAGAAGTGGGTGATTTAGCAATGGGTGACCTGGAGCTAATAAAAAGAAAGGAAAATATACATAAAAGTGGAAGGAACGCGAAATACTTTATTTCAAGGAGAAGTCCAGTGTAGCTTATATGCAATCACTGTTCCTAACTAGAAACCCAGAAATGTTTACTTCATTCATAATTCAGCTCTTGGTTATCTCATCCCTGAGATTTGGAATTTAATTTTCACAAAGATTTTTAGCTTAGCCAAGGAATATTAGCAGTGCTATCAAAATTTAATATGTTTTTGAAAAACCCAAGCTTCTAGAATCAAATGACTTTGTGAGACTCTTGGTTTTCATTTGGGGAAAAAAATCAACCAATTTTTTGTCCTTCACACTTGCAGAGAAAAGGTAAAGATAAGACCCTTAAAAGCTCAGAGAATGCCAAGAAAATGCTCTTCACAATATTATATACCCAGGACTGGAAAAGCTGTCACTCATCTTCCTGCCTAAGACAAGTTTCCTTTGTTAATTATTGCATAAATAAGTTCACAGCTCTTCTAGGCCCCTGTCAGTGCATCACTGAGACAATCAAATTCTTGCTGTCCTGCATAATGAATTCCTGCTTTAAAATTTCATTCTTTCCTCAAACCTGACCTTTGCCTCAAAGAATAAACTGTTTTTTCATTTAATAACAGCAGTGTTCTTTCTGTACTTTTGACTGTATGCATCAGCTGATTTCCGCTGAAACAAGCAAAACCACAACAATAATAAAATCATACATATTCTGGTTACTTGTAATTCAAATTTGACCAAAGATTTAGGGAGCTAAGTTGGAAATAAATGTTATCAACCTACATAAACAGTATTGAATCAACAATAATTAGATGTATCACTTCCATCTGTAGCTTAATATTAGGTACAAAACTTCTCTGGTAATAACTGTAACAACAGAACATGAGATAAGGAAAATGCGCATTGTGGGAAAACCAGCCTTCCTAATCTGCACTTGGCACAATTAAAAAAAAAGGATAACCAGAGGATATCTGGATATTTTCAAAATAAATGACTCCCTCAAGCACAGGCAAATGTCTTTTTTGAATAAGTTTTCCAAGTGTTTTGGAGTTTTTGCTGCTGAATTTTGCACTTTGTAACAAATGGGTGGCACTTGATACCAGTGAGAAATGTTGAACTGGAAGTTTGTCCTAAGAAATGCTTTCTGAGAGTGAATAATCAGGGCTCTGGAGTGAGGGGATGAAAGGCTTGAGGATCAGCTCAGAGAAAAAACAATTTTATCTCATTGGCTTCTCCCTGTTTTGCTGCTTTGGAATGTGGCTGGAGATTGTTTACCAACAGGTTTGATTGGTTTCTGGGGAATTATTTCTACTTAATGACCAATCACCATCAGCTGTGTTGGACTCTGAGGAGTCAGTCACCAGTTTTTATTATTCATTCTTGTTAAGCCTTCTGATGTATCCTTTCTCTTTCTTTAATATAGTTTTAGTATAGCATAATGTAATGTAACGTAATGTTATGATATGATATGATATGATATCATATCATATCATATCATATATCACATGTTACATTATTTTATAATATAATATAATTATTATATTATATTATAATATATTTATATATTATAATATAATATAATGTTATGTTGTTATAATTAATATATTATATTATTATATATAATATATCATCCCTGGCACGTGTAAATCTGGAAATGCTGGGACTTTCAAGTAACTCAAAGCAGAAACATTTTTTCTCTTTATAAATTCTCCCTACAAGTCTGAGAGAGCAATGGGGACACTTCAGGCTCGGGCACTGAAGACAAGAAAAAGAAACCTTTAGGGAAAAGCACTGCATGGTAAACCAGCTCTCTCCTGGGGTTTGTCTGCTCCTGAAATTCCTTCAGGTTGGTTTATATTCTTTCTACCCTCTCTGAGTAAAATTTGTGGTATCCATAATTCAGAAGATTTTATCTGGAGTCATCTGTGGTCTCAGTATTCATCATTGGGAAATACATCCACGGACATTTGGAGCTCACATTTTTGTAACAAATGAAGGAAGAACCTTATTTTGAAGCAGCTCTGGTGCCTCTGGCTGTGCCCAGGCAGGTGTGTGTGTGGAGTGGCTGGGCAGCAGAGCAGGCAGAGCTGGTCCCTGCTCAGTCCCTGCTGGGGGAGCAGGTCTGAGCTGGATGTCAGTGCCAGGCACCCATCCTGCCCCTTTCCCATCCCTTCCCAGCCTGGAGCAGCTTCCCTCTGCTCATGGCACGCCAGATCCCCATTTCTGCAAAGCTGAGAACTCTGACAGCCTCAAAATGACCTTTCTTAAATACACCAATATTACAGCGACCTGTGTGGGTCGCAGCTGGTGAGAGAGAGACGGTGAATCTTGTTTCTTGAATCAGAAGGTTTGATTTATTAATATATGATATAATACATTATAGTTATACTAAAAGAATATGGAGAGAGGTTTTCAGAGCAGCTAGCTAAGCTAAGAATAGATAGAAAAGAATCTACAACAAAGCTGTGGCCAAGGACTCAGTCCCCTGGCTTGCACTGGTGATTGGCCCTTAATTATAAACATAGAAAATGAGCCAATCAAGGTGTTCCTGTTGCATTCCCCAGCAGCTGATAATAATTGTTTACCTTCTCTTCGGGGGCCTCTGGCCTCCCGAAGATGCAGAAATCTGAAAGAAAGGATTTCTGTGGAGAAATGTCTGCGACACACCAACATATTTGGCTACTCACTAGACACCTTGTAGTGCTCATTCCACAAACCATTCCCAGTGAGGACCATTCCTGAGGACTGGAGAGTTCTGTAATGGATGTTTCTCTAAATAATTTTTTTTTTTTTTATTTGATTCCTTCCTCTGCTGTTAAATATTTGCTCTCCTACCTTCCCTGCTGGGATTTAGCCATTTGCAGGGAGGGTGATGGCATTTGGGTTAAAAATGATCACTGGGGCATGGGGAGCTTGAGAACAACAGGGAAAGAAGAAAACAAAAGTTGCAAAGAAAATAATTTCATTCTTGGCTTCCTGGATGTGCTCAGCTTTTAAGTATTCTGAGGTTATATGAGGAAAATTAACTAATTCAAGCTGTAAAGAAATTTTAAAATGCATATGGATTTTAAGGCATTATAAAGGAATTCTTGGACAGCTCCCTGGGGCTCAGTGTAATTGTGGTGGCTTTCTATTAATTCTGTGCAAGAGTTGTAAAATAATAACTTGAGGCAAAGAGTGGTGCTATTTGGTATTCATTTCTGCTTCTGTATCAGCTCTTAGGGACTATCCTGAAAAATTTAGCAGAACATTTCTTGCTAGTTTGTACTTTAACTGTTGTATTAAAATGATTTTCCCCCTCACTTTTTTTTTTTTTTTTAACTTTCAAGGAAAACAGATCTCAAGTACAGGGCTCTGTCATGATACCTCATCTCTTTCCCTCACCATAAAAGTTCTGTGGAAAGAGGACAGAAAAAAACAACAATGCATTTTTTTTCCTTACCAATGTTCCCTTCAACGTGACAGAGCCTCTGAGAATGGAAATGCGAAATGTGACAAAAATACAGACTTATTCCTGCTGGCAAAAAAAAAACCAAAAAAAAAAAACCAAACAAAAAACAAAAACAAAAACAAAACAAACAACCAAAAAAAAAAAAAAAACCAAAAAAAACCAGCCTTGGAGCAACCTCTGCATCAGCGTTCCCTCAGTCTCCCTCTTGGTGTGTGGTGTGATGTGAATCTCAGGTCCAGGGGCTTTGATTAGTGCAGAAACATCCAGAAAATCTTTCTGGAGGAGAAGGGGCAGTGAGCAGTGCTTGGCAACTTCAGCAGGGTGTTCTGAGAGAGAGAAAATGCACAGCAGTGCAGGGAAGGGGATTGATTTTTCCTGGGGCTGTGCAAAGAACAGAGGGAAGAGAGGAGAGCAGCTCTTGGGTGAAACAGGAAGGCAAGTAATAATTCTGTTATATTGGTACCATCACCAAGCCATTTCTCCAGGTCTCTGAAACCCTCTCAGGCCTTGAATGCCCTTCTTTATTTTCTCAGTTCCAAGAAAAAGGTCCTGCAGTCCAAGTCAGAGGTCCATTTATCTCATTTTACTCTGCACCAGCTTTAAAATAAGAATTTTATTTACACCTTGCAACACTGTCTAGGATTTATTAAAAGTATTTTAAAATGCCTTGAAATTATCTGAAAATTTCATAAAAGCTTTGCATGGAATACGAAAAAATCCTCACACAAGGCAGCAGTAAACTCTTTAAGCATCGTTCTGTCTCAAAGTCAAGTCAGATAAAATAATTGGCAGGACAAACACAGTGAAAGAACTGCACAGGGCATTTTTGGGGTTTGATCCCAATCAGTTACAAAGTGTTCTGGGCCTCTCCTCTGGCTCCTCAGAGCACTCAGAGGTCTGATTGCTTTCCCCTAACACTTTTTGGCAATATTCCTTCACCTTGTTTCAGAAGGATTGTGCAAAGTCCAGCCACTCCGTAATGAACAGGGGAGATATGATTTATCTGCTCCCACCTTTGATAAGAGGTTCCTCCTTTGGACATAATTACACATCAATCCAACATCCAGCAGCACCTGATGGGGGTCTGGGATGCTTCTAGGGGTGATGCTGGACATCCACAGCGATTAAAGGGAATAAATATTAAATTGTATTACACTAATAGTAAATTACATACTAAAGAGATACTACACTAAAGAATATTATACTAAAGAATACTAAAGAAAAATCTGTGAGTGTCTGAGACAGCCAGGACACAGCTTTGACCCAACTGGCCAAGAAATCAAAACAACCCTCACCAGTGTCCAATTAACAAATCACTTTGGGTAAACAACCCCCATAACACATTCCACACGTGCAAAAACAACAGGAGCAGTGAATGGAGATAAGAATTGTTTTCTCTTCTTCTCTGAGTTTCTCACTGCCTTTCCCAGGAAAAATCCTGGGAGAGAGTTGTGTCTGCTGCTCTCTGCGAAGAGAGCTGTGGCCACAGTGGCACTGTGTCCTTTTCTGGGCCTTGCTAAGTTGTAATTTTGTGATTTCCTCTGTTATCACCCCAGCTTGGCTGCACCATGGAGAAATACTTATATTTATTTATATATATATTTATACTGTATATATATACTGCAGAAATATAAAATCAGAGAATTCCAGAATAATTTGGGTTGGAAGGGACCTTAAAACTCATCCAAGGACACTTTCCACGGTCCCAGGCTGCTCCAGCCCCAGTGTCCAGCCTGGCCTTGGGCACTGCCAGGGATCCAGGGGCAGCCACAGCTGCTCTGGGAATTCCATCCCAGCCCTGCCCACCACCCTTGGGAGAAGGGTTGGAACAAGAAGATCTTTGAGATCTCCCAGGCCTGCTGCACCTTTTTGTGGGATTGGCTGTTTCTGATATCGAAATAATTTTTTGTAGTTTGTAGTGGTGGCTCTGCCCTGCAATGACACAGGTAAGGAGATACAGGGAATGATTTCAAGAGGTAAAAAATGATTTGGGAGAGCAAAAAGTCAGGGAAGTGCTGCCCTAGGAGCAAGCTTTCTGTACAGAAGCAGAAAAAAGTAACTGGAAAGAAATTTCTGAGATTAACAAGTTGTGCATATCTGTGTTTCTGTCTTTCTGTAGTCTCTGGTTAAGCAGAGTGAAATATTTCTCCCTTTTGAGTCCCATTTAAGCTTCCATGAGCTTTGGAGCTGATAAAGTTTGGGTAAGAGGCAGTGATATACCAGGATTTCACCCTAAATGGTCTCCAGATTTTGTCCACAAATGAATTATCCAGCCTGAATCCCTCTGCTACAAAAGCTTACAGCCACTACTCCATTACCTAGATCCAAAATACGGCAAAAATACAAAGTACTTATTGCTGGGCACACATTTAAGACAGCACAAACCAGGATTTCACCCTAAATGGTCCCAGATTGTGTCCACTAATGAATTATCCAGCCTGAATCTCTCAGCTACAAAAGCTTACAGCCACAATTCATTACCTAGATCCTAAAATATGGCAAAAATACAAAGTATTCATTACTGGGCACACATTTAAGACAACACAAACCTCTCACAAACCAGAGAAACCAATGGAAAGCTTTCCAGATACATCTCTGGCCACAATTCCTGCTGGCTGAATGTGGCACAGGCAACAATCCTGAATAATTGCACTGGATTTAGAGTGACCTTCTGTAAGCTTGTAAAGGAACACATGAATCAAGTAAATTAAGCACTTATTAAATCCACAGTTAGTTACATTCTATTTAAAAAACCCCCTCAGGCTTACAAAGTCAAACATGGAGCAGGTTCTTTGCTGGATTTAAGCCCAAATAGATGTGATTTAAGCAGTGCATGAAGAAAATAGCCCTTGTTCTGGGGATTCCTATTTTCTTTTGCTTTATTTTTTTTTTTTAGGAGTGGAATGATTTATGATGAATTTGGGAGTGAAGGCAGGGCTGAATGAGATCCCTGGATGCAAGCACTGCGTTCTGGGTTTGAGGCTTTATGAGAGGGAAGGGGACAGATGGAAAAAGAAAGTGGTTGAACTTCCTATTTGTACTCACTCATCGACTCTGTCAATTTGGCCATCTCTGTTTCTCTTTGGGGCTTCTCCTGGGGGAACAGACAAAATGAAAAACAAATATATATATATATATATATGTAATAGAGAAATAGAAATACACCTGAGTGCAAGTGGCAATGTGAGGGGAGGACATTCAGCCATTATATATTTCTATTTTATTTAGGGATTTAACTTCACTCCTAAATAGCCTGAACTTCTGTGGGCTTTTTGTTTTTTTCCTTGTAATCTCTCAATTTTTCCTACTATGAAGTGTAAAGCTTGTATTTGTTTATCTGTGTGTATCTAGCTGGAGAAATTAAAATTATTCAATCAAAGTGATAACAGAGGAGGAAACCCTCCCCAGTTTTTCACTCTCTGCTAACATACTCCAGTGTGTTGGGCCTTCCTGACAAAAGAGCAACCCACAAACCTCTTAAACTGCAGGAAAAAAGCACTTATTTGTAAAGAAATAGATTTTCTATGGGAGCTGGAGTGTGTGGTGTGGCACTGGGCTGATGCTGAGATGAACTGAGATAATTGAGAGACTCCCAAGCAAACCTGCTGGTCTTTGTCTCTTGTTCCTTGCATTATTTTCTTTTAATTCAATTTTTTTTCATTTCAGACATTTGTAGTTGAGACAGAGGCTTGGTCACTCAAGAGCCCTTGAGTTTGGTGGAAATCCAATGTCCAAAGCACAGCTCAGCCACAGCAGTGGAGGCTGGGCCCAGTCTCCCGATTTCAGAGCCAAGGTTTGGGCTGACTGAAAACTGCAAAGCCCTTGAAACTCCAATGAAGTGGTTTTGAGAGGATGTGGTGGGGCTGTTGTGACCCCTCTGTGACTCCTCACCTCCCCACCCTTCCACCTGTGTCAAGGCTGTGACAGTGGCTCTCCTGGGCCATGGGTGAGTAGATCTCAGCTCTTTTTTCCTCAAAAAACCTCAGTAAGGAAGAAAATTTCCACAAAAATATGACTTTATTGGGCAGTATCCCCAAACAGAAGCACCTTATCTCAGCTCTGGGACAAGGGGCAGGGTTTTGGTGACCTTCAGGAGCTGCTGGAGTGGCTGAGGACTGGGGACAGGAGTCAGTGTGGTGACATCTCCCTTTGACTGGGTCTGTGCTAACAATGGCACCAGTAAAGGCACAGGTTGAGAATTCACAGAATTCACAGAATTCACAAAATTCACAGAATGACCAGGTTGGAAGAGACCTTCAAGACCATTCAGTCCAGCCCAGCCCCAACAGCCCAACTGAACCCTGGCCCCCAGTGCCACATCCAGGCTTTGTTAAACACACCCAGGCATGGGGACTCCACCACCTCCCCGGGCACCCATTCCAGAACTTTCTCACCCTGGCTGCAAAAACCTTTTCCCTGCTCTCCACCCTGTATTTCCCTTGGTGCAGCTCGAGGCTGTGTGCTCTGGGTGTGTCAGTGCTGCTGGAGCAAGAGCCCAGCCCCAGGTGAGCACAGGCACCTTTCAGGAGCTGTGCAGAGTGATGGGGGCAGCCCTGAGTCTCCTTTTCTGCAGGCTGAGCACCCCCAGCTCCCTCAGGGCTTCCTCACAGGATTTGTGTTCCATTTGCAACGAATTGTCCCTGCCAGGTGCTATTTGGCAGGACAAATGTGATTTTCCAAGGCCCTTTGGGTGTGACATGAGGAGACCCTGCTGCAGGGGTGCCAGGCTGCTTAAGGGCAGGATCATTTCCTAACTCCAGAGGAGCTGAGGTCTGTCCACCTCTACTTCAGAATTTCAGAATCCCTGAGGTTGGAAAAGCTCTGCAAGGTCACTGAGGCCAAGATCAGCCCAATGCCCACCTTGTCCCCAGCCCAGAGCAGTCAGTGCCACCTCCAGGGCACACCTGCAGGGATGGGCACTGCAAAGCTCCCTGGGCAGCCCCTGCCAAGGCCTGAGCTCCCTTTCCATGGGCAAATTGCTGCTGCTGTCCCAGCTGAGCCTGCCCTGGCCCGGCCTGAGGCCGCTCCCTCTGCTCCTGTCCCTGTTCCCTGGAGCAGAGCCCGACCCCCCCGGCTGTGCCCTCCTGGCAGGGACTTGTGCAGAGCCACAAGGGCCCCTGAGCCTCCTTTGCTCCAGCCCCAGCCCCTTCCAGCTCCTCAGGGATTCTGCAGCCCCTTCCAGCTCCTCAGGGATTCTGCAGCCCCTTCCCAGCTCCCTCAGGGATTCTGCAGCCCCTTCCAGCTCCTCAGGGATTCTGCAGCCCCTTCCAGCTCCTCAGGGATTCTCCAGCCCCTTCCCAGCTCCTCAGGGATTCTGTAGCCCCTTCCAGCTCCCTCAGGGATTCTGCAGCCCCTTCCAGCTCCCTCAGCTTCCCCTCACAGCCTCTCCTCTCTCCTAAATACCTTATCCCAGTCCTGACTTTATCTGGCACAAAAACCTCAAGAATTTTTTTTTACACCAAACAATCCACTACTTGCACTTCACAAAGCTGGAATTCTACTGAAAAAAAGAAAAAGGCTCAAATGTCACAGTAATAGGAGCTAATGGCATTCATGAAACAAGCAGATAATGCTTCAGAACTGCATTCATGCACCCCTGAGAGTATTTTATATGAAAAGAGAGGTTTAAGGTTATGTCCTGGATCTGAGTGAGGACAATGCCCTAAGCCATGCTGATAATGTAGAATCCAGCATCAGATTCATGCTTTGCTATGAAAGCAAAAAAGAAAAAAAAAAAAAAACAAAAGGAAGAAAGAAGTAGCACAAGAGTGTAGTTTTTTTACAAAAAAAAAAGTCCTCTATGAAAGTTTTTTTTTTTTTTTTTGCATGGCATTAATCATCAAAGGAAAGAACAGCACACTGAAAACCATCAGGAATTTGTGTCTGTGGTGATTTATAATGTGACCTTAAAACACCTCCTTTTGCTACAGAACTCAGACTTTATCAGCAGTGAGCAGTTGGGAAAGATCAATTTGAGCCCTGGAGATGGAGGGCTGGATTTATTACACTAATAACAAATTGATATTAAATATTATTACTTTCCTCTTGCTTATTATGAAATACATTTTACTAATGATGAAGTCTCATGACAAAGGAGACTTGAATGGCATTTCATTTTAAAGTAAAATTATATTATTAAATATAAAAGTATATTATTAAATATAATATCAAAGGACAAATTTAGAAGTTTTTGAGTTTATTTGACTTTTCTTAAAAGTCAAAGAAATCCCCAGGACTACTGAAGTTCTGGTCTTCCTTCTGTAGAAGATAAAAGTATGTTTGTATGCATCCAATTGCTGAATACTAAAAGTTTTTAAATTACATCTAATTTCCAGATATTTTTATTGAAAAAAATTAACCTTTGGTACTGTTATCAATGATTTTCAGACTCTATGAAATTATTGTATAAAATCTTGTCCTTTTCCCTTTTCCTAATGATCATAAGGATGTGCACACATACACTCATGAAGATCTGGAAATTAGGAAAATTTTTCCACTCATCTGTTTCTTCAAAATGGAATCTTTTAAGGGAGCTAGAACACCTCTAAGAAATTTGTTTTTTGATGGCAGATGAAGAAGGAATTCCAACCTCTCTGACAGAATGAGTTCTAGCAGATTAACTTGGGGGAGAATCAAACATTAAAACATACTTTTGTTCCTGATTTTAGCAGATGTGAGTTTGAACATGGGCTGACAGCAGAGTGAGATTTGCTGCCTTCAAAAAAAAGCCCCAAATCCAAACCACAAAACAAGACAACAAAAAAAGCAAACAACAAAACGAAACAAGATATAAAAAAAAGCAAACAACACCGTGTTTCATTTCAGGACAGGAGTTGCCTTTAAGGGCTGACTTGTATTTCCTCTGGAGATTGCTGGGTAAACAAGAATTGCCACCTCAGAAAACACATCAAGAAAAGGAGGACTCATTTTTTATCTCTCCCAGCACAGTGATGCTCCTATTTCAGGTTTTTCATAGCTCTGTAGTCAGCACAGAGTGATTTCTGCAGGGAATTTTGAATCCATGGGGCTCTTGCTGTCAGTGCCTGCTCTGAGGTGAGGAACCCAAATCTTCCCCAAACTCAGAGGAGCAGCAGAGCCAGACCCTGCTCCTGTTGTGTGTGGATGTCTCACATGGTTACTGACTTCTGGGTGCCTAAAAAGCAGCAAATTCTGCTTTTCATGCTTGAAATGATGTGAACTTTCCAAATTGCCAGCAATAGGCAATGTTGTGGTGCAAGGAGGGATGTGTGAAATTTAAATTAAGTGAAGCATCATAACTTCAACTAGCAAAAAGAGCCATTTAAAATTCTGCTTTTTACTTTTTGCATTGTTTGTGAGGTCTTTCATTCAATTGAAGATGTAAGAAAGAAGATGCAAACTTGTTTTCTAGTGTTTTCTTTCTTTTTTAAAAGCTATTTCCTTTCTATCAACTTCCTTCAGACCAAAGAGTGGTTGCCCAGTCCTACAATTTCTGAGGTTTTGATGTCCTGCCTTGCACTGAATTTAATCTCAAATTATTGTCATGCTGTTGCAACATTTATGGGCTTAAAGGGACAGCACAGAAAGTGAGACCCTCACGTCACTCTTTCCCTTCTCAGCCAAAGAAAATCAGGAACTTTTGGATAAAACTCTCCTTGTCTGACAGCCTGTGCTGCAGACTCTGCCATGCTTCTGTCAGAGGGGTACAAGAAGACGTCAGGAGTGCCAACCAGGCAGCACAAAAATAACATTTTCAATGTCAAGCAGGAGAAGATTGAATCAAATTCCAGATGGGAATCAAAACATTGAGTTGCCAGGTCACTTGTCTCGTAATGGAATATTCTTGGATAGGACAGTGGATGAAATCCTTGTGATTTTTCTAATGGAAGGACAAGGGCACATCCTGAAACTCCCTCTCCAGTGGCTGTTGCCTTCAGCTGGCATTGATTAATGAGATCATTATATTTAAATTCACAGGGTCACAGGATGGATCAGGCTGGAAGGGACCACAGAGGGTCCCTGGTGCCACCTCCCCGCTCCAGCAGGGCCATCCCAGAGCACAGGGCACAGGGCTGGGTCCAGGTGGCTCTGGAATGTCCCCAGGGAGGAGCCCCCAGAGCCCCTCTGGTCTCTGCTCAGGGCTGGGCACTGCCCAGGGCAGAAGTTGTGCCTCCTGTGAGGGGAATTGCTGGGCTCAGGCCCTGCCCGTGGCTCTGGGGCCATTGCTGGGCCTGGAGCAGAGCCTGGGGCTGCTCTGAGCTCTGCACACAGGGACAGACACAGGGACAGACACAGGGACAGCCAGGGACAGACACAGGGACAGACACAGGGACTGACAGGGACAGACACAGGGACAGCCACAGGGACAGACAGAATTCCCAGAATCCCAGAATCCCTGGGTTGGAAGAGACCTCCAAGACCATCGAGTCCAGCCCAGCCCCAACAGCCCAACTGAACCCTGGCCCCCAGTGCCACATCCAGGCTTTGTTAAACACACCCAGGCATGGGGACTCCACCACCTCCCCGGGCAGCCATTCCAGAACTTTCTCACCCTGGCTGCAAAAACCTTTTCCCTGCTCTCCACCCTGTATTTCCCCTGGTGCAGCTCGAGGCTGTGTGCTCTGGGTGTGTCAGTGCTGCTGGAGCAAGAGCCCAGCCCCAGGTGAGCACAGGCACCTTTCAGGAGCTGTGCAGAGTGATGGGGGCAGCCCTGAGTCTCCTTTTCTCCAGGCTGAGCACCCCCAGCTCCCTCAGGGCTTCCTCACAGGGTTTGTGTTCCCAGCCCCTCTCCAGCCTCGTTGTCCCCTCTGGATGTGCTCAGTGTCCCAAGGCCCTTCCCAAACTGAGGGGCCAGAGCTGGGCACAGACTCCAGGTGTGCCCTCAGCAGTGCCCAGTGCAGGGACAGAATGACCTCCCTGCTCTTGGGACAGCCAGGGACAGACACAGGGACAGCCACAGGGACAGCCACAGGGACAGACACAGGGACAGACACAGGGACAGACACAGGGACAGACACAGGGACAGGCAGGGCTCAGCCCCTCTCTCTCCCTGGGGCTCCTCTCCAGGCTGAGCAGCCCCAGCTCCCTCAGCCTTTCCTGGGCACGGAGCTGCTCCAGGCCCTTGCTCAGCTCCAGGAGCTCCTGGCCCTGCTGTGCTGAGGAGCCAGAGCTGGGCACAGCAGCCAGAGGTGCCCCCAGGGCTGGGCACAGGGGCAGGGTCAGCCCTGACCTGCTGGCAGTGCCCATCCCAATGCACCCCAGGACACTCTCCTGGCCCAGGCATAGCTCAGTGTCCCTCAGGACTCCCATGCTTCTGCAGCAGGTCACCCCCAGCCTGTGCTGGTGCCTGGAGTTATTTATTCCCAGGTGCAGGACCCTGATTTTGCCCTGGTTGAGCTTCAGACAGTTCTCTGCCCATCTCTCCAGCCTGTCACAGTCCCTCTGAAGGTTTTTCTTTGTCTCCTGCATGGCTAAAACATCTCTCGTACTTCTGAAGTGCTGACATTCACCAACACACCAGGAATCTGCTGAGGTAATCCAAAACTTTGGCTCAAATTTCTGACAGTATTTCATCAGCTGTGGATCAGAGCTCACATCCATTATATCCATTACACATTTTCTGAAGCTTTCTTACTTTTGAAGTAGCAAATCCCTGGTAATTCAATTGACACATCCTTGAAGGCAATAGCTCCCCAATCACTAAGTACAAATTCAATGAGCAAGAAGCAAAGAAGAACCTTTTTGGAAATTTTAGCTTGGAGTAATCTGTCTTGGGATATCTTCAATTACTTTTCAAACTACATGAAAACGGTTTCATGTTGGAAACATTATTAAGTGAGAATAATAGAATTTAATTTTATGGAGTGTCTTTCCTCCTCGTGACATCTCCAAATGCTTTGCAGTAATGAATTAGACACAGGTTCTGGGGAGCTGGTGTGTAGGCAAATGCAGCTCTCATTATGTGCTATTCATTCCAGCAATAGCCTACACTCAGTTCTCAAAAGCAGGGCTTATTTTAGGTGGAGAGGGATTGTTGGAAGGAGCTGGAGCTCTTCCTTTGGAAAAATGCCGTAGGAACTTCCATTTCTATCTGCAAACATATCCAACAAAGGGGAAAAAATAGCTTAATAGCCCATCTTTAGGGCCTTGAACAATGAGATACTCTGTGTTATTGCATTATTTTACTATTACTAGAATTCAAGCTTCATGCAAGGCCTGCCTAAGCCTGTGGGAATTGCCTTTTCTGCCTCCCCATCCCAAAATAAGAAATTATTTACATCTTGTTTATTTTTCCTTTTCTGTCTTGCCTGTCCCAAGAAAGGAGGTTGGTCCCAACTGCTTTTTTTTTTCTGGTTTTCCAAAATTAAGTGTTAGGGCAGGGCCTATAAAGAAAATTTCATGCAGGCCCCAGCACTGTGTGATCTCCAGCAAATTGGCTTCATCCTCAGCCTCAAAGCTGAGCACTAATCTGCACTCCCTTGCAGTGATCCCAGCACTTGAATGGCTCAGAATGTGTTTTATAGGAATATCCTGTGCTTGGCACAAGAGGTGATTTCAATTTGCATCAGCTGGAATGAGCTTAAAATACAATATTTGAATAGATGGAGTGAGCAGAGTTCAAGGAGGGAGTGCCTGAGCTGGGTTCACCAGGGTTATGGAGCAGCAGGGGTGACTTGGGCTCATTAATGTGTTCAGACCTCATAAAACACTCTCAGGAGCTCTAAGATGTCTTACATGGAGGAAATTTGCATTAGCAGCAGGAGGAACTGAATTTATTTCCCTGGGTTCTAGAATTGAGAGGATTTTTTACATTTCTCATAATTTTTGGTGAACTTACTCATCATTCACACTTGGTCTGTGAAATAGGGATGGGAAAAATCTCTGGTTTTTTCCAAGCAGAAAATCAAGCAGCAGTTCTAGAGGAGCTCGTCAGGTCCCCTCAGACTCAAGGGACAAAGCTCACAGAATTGTGGGTTAAAGCCATTGCAAATGCAGCATCATTCTCTAAGTAGGAGGAACAAATATTCACATATTAAACAGTGGGGATGGTGTGTGGTGGTTCTGAGTGTAGGAAATCCTTTTAGGAGCAGAATCAGCAGATTAATGTTACTATCTGCTGTGCAGTAAACAGGAACAGTTACTAGTGCTCTTGTATCTGCCAGACCATAAATAAATAAAATAAAAATTGAACAAGATAAGGAGAAAAGAAAAAGAGCATTTGCAGGAGAGAGAATATTCATATCTATGAAAAAAAAAGAGCGAGAGAGAGAGACAGACCTTATGGTTTTGACATTTGAAGTAAGATCTAAGCTGTAGCAAGTCTCAGGTTTTCAGTTTTACTTAACCTGAAGAACTTCACAATTTTAGGCTATAAAATTCTATTGCAGAGAACATGAAACTGAAAACTCATTAAAAAACCTTGCCTTTGGCAGTGAAACCTCAGAGCTGCAGGAATTTGAGTATCCTTAACTCACAGGGGTGACAGTGTCAGGAGATGCAGATCATTTTAGCAACAATTCTGGCTTAGGTTAATAAAATAAATAAATTTGGATACCTACAGGAGCAAAGTGGGGGCAAAGCAATGTTGTGGTGTGATTACATGATTAAAGGCAGTTACATTTTCTTAGTTCCTTTGCTCTAGAGGCTGAATTTTCCTCTCCCACTACAAAAATCCCACAGGGAGTCAAAAGATTTATTTGATTCCCTCAGACTCCAGTAAAAAAAAATACATATATTCCAAGACAATGACTGAACACCATGAGAGCTTCCACTCCTGTGTTTTCCAGCCAACAAGCTGCGTGTTCTGCCTGCTTTTGAGAAGCTCAGCTTGGATGTTCTGACAAATTATGGATGCAGGTAATTGCAGTGGAGGATTTCAGTCTTCCAGCCAGCGTTTCCTGCCTGCACTGTGAAATTCAGCAAGTGTAAGTTCTCCCTGGAAATCAAGGAGAATATCCTGGCAACAAAGTGAGGCAGGGATGCTTACACTGAGAAGGTTTGAAAGCTTTTTACTTAGGCTTGGACAAACCAGCATAAATTACATCTCAGCAAAAGGTCTTCAAGGCAGAGTGGATAATCTTGTGTGTGCTCTGCCATGGAAATCTGCAGGCTGCAGGTGGGGTGGCTGTGAGCAGTTAATGCATGCTGAAAAGCTCTATTTTCAGGGGAAATGTTCTTACCAATGCACAGACCTTTGGATCAAACTCTTAAGAAACTGCTGGTTTTTCTTTTTAGGCCATAAATCATGAATATATTCTGAATTGTAATAGGAGAAATGTAAGTTACCTTGAGATAACAGCAGCTACTCTGTTTTAAAAAAAAAGAGTTGGTAGAAACCCAAAAGAGGAGATTCTCTATAGAAAAGAGACTTAAAAATGCTTATCCAATCTTTTCAGCTGTTAATAATGCATATGTAGGGTTTTTTATGGGCTCATTGCTTCTCTTCCCCCCAAAGGGAAAATCTCAACTGGTTGCTTGTATTCTTGCAGCATTAAATTTCAGATTTCAATCAGAATCACTTTAAGAATATTTACACACTGAGGATTTCTGATGAAAAAAATTAGTTAGAAGCATTACCTGAACTAATCTAGAAACCATTATTTAAACTATTTAAGAGAATAATGATCTAATAATAGAAGTTTTGTTTATTACTTGCCTTGATGCATTATAAAAATAACTCATAACTACACAGAGCAGATCAAACATCTCAAACCTGAACCTATTTCCTTGGGTACCTTGTGAGACTGAAATGATGAACACAGAACAAGGGGAGCTGACATTTTTCTTTGTTTTGTGCTGTGATCATGTTCCCTCAATGAAAATTCTTAAACAAGAACTGTCTGCAGTGTCAGGTTTGGCTCTGATTGAATAATACCAAAGTGTCTCACACAGTTTCCAATTTTAGCAGCCTTTTGTTGTTAAATCTATCTCAAAAAAAAAAAAAAAAAAAAAAGAAGAAAATCTTCAAAAGCTATGAGATGTTGGAAAAGAACAAGTAATGTGTCAGATGAATGCAAGAATGCTAATAATGATAATATACCTCCCTGTCCTACTGAAAAATACCTGAAAATACCTCCCATTTACTACTCCCTGAGAGAAAATCAAATTTTTGGTTGCTTGCACACATCTTTTTGGGCCAAACTGAGAAAAGTAATAAAAAAGAGAAATGCTGAGGCACTGCTGGAGCAGCTCTTGGTTTATCTTCACCATTAACTTTTCAGAGCTGAAGAAGGCAATAATAGGATCTGCAGCAGAAATGGTGCAAGGGTGGATATTTGGACACAGCATTGGGGTTTGTGTCCCTAAGTTCAGCCCAGTGAAAATTTGGGTTCAGGGTCTAAGTGGGGTTTTTGGGTTCCCTGTAGCCCCAACAGAGGGAAACCAGCATCTCCACAGGGGAATTATCCAGGAATAAGCAAAGGAATCCCTGGGGAAAGTGTTCAGCTCATTAAGGATGGAGTGGAGCTGATTAAATATGTGTTAAATGGGTAAGGCAGGGGTGTGAGGCCACTTCACTCTGAAATGCCAGAGTTATTGTGATCCTTGTGCCGTGCCAAGGGTTTGTTCCCACCCCTCCCCTCCTGTTCTCCTCTCCCCCACCTTCAGCCTGGAGAGGAGTTGTGGATTTGTCCTTCCAAAAAAGCTGTGGGTCTGCTGGTAGATAAAACCAGCACTGGGAGATAAAAGGATTCCACTGATTGATGAATGGAAAAAGATATTTGCTTTTACAAATAAACTCTAGGTTTGCTGATAAACAAAATTAGACATTGAAAGATGAAAGAAACAATGAGGAAGAAAAAGTTGTAAAATCCATAAGAATTAAAAATTAAAAGGGAGGGTTATGCATTAGAGGGAAATCTTTGGTATGAGGGGTATTGGGAAGTCTGTGCCTCTCAAGTACCTCAGTCAATGGGGAAAGAGAGAAGGGAAATGCAGCAGGGAAATTGGGATAAAAAGGAGGCTGCATCCTCCAAAAAATCTAAGAGATCCCAGGGGAATGCTCTATGGCTTCTCCCTTTATTGGAATAAAGTACAAGGACTCCTCTGTCTCCTTTTTGGACATAAACCTCTGATGTTTATGGATTAATTTTCCTAACAGCCTCTTCATTTCCTTCTCTCTTGTCTTACCCAGCCCATCACCTTTCCTAAAACAGTCTCCTTTTCCTTTTTTCTCCATCTAACTTTATCCCTCACCTCTCCCCTGCCTCTCTTCACACTCCCACACTCCCAGAGGAGCAGGTGTGGAAGGAGCTGTCACAGGGAGCATCCTCCCTCTGTGCCCCCAGTCCCCCACGTGGGATTATCCTCCCTGAGCAGCCTCGGGGCAGGGGCTGCTCTGCCCGAACCCCAGGGCTCTGTCACCTCCTCACTTCAGGATGAGGAGATATTTTAGTCATTAATGTCTGAAAGGAATTATTGCAGAATTCCAGAATGGGGTAGGTTGAAAGGAAACTTAAAGCCCACCCAGTGCCACCCCTGCCATGGCAGGGACACCTCCCACTGTCCCCGGCTGCTCCAGCCCCAGTGTCCAACCTGGCCTTGGATGCTTCCAGGGATGTGGAATCCACAACTTCCCTCTGCTTTTGGCCCCTGTTCATTATCCCTCACCCCAAATTCTGGATTATTATTTTGGTGAGGAGAGTTTGACACCTGATAACTTGAAGTGTTCAGGTTCTTGGGCTGATAAATCACATCAGCCAGGCTTGGACCTGGATAACTCATGGAATCATGGAATCACTGAGAGGTTTGGGTGGGAAGGACCCCAAAGATCATCTCACCCCACCCCTGCCATGGCAGGGACACCTCCCACTGTCCCAGGCTGCTCCAGCCCCAGTGTCCAACCTGGCCTTGGGCACTGCCAGGGATGCAGGGATGGAATTCCATCCCAGCCCTGCCCACCCTGCCAGGGAACAATTCCTCATTGCCAAGATCCCACCCAGCCCTGCCCTCTGGCACTGGGAGCCATTCCCTGTCACTGTCATATTTTATGGAAAAATCCCCTTGCCCAGGATTTCTTCTCCTGGGAAGATGAGAAGCCTCAGAGAAAAAGCCAATCTTATCCCATTGGCTTTTCCCTGTTTTGCTGCTTTGGAATGTGGCTGGAGATTGTTTACCAAGAGATTTGATTGGTTTCATGTGAATTGTTTTTACTAAATGGCCAATCACAGCCAGCTGTGAGGAGTCAGTCACGAGGTTTTTATTATCATTCTTGTTGAGCCTTCTGTCTGTATCCTTTCTCTTTCTTTAATACAGTTTTAGTATAATATTCTTTTAATAAATTATAATATCATAAAATAATAAATCAGCCTTCTGAGAATATGGAGTCAGATTCTCATCTCTTCCCTTGTCCTGGAGACCCTCACAAACTCATCAATTCCCTGTGTGCTGTCCCTGCATCCCCTGGCAATTGTCTCTCTCCAGCTTTCCTGGGGCTCCTCCAGGCCCTGCAAGGCCACCCTGAGCTCAGCCCAAAGCTTCTCCTGTGCAGGTGAGCAATGCCAGCTGTGCCAGCCTTTCCTGCCAGCAGAGCTGCTCCATCCCTCTGCCCATCCTGGAGCCTCCTCTGGGCTCTGCAGCAGCTCCAGCTCCTCCCTGGCTGGGGCAGCTCTGCACATGGGGAATCACCCCAGTGCTGATATACAGTAAGTATAATATATTAAATCATAGATATGGATGAATTGTATTGTAAATGACAGAGAAATGTGAGATGTCCACTGATAAAAAAGCAGAACAGGGTGAAATTCATTGCCCTGTGGCTCTCCTGGTGTTCAGACCAAGCTGCTCCTGCTTGCCATCAGCTGAGGATAGAGACAGAATCCACATTTCCTGTCCAAACCAGCCCCAAGGGCTGCTCCCTGTGAGGGAATGCCAGCTCAGCACAGTGAGAGGCTGCCTGGAGATCCCCAGGGAGCCTGAGGAAGCCACAATCCCTGTCAACAAGTCAATTATCCTGCAGGAGCCTTGTCCTGGTGCTGTTCCTGCCGCAGCTCTTCACCTCAGCGGGTTTTGTACTGTGTGTGTCTGGGGGATTGGGATGTATTTTAAGGATGTATTTTAACTGGAGTTTCCAGACAAGCTCTGGGTGAGTCAGACTAAAGATTTACAGCAAATCTGTGTGTTCTCCAGGCAGTGCAGCTGATGGCACTTCCACTGTGCAGAGTGTGCTTCAGACACAGCGCTTTGTGATGGACCTGTTTCAAACTGTGCTAGCTCGAGTCCTTCCTGAGTCTCAACACCTCCAAAATAATGCATCATGCCACTGATTAAAGGTCAGCTCACAGAGCTGGCCACTGCTGCTGCTTTTAATCTTATTAAGTGTTAATAATGATAAAATATTCATAGCTGTAATCTTGTAAAGGGAGAAATTATGTGCTCAAATGGAGATAAAGCATTTTATTCCATCGCAGACAACAAACAGAGAAGGGGGAGGTTTCTGGCAGCTCCTCAGAGGAGCCACCCCTGCAGTTCACCAAAACCTTGCCATGCAAACCCAAATCCAGAACAGGCTCCATTGTCTCCTGCATTTTAAAATTATGAGGAAGCTCAATATTAGTCAGAATTACATTCCCTGAGAGCTGGTTTGTGAAATTTTAATCAAGAGTAAATGCAATCAGAAGGAGTGCTTAATTTGTCTCTCCATTTTAAAAAATCCCTCTTATTTCCTATTGTAATGCTCTCATTTCTCCTCCCCAAATTCTAGGTTATGCTCAGAATTCATTCAGTTGTGTGCAAACCTGGTTAATAAAATGATGAGCACCCAACCATTCTCGTGCTGTCCTATTAACAGAAGTGTTCTACCACTCTGCAGGCTGGATGTGATGCACAAAAATCTCCTGAGTTTTGCAGCTTGACTTGATTTTAATGTCTGCTGCATAATTCTCAGATGTTTAACACTTCAGAAAACTCTGTGTGATTTAAGGGTAAATTAATCTTTACTCACTGAAAACTGGAGCAAGATTTAGGTAAGATATTTTGCCATTCCTCGATGCCTTTTAATTAAAATTCCTTCTTGTTTGTTTTGAAAAATTCAAAGCTCTGCTCCTGGGCATTTGTACTAGAAGAGATCAGTTCCAGGCTTTCCAAACCATTCCATGGAACAGTTTTTCTTTGCAAAGCCTGGATGTGCAGCTTTGTGGACAATTTTTCACCTCTTTCCCTTTTTTTAGTGGATCTTTCCAGCACAATTTCAGCTGCAGAACCTGCAGGATGTGATCCAAGCCAGGCAGGTGCACCCTGACTGTGAAATTATGTGCAGGCAGAGCTGTTCTCCATCTTCACGGAGCTCTGCTGGATATGTCAGAGCAAGACAGAGATGCCTCAGTGCAGGGCCAGGGCTTACAGCTCCAAATTCCTTCCAGGCTCTTCTGTGGTGGTTAAAAAGCCCCAAATTAAAGTATTAAAATGGTTTGCATTGTACCGAAGAGAAATCTCCTTTTCTGACTTTATTAGTAATAAGATATCTTTCATTTTTCTGGGCCCCTCACTTTAAGAGGGACGTTGAGTTACTTGAGCGTGTCCAGAGGAGAGCAACGAAACTAATAAGGGGCTTGGAACACAAGCCATATGAAGAGCGACTGAGGGAGCTGGGGTTGTTCAGCCTGGAGAAAAGGAGACTCAGGGGTGACCTCATCACTCTCTACAACTTCCTGAAGGGTGGCTGTGGTGAGCTGGGGGTCGGCCTCTTTCTCCGGGCGACAACGGATAGAACAAGAGGACACAGTCTCAAGTTGCGTCAAGCTAGATGTAAGTTAGAAGTAAGAAGGAAATACTTCACAGAAAGAGTGGTCAGAAACTGGAATCATTTACCCAGTGAGGTGGTAGAGTCATCATCCCTTGAAGAATTTAAAAAAAGACTGGATGTGGCACTTGCTGCCATGATCTAGCTGAACAGTTAGAACATCGGCTGGACTAGATGATCTTATAGGTCTCTTCCAGTCTTGAAAATTCTGTGATTCTGTGATTTTTCTGTCCACCCTCTGAAATCAAGGCTGATAATGCAATTCCTCAGACTAGGATGATTTTCACTTTGCTAAATTATTTGCTATGTAATTATTAGTGTTGATGCTGGTGGGAAACATGGCTGCAAAAGGTTTCATAGGAAAAAAATATAAAAAAAAATAAGTTGAGAAACAGCAGAATGAGCAGAGGGCTGGAGCAGCTCTGCTGGCAGGAAAGGCTGGCACAGCTGGCATTGTTCACCTGCACAGGAGAAGCTTTGGGCTGAGCTCAGGGTGGCCTTGCAGGGCCTGGAGGAGCCCCAGGAAAGCTGGAGAGAGACAATTGCCAGGGGATGCAGGGACAGCACACAGGGAATGGCTCCACACTGAAAAATTACAGGTTTAGATCAGATATTAGGAAAAATTTCCTCCCTGGCAGGGTGGGCAGGGGCTGGGATGGAATTCTCAGAGCAGCTGGGGCTGCCCCTGGATCCCTGGCAGTGCCCAAGGCCAGGTTGGACACTGGGGCTGGAGCAGCCTGGGACAGTGGGAGGTGTCCCTGTCTGTGGCCTTTCACAGTTGCAGCCTTGAAAGTCTTCATCCAACCCTTCTGAGGATCTGCTTTAATCCCACCTGCCCTTTCCATATCCTTCCATTCTTGCTGACAATCTGTCCTGTTGAAACATTCAACTCACCTTCAACTTATCCAGAAACCTTATAATTCAATTTTTAAGTTGTACATTTCATTCTACTTCTAAACAAAGTTGCTGATGTAACTCCCAGAAAAATAATTAATTGCTGATTTCTTTCTTTTTTTTTTTTCATGAAAGGAAACAAAACTTTCCCCCTCTTTCATTTGCCTGCATTCTAGTTTTTATCAAAATTGTTCATTTCAAATTTGGTGCTGCTCTTGTGCCCACAGCCACCATCACTTTGTTCCTTTCACACAATTCTTTCTTGGCAATCTTTACACTAAATGTATGATGAGTCCAAATTTTCCAAGCTACCAAAAGTTCCCTGATCCCAACTGCAGTGCTGATTTCTTTAGAAATCAGGCTCTGAGTGTTTTAATAGAATCATTATCCCTGTGTGCTGTCCCCACAACCAGAGCTTTTCAGTGATTTGGATCCAATTGGAAAATCACATCCCAAATTACAATAAATGTGGGGACATGCAATTACCAGCCCAGAAGGCACTCCAGTTTCCAGGCTCATTTAGCCATGTTTTCCCCAGCTGAGCCTGCCAGCCAGGGCATTAATTAATGTTTGATTCTGATGGGGACACCTGCCCATTAGGAGCTACCAATTCTTTGTCTACAAAGAAAGCTGTTACAGGGTAATTTCCCTTTGTTTCCCACTGCTCAGGTCTCTGAAAGACAAACTTTTCATTATCAGACAGGAATGAGACCTCTAGCACCTCTGGTAATTTTAAATTTTCTGCTTAGGAATGGTTCCTTTGGTTGGTTTTTTGAGGTTTGTTTTTTTGGTCTCTATTTTGCCTTTTCTACAAGGTCACCCCATTTCTAAAATAATTTTTGTGATTTTAGGGGAATTTTAGATTCAAGGAGACAGAAATTATTGATATATTACTAAACTAGCCCAGAAAATTACTTTGGCATGCTCAAACACATAATTAACAGTAGTCAACAACTACTGGATTTATCACTTCATACTCCAAAAATGTACAGAGAATATTTATCCCCAGAACTTTGTAATCAACTTTTCCTTGATGGAAAAGAGAAACACCCCACAGCACAATTTTAGTGAATAAAATCTGTCTTGCTTTAAGATCCATCAATGAATTCTTCAGTACATCCTCATTATTATGATTTTTAAGTCCTTTTTTTTCATTCTGCCTGGCACAATGCAGCACATTCTTTATTAGAGATGTTATAGGTATAAAATCTCCAATTTTGCAAGTCCTGGTGACCATCTGAGCTAGATCAGAGAAATTCAGAAGAGCCACAAACCATCACCCAGGGATTTATGTCACCCTTTGTCCCCTCTGCCCCCTTTCTTGGTAGATACAAAGGCAGATACAACCTTCTCTGTGTTTGGATTTTTATCACGATTTAATTCTGATTTCTTTGTTGTTCTCTGAATCCAGAGGTCTCTGATCTACAGGAGGGGTTGGATTTGAAAGTTACATTTTTCCCCTCACTTCTCCCTCTTGTTGCTGCTGCTGCTGCTGATTCTAGTGAGCCAAAATCTTGGACTCCTCGTGACAGAACCCCATTGAGAGGGACTTTGTGCCACAAGAGAGGAGTGGGGCTGATTATGGGGACAAAGATCAGAATTTGGCTCTCTGTACTCAGCAGCTCAACCTGGAGAAGAGGAGGCTCAGGGGGGACCTCACTAACCTCTTTATAGGCTGGATAATAGGAAAAAGTTTTCACAGAAAGAGTGAGAAAGTTCTGGAATGGCTGCCCAGGGAGGTGGTGGAGTCCCCATGCCTGGGTGTGTTTAACAAAGCCTGGATGTGGCACTGGGGGCCAGAGTTCAGTTGGGGCTGGGCTGGACTCGATGGTCTTGAAGGTCTCTTCCAACCCAGGGATTCTGGGAATTCTGTGAATTCTGGGAATTGCTCTGCACAACTCCCTGAAGGAGGGGCACTGAGGGAGGTTGGGCTCTGCTGTTGTGTCCCAAGGGAAAGGAGGAGAGGAAATGGCCTCAAATTTAGGAAGGGCCTTGGGACACTGAGCACATCCAGAGGGGACAATGAGGCTGGAGAGGGGCTGGGAACACAAACCCTGTGAGGAAGCCCTGAGGGAGCTGGGGGTGCTCAGCCTGGAGAAAAGGAGACTCAGGGCTGCCCCCATCACTCTGCACAGCTCCTGAAAGGTGCCTGTGCTCACCTGGGGCTGGGCTCTTGCTCCAGCAGCACTGACACACCCAGAGCACACAGCCTCGAGCTGCACCAGGGGAAATACAGGTTGGAGAGCAGGGAAAAGGTTTTTGCAGCCAGGGTGAGAAAGTTCTGGAATGGCTGCCCGGGGAGGTGGTGGAGTCCCCATGCCTGGGTGTGTTTAACAAAGCCTGGATGTGGCACTGGGGGCCAGGGTTCAGTTGAGCTGTTGGGGCTGGGCTGGACTGAATGGTCTTGGAGGTCTCTTCCAACCTGGTCATTCTGGGATTCTGGGATCCTGTGATTAAATGGCACCAGGGGAGGCTCAGGTTGGAGACTGGGAAAGGAAATTTTCCTGGCAGAGTGGTTAGGCGCCAGAGTATTGGGGGATAGCACGGTCAGGCTGGACGGAGACAAGAGATCTCTGCAGGCAGGTCTGGAACTTGTGGTTTATTGCAAAGGGCCTGGGTGCAGGGCCCTGCTGGGAGCTGCAGCCACAGCTCAGAGCAGGCCCAAGAGAAGAGAGGGGGAGAGAGGATGAGAGGGTGAGAGAGTAAAAGGGGGTAAAAGAATAAACTGTGTAAGAGCTAAGAGGCAAGAGGGGCAAGAGCTAAGAGCTAGGAGAGTGAAGTTCTCGTTACAATACAATAAATCATCTTCTGTGTTGAATATTCTGATTCTCACTAACCAATCCAGTACAATATACAAATCCTGTAGCATTTCCATACAGCCTATAAGAATCACTACATTACCATACTGTGTTACATTTTAAACCTTAAAAACTCCTCTTTGGGCCCCTTCTGCCAAGCTGTAGGGTCTGCTCTGACCCTTGGGCCTGCAGGCAGAGGGTGTTGTTCCATCAAAAGGTGATTACCTTCAGCCAGCCACACCGTTGTTTTCTCATTGTTCAATAACTAAGGGATCTCAAAGCTTGCTTTCATTTCAATCTTGCTTAGAGTTTTCATATTCTCAAAATCTTTTGCTAGACAGTCATATTTATAAGGCTTTCCTGTTCCATCTTCCTCAACAGTCAGGCCTTGGGCTGAGCTGCCCAGGGAGGTTTGGAGCCACTGTCTGTGGGAATGTTCAGGAGGAGTCTGGATGTGGCCTTTGGGGACAGAGTTTGGGGTGATGCTGGTGGGGCTGGGGTGGCACTGGATGGATGATCCTGGAGGGCTCTTCCCACCTTGGTGATTTTGGGATGTCCTGCTGTTCCCGGGCTCAGCCATGGCTCTGTGCTGAGTTTGGGACCTGGCCAGGAATTTGTGGGTGCTCGGTGTGAGGGGTCCCTCCTGCTCAGACCCTTCCTAGACTGGACCCTGTGGATGGGTCAGTGCATGATGAGGGAGGGAAAGGGGGAAAATCAGCTTTTGGTGTTTCACTTTAGACCTTGAAAGTCCCAAATTCTTCTACTTCTTTGATGGAGGAGTATGAAAACAGCTTAATGGGGAGGAGACCTGAATGAAATCACCCCAGAATGAGGTAATGTGCAGTTTCAAGTAGATTATGTGGACATGTGCATCCAAGGAACCCTTTTATTTTCTTTTTTAGGGCTTTTTTTTTTTTCCCAGCCAAAACACTGACACTTAGATGGATGAATCATTGGTCTTATCTGGCAGTGCTGAGGGAAAATTTAAACTGGTGACTTCTTCTTTGTAGTTTAATGGTGTCATTACAACACAGATTTGTATTTGATGTGTCTGGAAAAAAAAAAGGTCTAATCTCTCATGTTTGAAAATATTGATAGTAATAATTTTGTTTTCCAGCTTGTGTATTGTTGTGGCTTTTAAAAAATTTAAACATTTTGAAATGCAATAGATTTATAAATTTATTTATTTATAAATATATTTCTATTTATCTATTTTAAATATTTATTTTTATTCTGTTTTTCTGCTGCAACAAGTCTGTTGTGACTGGTGTAATTTTTTACCCCTCTAGCAGCATTTTTGCAGTTTGGAGATCAGTTTTAACCCCATTTATCAGCGTGGTTGAAGGTTTCAACCACATTAATTTATTGGAATTTCATTGAAAATTGCCAGTTGAGAAGGGGCCATTGCTATTAAGCAGTGGAGGATTTGCATGGGACAGTTCCACAAGAATTTGTGCCTTCTGCTACTCCACAATAAATTGTCCACAAATGGTGGAGAATATTCAGCTTCAAGGGCTCAAATGGTGAAAGTTCTGTGGTTCATTAATTCTAAGTGGCTTCCCTGAAGGTCTCAGTAAGTTGTGATAATCAATAAATTTACCCCAAGGCCCAGTTTCAGCTCTAGAATAAGTCTTGTCTTTGGTGTATTTGGTTAAGTTGTAAATTTTTAGGTCTGGGCTGAATTTTTAAATCAGAGAATAGTTTTTATGGAAATGTTTTCCTTGCACAGTTTCCTGTAGCTGTGCAGCTTTTTGTATTTCTCATTTAGCTACAACAAAGTTACATCCTCCTTACTCTAGATGTGACAGGAATAACTCCCTGTGTAACTCTCCTCATCAAAATGGTTATGTTGTTTTGGTTTTTTAAAAATTTTTAATAGATATCTCTCAGAATTTACTTCACCCATGGAAAAATGAGTTTGATTTTTCATTTTATCCATCTCCATGTAAAGTTGTTCAGTAGCAGAATGAGAGGACCAGTTTGATGTAAAAAAGGTATTAATTAATTAATCCCTTTGAGAACTCAATTTAATGTTATTTCCTCCCTTCTTCTGCAATAGTTCCTTTGGTACTTATTTAAGTACCTTATTTGAGTTCCTTTGGTACTTCCTGGGATGACCTATTGCTGACTGTACAATGACTGTAGCATTTTTGGCTAAACCAAATTACTGGTGGTCTAAAATCCTTAACAAAGCCTGTTCAGCTGCTTGCCAGCCTTAATTATAGATTTGGGCAGTAATAATTTATGGATTTAGTCAGTGACAGTGCAGTCAGGACAGGAATTGCACACCTGTTTCAGCAGCTGCTTGAAAGCCACTGGAACGGTTTTGAGGTGGCATCATGAGGGTTTGAGCTGATGGAATACTTCCATTATGGATGGATGGTCCTAAAATGAGAAAACTCCATGAAATTATGAAAAGCCGGTGCTCTGAGTGATGCCTCAGCTTTGAGCTTTTATATTTTTCACATTCTGTGCTGCTTTAGTGTGTGGGGCTGGGTTCACATTCAGGGATGCTGAGCTCTGTGCACAGAGCAGGGACACAAAACAATTCCTGCTCCAGCTGGGCACCAAGGACAAATGACCCAAATCTCAGCCCAGGAGCACAAACCCCGTGGGCTGGAGAGAGAAAAACAAGCAGGGTGGGACTGCAGGGCTAAAGCTGCAATGGGACAATGAACTGCAAGGTGCAAATGGAGCAGAACTGATCCCAGGGACAGAGCCCGTGCCCGGCCGTGCATTTTGGGGCCATTTTGGTTCATCCTGGGTGCAGCCCTGGCTGGGCTCTGGTGCTGCCCAAGGTGCATCCATGGAGGAGATCCTTTGAATAAATCCCTGCTTTATTCTTTAGCTCTGTCCAGCCTCTGCTCTGGGGCAGCCTTCCCAAAGCATCACAGATGGATTTTGGAATGGATGAGGAGAGGCAGGGAACACACCTTGGTGTTTTATCCCACAAAGACCAGTCCAGTTGATTCTGGATCAGAATTATAAAGGATGAATTTTATTCTTCCCCCATCAATTTGGACTTTTCTGCTCATCAGGACAGCTCCAGACAGATTGTGTGATGACAATCTTCTGTGTGCTGTTTGAATATATAATAGGAATGGGATCCAGCAGCATGTGCATACGTGGTGTAGAACAAAATGTTCTGCAAACCTTGACAGAAAAGTCTGTGTCCTTGCCAGAAATAAATACCCTTGAAAGACATAAAAAGCCGTTAATTTGTGTACAGTCTATCAGGAGGGGAAATTGAGAGGTGAGACAGGGGAGATTTTGTGGCCTCTATTACCTTTTACCACTTTTTTCTTTTTTTTTAGATAACCCACCAAGATCCCCAGTCTTATTTTGGGAGAATTGCTGAGCTTTCTGCAGGGAATTCATTCATCCCAATCCTTGTGAATTATTTAACTCCTTCAGGGCTGCTCAGAAGAATGTTACTTTGGTTTAACTTTGATTGGAAAAGGCACCTTCTTTTACCTTCTATTTGTCATTTCTTTTGGCTGTTCTTTCACACCCTGCCAGCCTGGTGAGCGCAGTGCAAATTATAAAAATCATTGATCTGCTTGCAGCACAGATGGAAACTGGTGGAAAATTCACCCAGGCAGGTGCTGGCACTCTGAAATAAAATGGGAGTCAATGTCCAGCCAGCTCTGAAAGCACCTTGTGGGACACACCTACTTCTTTTGGCATTAAAACAACTGTCACTCTTTTATTTTAAACACTAAAGACATCAGATTAAATTTCTAGAAATCAAAATATATAAGGACCATGAAAAGGTTGTATTGCTACTCCTGTCAGTACTAAAATACTAATTTTTCTAAGCAACCCTTTAATCTATGCTGTGAGCAACACCAAGTGTGCCCTGGCAGTGCTGAAAAATGAGTTTGAAATATGTTTTGAGAGGTTTATAGGCTTTTGTTGCACTCTCTGTGTAACATATTTTATTCTAAGGGCTGTATTTACTTGAGGATCTCTGAACTTGGCTGATAATGTTTCACTTTTTAGTGGAAATTACTTCTGGAGTTGTAGTAAAAGCTATCACCTCTGTGGCAACTTCATGTGTCCCAAATGAAATGAGGTGTCATCTACTGGAATTTATTGGAGTGGATGTGTCTGTCCCAGGGTGCCCTGCTAGGAGAGATCTGTCAACACATTGTCACATCCCTAACAGGTGCAAAAATAGCCAATAAAATGATGATCCAGCCCTGACAAATGTTCTTTGTTATCACATTTCAGTGTGGATTAGGGAAATTGCATCCTGAATTCCTGTGTTCAACATTCCTTATCAATTACCCAACACTCTGTCCTGCATTTTTCTTGCTTGTTGGGAAAAAATAAAAAATCATTAGGTTTAAACATTGATTTTTTACCAAGCTGGATAAATGAAAATTTAATTGTAGCAAATGCCAGCAATGCTTCCCACTAAGCAAAGATTTCAGATGTAAAATGGGCCTTTGAAATACCCATTTGATTTTTGCCCCAAAGTCATCTCTTTAGGCTGCCAGCCAAATATCTGAACTGGCTGGGATAGAAACCAATCCATAGAGCTTTTCCAATTGTGTCTAAAAATAAATGAGCTGATTGGGATTATGGACAAATCATTCAATTTGGATAAAACAGGGACCTACACTTCTCCAAATTTTGGGGGAGGGTGGGTATTTCTTGTTCAAAGACAATTGCACTGAACCCTGTCTTCTATCCCAAAAAACTTCTATTCATTTTCTAATCAGAAAAAGGGAAACCAACGCTATGAAAAATCGTAATTCTTTTATCTTTTTGGATGCAGGGAGAACCACAGTGCTGGAACTCATCTGGAAAGTTTAGTTAATTTTATTTAAAAAAAAAATAGAATTGTGTCGGAAGAGAAAGTTTTTGCAGTTTTCCTGTCTTTTCTTTGGGGAGATTGATTTTGTATATTAACCCATAATTTTTTTATTTCTTTAGGAATTCTTGGTGCTTTATACATTTTTTTTTTAAAGTTCTGTCTTTGAAGGAAGGAGTTAGACATGGATGGTGACATCATGTTTAGGAGTGTTTTATGTGCAGATTTTGTAAAGCTGTGAGGGTAAATTGCTTTGCAAAGTGAGATCAATGTTTTATTTGGTCAAATTATGATGCATCCCCTCATAATACAAATTCTTCTTTCTGAAAAGGGGGAAATCTCTTTCTTTTTGTTCTAGAGACTTTTGCTTATTTTCTCTTTATTAAGATTTTTACTCCAACTTTTCTAGATTTTGCATTTTTGGCTTGCTTATTTCTTTTTCAAGAAAAAAAAGGATTAATTATCAGAATGACCTATCAAGAAATCATTGACAGAAAACAAAAGATAATAAAATAACACCTAAGAACTGAATCTGAATGAATTTAAGGCAGGAGGAAATACCCACAAAATCAACGATATTCTAAAATCAGTGATTTCCTTTACTTAGAACACATCAGCGAATTTTGGTCACATTTATTTTCCTGTCATGGTCAGCTCAGTCTTCAGCACTATAAACAGTGCTGGTTTATAAGGCAGGTTTGGGATTTAGATGTACCATTCATGGACCAATTCGTAGATTAAAGAATAAAAAAAAAAAAAAAAAAAAAAAAAAAAAAATTAATAATATTAAATAGGAATAATAATTATAATATAATACAACAACATAACAAAACAATGTAATAATTAATAATAATTTAATTTTAATTTTAATTTTAATTTTAATTTTAATTTTAATTTTAATTTTAATTTTAATTTTAATTTTTAATTTATTTTTATTTTATTTTATTTTTATTTTATGGTTATTTTTAAAATTTTTATTATTTTAATTTTAATTTTAATTTTTATTTTGCAGATTGACTCCAGGTTCTGGTTTTTCTTTTATTGCTCCTTGGACTGATTTTTCCCCATTTTCTGCCCTTGTGTTGTTGTTTTCTGGCTGGAGCTGAGGGCATTCTTTTATTTTGATTAAAACTGGAGGATTACATCTGACTTGCCTGGCATGTGGAGCTCCAGCATTCCTGGGGTTTAAATAATTTGCCATTGCACCACTCTCTCCTAATTTAACTTCCTCCTTCTAGTCAGGCTGAAGAGGGTATTAAAAGTTGGCAGAGTCCGCGACTTTAAACTAACTTGTGCAATAACTTGATAAATAATTCTGACAAATCCTTGTCTCCTGCCTACTAATCCCCTTTTTGTGGGAATAGAACATGCATTTTGCAGCTTAGATTTGCCTCAGCAAGGGGAGGAAGATCCATTTTTCAGCCTGGGTGGTTTCTCACGTGTCAGTTTTCTTGCTGCATGCAGAATTAAGACCAGAATGAAATCGTGTTCTGGGATTTTTTTGCTTATGGATGAGTGAGTTTTTCTTTTTCTTTTAACTGTGTGTTAACATATTACCTCGTTTCCTCTTTAATCTGCTGACTCAGAATACAAGGGAGTAGACAGATGTTGGAGGGTAGGCTTTGATTTATTTCTGTTTTGTGGTAGAGGAAAGGTGAGCTGGCTCCAAAAGCAGCACAGGCCCCAGACAGTTTGAATTCACTTTGAAACAAAATGTGAAAAACCAGGAGTAGAACCCTGGAAGTCAAAGGTTTCATTCTTCGTGCTCCTATTTTGAATAACCTTTCGAACGAGGCTTGTTTTTCACCTGTGATTTCAATGTCCCAACTTTTGCAGGCAGCTCTGTCCCAGCCTCTGAGTGACCTCAGGAACAGGCACAGACTGTGGTGGAGGTCAGCCCACACTCACAGGCTGAGGAGAATATTTATTCCCTCAGAACTCAGCTAATGTCCTATAAATGGCTGAAGAATCAAAAAAAAAAAAAGCACTTGTGGAACATAAGAACTGATATTTAATGCAATTGGGCATTTTCTGTTCTCTGTAAAGAGTTTCTCACTGAACCAGTCAGGATTCTGAGATAAAGAAGTTACAAAATAAATGCCAAATTCACTTCCCCAACCTCCACAGGCAACATGTGGCAGCCCCCAGTTTCTCTCAGAGTAAAGACAGCGTTCCCTGCTCTCCAGACAAAGCTTTCTGTGTTTCAGATTGTGAAAAACACCTTTACATCCTCATTTCAGGTGTTTATGGACATTGATAAACCCTTCCTGAGCTTCTGTTTATGGACATTGATAAACCCTCTTCTCCAGGCTGAGCACACCCAACCTTTCCTCAGGGAAGAGAAGTTCCAGTTCCTTTGTAGCCCTTCCCTGGACTCTTTCCAGTGTATTTATGTATTTTTAGGACTGAGGAGCCCAGAATTGGATGCTGTGCTCCAGGTGTGTGTCAGAACCCAGGACATCCCTCTGTCTGTCCTGGAGGGCTCCAGCCCCTGCCCAGGGGGACTCAGAGACCCTGGCACAGAGCCCAGGACCCCTGTGCCTGTGATTCTGACCCATGGAAAAAATTACCAACCTTATATGAGGATTTACAAGCCATGAAAGTTTAAGTAGAATGATAGTGAATTTGTCACAGGGTGAAAAGTAGAATTTTGGAGTTTTTAGAACGGGGGCTCAGGGTCCCAAGATGGAGGGATCTGGGTGTGCCTTGTCCTTCTTTCTCCTTCTTCCTAGCCTCCACCTTCTGGGTGATGTTGGCACTTCTGGATTGGGTTAAGGTAGAGACAGACTGTCTAACATAGGTGATAGGTATTGGAGAATTATTGTAAATAAAGCACATGTAGTAAATAAAATTATTGTAATTGTAAATAAAGTACATGTAGTTTTTAGTATAAAAAGACAACACCACCCTGAAGGTGGGCAGTGTGCCATGGACTGACCTGCCAGACTGACCTCAGCAGGCCAGGGAAAGAATGTGATAGATAACAGCAAATAAACAACCTTGAGAACCACAACAGAACAATCCTGACTCCTTCTTTGGTTGCCAGGCTGGGAAAAGAGACTCTGACACATCTCAGGGTCACCCTGACCACAGAGCCCCCTGAGGCTGGTGTGCTGAAAGGAGGGAAATTCTCATTTCTTCTCCTTCTCCCACCAGTGTCAGGAGCAGCACACGAATGGCTCAGCGCAGCTTTCCCCAAGCCCTGTCTCTACCATTTTATCCATTTATCCTCCTCAGACCAAGAACAGCTTTCATATATCTGTTTAATTTGTAGTAAGAACCTCTGACTTTGCTCCAGAGCAGCTCAGGGCCAGCTCTGGTGTGGCAGCATCCTCTGACTGAGAGCAGACCATGGTTTTAATGCAGTCATCTTTACACTCCACGCACTCAGAGCTGATCCAAAGCCATCTGAAACCAGTGGGAAGCTTTCTCTGGGCTTCAACAGGACCTTGATCAGGCCCTTAATTAGTTATACTTCCATTATTGCTCAGCAGGAGTCTGAAGGCAGAACCTTGCACATTCCTGGCTCTTTTTTCCTTTCCTGTTATTGAAACATGGAGTGAAAAACCAGCCTAAGGTACAGTAAAAAAAGTGGGGTTTTATTCCCTTTCATGGTTTCACAGAAATCCACAGCTCCTTTTGTTTTCCTTTTGTTTGTTCCCTCCCACAGTTAGCACTTTAATTACTTGCTTTTCAGCCTTTCTGCTTCCAGTTACAAGAACCTTACTGAAAAGGGAGAGAACCTGGATCCACACTTAAGCTAAAAGCAGCTTAATCCATAAAATCATGAGGGTGATCTGGTTCTGTTATCCCATTTTGAGAAATAACTTTGAGCCTTATGAGCCTAAAATTCCAAGTGCAAGCCTGTGGGTGTTTGGAGTGCAGCTCAGGCTAGAAGTTCTAGCAGAGCACAATCTGCAGCCCTGCAATCCCACACAGCTCTGCAAAGGTCACTCCAGAAGTGAGGATTATTGTGGGAAAAGGTTTGGAAAAGCAGAGGTGAGTGTACCCTAAACTGCACTGAAACAATTTCAGATATAACTTAAAATATACATTGTAATATACAGGCTGATGGCTTGTTTTACTTCTCACCTGTTGAATTACAGCCACCCCTAAGTTAAACCTCTACTGGCTCACCCTGTCTGGAAATTGGGATGAAAAGTACCTGTTTTGCTCTCTCCTAAAGATGGCACAGGGATTCATCCTCTGGGGGTCTCTGCCTCCTTTAATTGGTTAGAAAAGGTACCCAGATAGGAGCCCAAACTGGAAATTTAACTTTTTGGTGAGAACAAGCTCTCCTCCCTTTCACTGGGTGTTGTGAATATTCTCCATTTGTCCAGTTCTGGCTTCTTCACTTCCAGAGAGCCCTGGAGAGGCTGGAGCGTGTCCAGGGCAGGGAACGGAGCTGGGAAGGGGCTGAGGGAGGTGGGAAGGGGCTGAGCCTGGAGCAAAGGAAGCTTCAGGGGGTAAACAATGCCTCTGGTTTTAGCTTTGATATTTTTCTGCTTTAGTGTGTACTTCTGAGCTTCACATTCAGGGATGGTGAGCTCTGTGCACAGAGCAGGGAGACAAAACAATTCCTGCTCCAGCTGGGCACCAAGGACAAATGAGCCAAATCTCAGCCCAGGAGCACAAACCCCGTGGGCTGGAGAGAGAAAAACAAGCAGGGTGGGACTGCAGGGCTAAAGCTGCAATGGGACAATGAACTGCAAGGTGCAAATGGAGCAGAACTGATCCCAGGGACAGAGCCCGTGCCCGGCCGTGCATTTTGGGGCCATTTTGGTTCATCCTGGGTGCAGCCCTGGCTGGGCTCTGCTGCTGCCCAAGGTGCATCCATGGAGGAAATCGTTTTCATAAATCCCTGCTTTATTCTTTAGCTCTGTCCAGCCTCTGCTCTAGGTCAGCCTTCACAAGGCATCACCAGAATGATTTGGGTTGGATGGGACCTTAAAATCATCCCCTGCCATGGCAGGGACACCTTCCACTGTGCCAGGCTGTTCCAAGCCCCAATGTCCAACCTGGCCTTGGATACTTCCAGGGATTCAGGGGCTCCACAGCTGCTCTGGGCACCCTATTCCTCAGTTTTAGGATGAGTCAGAGGCTTTCTGGGGCTGAGAGGTTTTTCTGAGGTGTGGATGTCCACAGAGGTGTCAGAGTCTGAAGCTCTGCTCCAGGGAACAGGGACAGGAGCAGAGGGAGCGGCCTCAGGCTGGGCCAGGGCAGGCTCAGCTGGGACAGCAGCAGCAATTTGCCCATGGAAAGGGAGCTCAGGCCTTGGCAGGGGCTGCCCAGGGAGCTTTGCAGTGCCCATCCCTGCAGGTGTCCCCTGGAGGTGGCACTGAGTGCTCTGGGCTGGGGACAAAGTAGGAATGGTTGGACTTGATGACCTTGGAGGTCTTTTCCAAGCTCAGGGATTCTGGGATTCCCTGAGCTCAGAGCATGGAGCCTCCTCAGCTCTCTCTGCCACAGCAGCAGAGCAGGCCGGGCTGCTGGGGGAAACGTGAGGACAGAGCTGGAGAGAACAGACACCTTTGGCAATAAAGTGTAAACTCGCCATCCCCACCCTTGGAACGCTCCCAGGCTCTCCCTGGCGTTATCAATACTGCCTTTCACCCAGCAGAAAACCAGCTCACCCCCCAAACCCATCTGCACTGTGGTATTTGAGGCACAACCCGTGAAATCAGGGAGGGATCCATCTGGCCTGGCTTTTATGGGCTCTGCATTTTTACTGTCACTTTTAAAGAAGTGACGTTAACACCCACCTCCGGGTGAAGTCCTTGCCTGTGCAGCTCTGTGCTAAAAACATTCCCTCTCCCAGCTGGAGAGCCTGCTCCTGTCTGTCTTCCCAACCTCTCCAGCTATTCTTTCCTGTTGCTGGTGCAGAGCAAGAGGCTGAAAACGTCTGCAGGATGTCTGTGTGTCTTTGCGGAAGGTGAGGAGAGGCGACTGCTGAGGCTGAAGTGCTTGAAAAGGAATTTTTGTGACGCTGTCTGAATGTAGAATCACAGAATCCCTTTAAGGATCATCTCATTCCCACCCCTGCCATGGGCAGGGACATGTTCCACTGTCCCAGGCTGCTTCTGTTCCTGTCCCAGGCTTGATTCTGTGAATACCAAGGCCTGCTCCAGCCTGGCCTTGGACACTTCCAGGGATGTGGCAGCCACAACTTTTTTGTGCCAGAGCCTCCCCACCCTCACAAGGAACAATTCAAAAGGAGTAGCCACTGCTTGAAATGAGAATCTAAAGTAAAATTTACATGAAAAATCTCTTTTGAAAGTTGTTCATAATTGACCTGACATATTTATATATGTGTGACATAAAATACATTTTCAAAGCTCAGGGTGGATCTGTCACTTTATCTACCAGCCTTTCCCTGTGATTGCATATTGCCTGCTTTCCATAAATAATACACTGCTCTTTTCCTGCTGACTAAGGACACTGCTTCTTAGAAAGGGTTTTCATGCTGCTCCTTATCTGATAACACCACCGAGGAATCCTGGATGAAAAGAGATAACTTTGCTGTTGTTTCAAGCCTCAAGAATTCACAGATAGTTCTGCTGCAGTAATTTCCACCATGTACAGTTGTTATACCTAAAAAACCGGACATCAACCTGCACAGTTTGAGCTGTGCTAATTATTTCTTATTAAGATGTGTGGGCAGGCAAAGGAAATTCAGGGACAGAAAACAGCTGGAAGTGCCACCTCTGACCCACAATAAATGATCTGTGGAAGGTTTTATGGACTCCATAAAACTTCCGTGGCCTTTTAGGGATGTGGTGCTTTCCTGTCCAAATGCACAGAGTCAGGCAGAAGTTGTTGAATAAGATAAGGGGTCACAGAAGCTGAGCTCTGATAACTGGCAGAGCTAATCAGGTCATACTCTGACATCTTAGCAGAATTTTAATTGGAAGCACATGCTGGGGCCTGGCATCATCCACATTTCCATTAGAATGCACCTTCCATGGCAGCAGTGCACAATGAGGGTTCAACATACTACAACAACAAAACACTTTTTGTAAAAGCAGAAAAAAAAAATCTTGAGTCATCAACTGGACTTATTAGATTTGCTTTAACTTGGTTAAATTTGGAAAATTCAAAGATTTTGCAATATTTGTCCCTCAGAGATGCCTTGTTTTCTTGGTTTTTTTTTGGTTTTTTTTTCTTTTAATTGAGGGGGTAGGAGGATGATCTGTTTAGGAGAACAGGGTGGCAGCAGTCCCTTCCCAAATTTGCAGGAATTGCTCCAGAGGTGAGGCATCAATCAGGGCAGTGGAGCTGCGGGTGCTGCAGGGATTGTGCTGGAGGAATCCTGGCAGACCTGGAGTCATTAAGTGTGGGACAAAGCCCTTTTCCTGACCCTAAGATGGGGCTTTAAAAACTTTTATTCCATTTTCAGTCTCATGAGAAGGGTAAGACAATACAGATGTTATAATTTATGCCATCACAATTAAAAACCAACTATTTCCTAATTACAATACACTATAAACATTTCTTAACCTATCAACTTTTTACCACATTTTACTGTAAATATCTTAAAACCAATCATCTAAAACTACCCTCATAAATCTTTCATAATTCTATTTCTCCAAAATATTTAATCTTATTTATAAAACTGTCCTTTAAAAGGTTTTTCTAACTCAATTTCTCTCTCAAAAATATCTATACTATCCCATAACATTTCTAAATCAACATTTCTTATCTCAAAGTTTACATACAAATACATGCTATATAAACCTTCTATCAAACCCTAAGAACTCTCTAGAAATCCATTTTAATTGGAGATTAAGGTTAATTAAGGTTGTTTTTCCTCTGTTTTTTCCTCAGTGTATCTCATGAGTGCCCTGTCTCCTGCATGCACACTGTGATGGATTCACTCCTGGTATGGATTAAACTTTTTTGGAACGTTGGAATTGCATCACAATGTTGGAATTGTATCAGAATGTTGTGACCAGGAACTGTGGAACAGCTGAAATTCTCTGCCCAGCACCTGTTTGAGCACCTTTGCACTCCTCAGTGCTGTTCTGTGCTTTCACCTCTTCACACAGGTGATCACACCCCTAAGCAATTCCTTGCCCTGCAAATCCACTCACAGCACAAATGCACGTCCTTTAATTTGCATTTTAATTTTACTACATTTATTTTCCTTGCCATGCCTCAGCAGTGACTTTAACGAACTCCTTTCTTCTCTCCTTATTGACTCCTTCATGCCAGAAGAACAAAAAAGAGAATTATGGAGAAAGAATTGGAGCAAACCCCTTCTCTCCAGACAGCAAAGTACCTTTTTTTTATGCATTCAAGTGTGTTTTACTCAGGTGGGGGACGCCAATGTGCTTGCAAGTGATGTTGTGCTGACAGAACCAGTGCAGAACATAAGAGAATTCACAGTGAAAACTGGGGAGGAAAATTTGATATTTGCAGTCAAAGTGCTCAACAGACTTCTGACTACATAACCTTTAATAGAGAAAAAACAGGTAATAGCAGCTGCTTGCAGATTTGCAGTGTTGGAGCAGAGGTATGGAACTGCAAATATCATGGAACTGGGAAGCTGCCACCATTTTCAGAACTGACAAGAATGGTGGATATTTAAATATTTCATCTGGGCTTGTTTTGAGCTGGCATTTCTCTGTACTTATTAATAACTGAATGTGCTGTGGCTTGAAAAAGTTTGGATGCAGAAAACCTGGAGGTGATCCAGCTGGAGAGGAATTCTGGAGGGTGTCCTGGTTGTGGCTGGGGGAGGGTTAATTTGAATTTGTAATTTAATTTGAATTTTTTTCCTAGTAGCTGGTTTGGGTTTAGTATGAAGATCGATACTGAAGTTTAGTGTTGTGAGCAGTTTTCCCTAAATCCAGGATTTTTCAGTGTCTCATGCTCTGAAAAATGAGGAGATGCAGACAAAGTGGAGAGGAAACACAGCCAGGACACTGAGCTGGACTGGCCAAAGGGATGTTCCCCACCAGAGGACACCACTCCTGGTATGAAACTGGGAAAGCTGACTGGGAGTGGCTGCTCAGGAACAGGCTGGGAACAGTCAGGGGGTGGTGGAAATTGTGTCGTGCATCACTTGTGTCTCCTGGTTTCTGTCACTCTCTCTCCTTTTCATTAGTATGATTATTATTATTATCAGTAGCAACAGTGTATTATATATAATATAATATATTATATAATATGTGATATATAATATATATTATATCAGATGTAATAGGTAATATAATATAATGTAATGTAATGTAATATAATATCATATAATATGAATACTATATATGGAATTATGTATTATGTATTATATTACATATTACATATTATATAATATATATAATATAGTATATTATATAATATATTATGTAATATATAATATATAAATATATAATATAATATAATATAATATAATATAATATATGTAATATCTTATATCTTATATCTTATGTATTATGTATTATATATTATATATTATATATTATATAATATATAATATATAATATATACTATATAATATATAGTATATAGTATATTATATATTATATATTATATATTATATATTATATATTATATATTATATATTATATATTATATATTATATATTATATATTATATATTATATATTATATATTATATATTATATATATTTTTGTTTGTTTGTTTTTGTTTTTGTTATTACACTGTCCTTATCTCAACCTACAAGGTCTACTTGTCCTCCTGCTCACTGGTGGGCTGGGAGGGAGTGAGAAAATCTATTATTTGTCACCTGGGGTTAAACCACAGCAGGAGGGGAAGAAACTTTGCTACAAAGGGCACCTGGATATGGATGAATATGTCACATGGTTTGGGACAAGTGACAGTAGGATCTTCTATTAAGCCTCTGGTTTGGACCAAGATTAGGCCCGTGTGTCCTGAAAGTCTTGGTGTAGATGGAATTATTTGAGAATTTCATTTCAGTTCTGTGATTAATCACAGTTTCAGTAGGGCTGTAGGTACAGCTGATGCAGAGGAGAGAGGGGTGTGTAAGGAGAGACACAGAGGGGAATTTACAAAAAAAAAAATAGAGGGACTTTATGAGAGCCTGGAGTGCCAGCACACAGGGAATGGCTCCCAGTGCCAGAGGGCAGGGCTGGGTGGGATCCTGGCAATGAGGAATTGTTCCCTGGCAGGGTGGGCAGGGCTGGCATGGAATTCCACCCCTGCATCCCTGGCAGTGCCCAAGGCCAGGTTGGACACTGGGGCTGGAACAGCCTGGGACAGTGGGAGGTGTCCCTGCCATGGGGATGGGATGATCTTCAAGTTCCCTTCCAGCCCAAACCATCCTGGGATTTTTTGATTCTTTGAATACTTGCACAAATATTTAGTGCTGTTTACACCATAACCTGTGGGTCCAGCAGGCAGGTGTGACATGGATTCACCATTTCTGGGGTTCTCATGACAAGACTGGGATATCATCCAGAAAAATCTGCTTTTCCAAAGACCAGCTCCTCACCTGGGGTTTTGTGGTGATGTTTGCAGGCGTGAGAGGATAGCACCAGACCCCTACTGTTGGAAACAACAGAAAAAATTGTCTGTGAGTCATGGTCTTCCGTGGATTTTCAGGCTCTGCCCCTCCAAAGTGGAATTTAGCTGAAGGCTGAACAGAGAGAGAATAAAGCAGCGGCTGCCACTGATGCAGGGGCTTTGTCTGCACAAATCCATGGGAAACACGGAATTTGTGTGTCCTCCCTGCCAGCAGCCAAACATCTTTCTATAGATCCACACTCAGCATGGAAGGGAGAAGGAGTTCAAATATTGTTGAAATTTCCTTTGAATCACCTGCTTTTAATGAGAATGCTCTAAAATGTGTGACTGTGGAGTGCTTCATGCAATGCCAGCTCTCACTTCATCAGAGAGCCCTTCCTTCTGTGTCCCTGTGTGACAAATTCCTGTTTTTTCAGCTAATTAATCATCTATTTCGTTAAGTAAATATGTATTTTTGCATTTAAACTCATTGAAATTCAAGTTTCAGGCTCCATGAACCTCATCTAGTGGAGTGTTCCCTGCCCACAAAAAGGGGTTGGAACTAAAAGATCTTTAAGGTCCCTTCCAACCCAAACAATTCTCTGATTTTTTGGTTTGGTGTTGAATCATCTGTTGGAAGAGTCTCCAGCTTCTGGGGGTTTGAAATAAATGTAGCTACTCATTTTAATTTTGGATTAAATTTAGATGCAAGTCACGTGAAATCATGCAGTAATCTAAAAATATCTCGTGCAGAGTCCTGTATATGATTCCCAAAGAGATATAAACAGCATAAACAGATATATGATAATTCTAGGGGAGTTTTTAGTGTGGGTTTTCTGCATTTATGAAGAGAATATTCAGTTTTGACATCTATGTTTGGAGCAGTTATTCTCTCTCCTACACGTGCCCAGTGAAATATAGAAAAGACTTTGAGCACATCCTCACATCAGGACCATTTTGCTTCAAGTTCATTCCAGAAATTTTGCCTGGAAACCTTTGGAGTAACACAAGCAGATATTTCACACATGATCCACGAGGCTACATCCAATGCATTCCCCCAAAACTGCTTTTTAAGGAGTTTTAAAATTCCTACCCCTCCCAAGCCCTGAAAGTTTTCTCTGCTGGCAAGACCCAGAGCACGGAACAAAGGTAAAAGCCATAAAATCTGGAATTCCCTCAGGAGCTTGCCCTGTGCCTTTAGTAACACATCCCTTTCTTTTCAAGAGGATTCACCAAATTAAACTTCCAGTGGAATTTTCCCTGCAACCGCGTTTCCCACGGATAACAGATTCACCCAGGAAGATGAAGAAATCTTAGGTGGCAATTGTGGAATTAATTTCACCTACTTTTTTTCTTCCTTAGATGATTCCTGTTGCTTCCAGAGATCATTTTATCCCATTGCAAACAGGATTTGAGGCAGGAAATATTTATTTCCTCCTCAGTGGCTGGGAGCAGTCCAGCCCAACCCACCCTGCATGCCCGAGCGTTTGACTGCTGGCAGGACTTACATGGCTGATTTTGATGAAGATATCTGGAAATTATGGCAATTTTGGACCATTGCAGTGTATTGAAACACTGTTCCATGCAGCTTTTCCCTTTCTCCTTCAAATCATAACTCTCTTCTCCAGTTGCTGAGTGCATCTCCAATTTTCCTGCTGGAACTGCCACTCAGAGGATTTACATTCTATATTATCTAGTATTTTATTGTGTGATCTCACAATTAAACTTTGGTTTTGGACTAATCTCTTTCTTTCTTTCTTTCTTTCTTTCTTTCTTTCTTTCTTTCTTTCTTTCTTTCTTTCTTTCTTTCTTTCTTTCTTTCTTTCTTTCTTTCTTTCTTTCTGTCTTTCTTCTAAAACACAGGAAAAGTGACATCTGATGCCTAATCAGGTGTGTATTATTATTTTTTACATTCTATCAGTGACATTCCTAATATTGTGCACTTGACCAACAGGTAGATCATTCTTATATTTATTTGGAGGTTTTGTTTTAATTTTTTTTTTTCCACAGAAGACATCACATTTATCTTCCAGCAAAAGAAGCTGTGATCTATAAAGCATCATTTTTCTCCTTCCACCCATCAATGCTGGATTTAATAGTACTCATTCTTCAAATGATTTATTGCCACTGACTGCAATTTTCACTTTCAAATTGTATGTCTAATGTCAGAATTATTCAGCATTTTATGTAAAGCTGTGTATTAGGTAAAATGCATCACACTTAAGTCTTTTTCCTGCTTTACTGATGAAGCTTGAATTCAAAAACATCCTTAGAAGTTAAAACACAAAGACAACTGTGAAGGTCCTTCTGCAGGGAAAACTAAAGGAGTGTCATGGATTTTACATCTATTTTTCATCAGCATTTTTGCTGCAGTAAAGACACATCCCAGGCCGTGTAAGGAGTAGGGAATACCACGTTTGAGCAGGGGTAGTGGAGGAGAAGGCTGCCAAAAACCCCAGAGCACAAAGGAACGAGGATTTAGGCTCAGAGGTTGCTCAGCCTGGCATTGTGTGAGGGAAGGCAGCAGCTTTGCTGCCCAGCTGCTCAAGGATGCCAACATTGCTCAAATCCTGCCAGGGGGACGCGTGCCAGTGACAAAAATGAGCGGAGTGTAACATCTGCTTTTTGTGATTGCTGCCCAAAAAGCAGAGAGGAACATTCTGCTGGCTGGAAAGCCCTGCAAGGGTTTGGGGTGTTGTGCTCTGTGCTCTGCTGCTTTCCCCAGCCCACCAGCAGCAGGCACCCCGAGAAAAGGGAATTTTGGGGTTGACATTTAGGCTCTTCCTGTGGCAGGGCTGCTCTCCCCTCTCCAGCTCATTGTGCCTTGGTTTATTTGCCCCATTTGTGATATTGTCTTCAAATATTTTGCAAATAAAATGCTCTGTCATTGCAATTTCAGTATCTTAGTGATGCACAGAAACTTAGTGGGATTTTATCTGTTTTCTTGATTTATAAGCCAGAAAAAACCCACAAAACAAAACAACAAACAAGTGGGCAAAATATGCCAACCAATGTGCTACTCAGTTTATCTATTTTTTAACATACACACAAGTAGGTTAAGCTACTTTAGCATCTGTCATTAACGTGGTGGAAATCAATGCAACAAATTCACTGAGTGTGGGATTTTTCGGAGTACCTCAGCTCTGTTAGTGCTGTTCCCTTGCTCAGATGGTTGGTGCAGAAATGAGAGATAACCCAGGGCTGAGAGGCCCAAAGGGGTCCTCTCTGTGCCAAAAGGGGTCAGGTCCCTGCTAGAATCAACATCTTAGTCTGGAGAGAGCAGATGTGGGAAGAGATAAAAGAAAAATAAATATACTTGAGTGAAAGACACTGTTTTACAAACTATAAAAGCCACATGAATTATCACAGGGGCAGAAGCCTTCTACACACACACACACACCCCAAAAGTGTTCAAAACTTCTCCCAGAGCTTGGACACAGATTCTGTGGTTTCTTCCTTAGGAATTGAGGGAAAGGATCTCAGTGTGTGCCCCACCAACAATTGGATGCTACGATACATTTACCAGCTGAATGATTAAACTCTTTTATTGACCTTTATTTTGTTGCAAATGACTTAAAACTTTCTCAAATTACTCCTATTTCAGTGCAGGTGTACATAGAAAGGACAGAATTAAAATATTTAGTGAGGGCAGGAATTTAATGGATTTCTCTAAGTTATATTATTTCTTTACTAGCTTTAATAAGTACTTTACTAATTCTTTAATAGGTACCTTTAACCTCCTGCTGTATCTATCTACTAGTATTTTTCTTTTTTGTCTTTATTCCTGTGTAGTATTCAGTTTATTTTAGTCTTGTGCCTGTTAGTTTTGTGTCTATTAAATTCATTCTGTAATAGACCAAATCAAACATTATTAAAGAACTTGTGAATGAGAGTGAGTTTTGGGGTGCTGGCCACCTCAGTAAAGCTCCTGCCTGCTGTCCCTTCTTGACCAATAGGTGAGAGAAGATTCCTAAAGGCCAATCAGATCTTAGTTCCACCATTGTTTCCATAAGAAATGTGGATTTCTAATAATAAAGTGCTTTTCATGCCTTCTCATGATGGAATCTCTGTATCACCTTTGTCTGTCCCCAATATCCCTTCAGTGACAGGGAAAGGCCTTTCCTTGGCAAAGGCTCCTTCTCCTTCTCCTTCTCCTTCTCCTTCTCCTTCTCCTTCTCCTTCTCCTTCTCCTTCTCCTTCTCCTTCTCCTTCTCCTTCTCCTTCTCCTTCTCCTTCTCCTTCTCCTTCTCCTTCTCCTTCTCCTTCTCCTTCTCCTTCTCCTTCTCCTTCTCCTTCTCCTTCTCCTCCTTCTCCTTCTCCTTCTCCTTCTCCTTCTCCTTCTCCTTCTCCTTCTCCTTCTCCTTCTCCTTCTCCTTCTCCTTCTCTTCTCCTTCTCCTTCTCCTTCTCCTTCTCCTTCTCCTTCTCCTTCTCCTTCTCCTTCTCCTTCTCCTTCTCCTTCTCCTTCTCCTCCTCCTCCTCCTCCTCCGCCTCCGCCTCCTCCTCCTCCTCCTCCTCCACCACCAAATGTCTCAGCCAAAAGTTCCCTTCTCCCTCAGGATCTGCTCCAGGCTGTTGGAGCCCACCAGCAGCTTGATAAAACATCTGCCCCGTGTTCCTGAAGTGCTGAACACCTTGAGGTTTGGCTCAGAGCAACGTCCAACAACTTTGGAAGAATTTAAAGTGGAGGCTCTGTGGTGGTGAGGAGTCATCAGGCACGGAGAAAGGCAGGTGTTGGATCCCTGTTCTCAGGAGTGGGATGCTCTGCCTCTCCTGGGCCTGATTCACACATTCCAGGGTGGAATATGTGAGATCTAGAGCGTGTTTGGGAATTTTGTTCTCTGCCTGTTTCCAGTCCTTTGTTATTGTAGCCAATTATTCTTGGTTTTTTGTTATTTGTGTTTGTAGCCAATTAGCTCTGTTTTAGGGCAATAATCTGTGTAGCTATTAGAGTTGAGCCTGTTTTTTCAGACTTTTCTTCATTTTGTTGAGATAATTTTGGATGCTAAACTTACCCTCTAAAATACAAAAACCATTATTTTACCTGACAGAATTGGGCACTCTGCAAACCCAACTGGCCACATCCTTCCATGCTGTCACTGCACCCCTGGTAACTCCTCCTTGGCATGTTTTACAATTTATTTTGTAGCCATGAGAAGGTAATTTCTCCTGGACCAGATTTCCCTGCTTCCTGACTAGAACACTGTGGCAGATGGTGTAACATCTTAATAAAATCAAAATATATGACCCTCCTCAGCTTCTTTCTTAGCCTGTGTTGATCTACTGTGGAATGAAATGAGGCAGCTTTGATGCAATGTGCTGTTGATAAAGCCATTTTGGCTTTCATTTCCTGGTGCTTACAGCAGTTTTTACGTTTCTAAAGAGCTTAATTTAAGGTGAGTGGTCCATAATTCACCAGCTTCTTTTCCTTTTTCTGCCAAACATCCTTCACATTTAAGACAGGCACCACATGCGCTCTCTCCAGCCTGCTGGAACTTCCCTCATTCCCCATGAATTCTGAGATAGACTTGATGTTGTCTCAAACTGGTTTTTAGTGTGTTCTTCAGGTTTAATTGATTTAAGAACATCAAGATTTATGTTATGTCCTCTCCAGTTATCGGGAAGGATCATCCCTCTCGAGTTGAGTAGTTCCTTGCTCACCACAGCCCTTTCCAGTGCAAAAATCCAGCAAAAAATACTCTTTATCCTATTAAATGTCATCTGTAGCTTTCCTTCCTGTTGAGAAGTGGGATAAAAGTCTCCCAGCCCTTCCTCTTGCTACTGATCTCCTCAAAACTAATTCCTTGCTATTGCTGTTGCCTCTTCCAGGCTGAACTTCTTTTTGTTTCTTGGCTTCCAGTGTTAACCTCTATTTCCTTCAGAAATTGTCTTTAATGTTATGGCACTGTGTGTTTTGTTCCTGTGGGGTCAGTGTGAAATTCTTTACTTATCTCAGTTAATCTCTTATCTTTTAATACTTGATATGGATTCCCCCGAGTGTACCCTTTCTCTGGTGGACAGCTTTCCCCAGCTGCTGCGGTTTCCCACAAAATTCCCCCAAATCCCTACAACTGACAGCTCCTGGGATCTGTGGGATTCTTCCAATTGCTCACAAGATATTTGATTTTCTGATCCTTTTAGGTCAGTGATCTATTTTCAACCCCCAGTGTGTTATCACCTTGCTCCTCTCCTCTCCTGTCACTACCTGGCACTTGTGTTGGATCCTTCCCTGTGCAAAACACATCTGGGAAAGCACAGGACAAACTTTCTGTGCCAGGATTGCACCAGGAGCTGCTTATCCTGATCATCTTAGCTGGTGGCTGGGCTGATGCAAAAATACAGGAAATGAAGGGGAATAAAACTGAGGTGTTGGGGATGGGTTGGACTCCATGATCTTGAAGGCCTCTTCCAACCTTGTCATTCTGGAAATTCTGGGAATAATCAGATTTGGTCAATGTGTGACAGTGTTCACAGGGATCTCAGGTTGAGGGAAGAGATGAGGATCTGACTCCATGTTTCAGAAGGCTGATTTATTATTTTATTATATATATTATATTAACACTATACTAAAAGAATAGAAGGAAAGGTTTCATTAGAAGGCTAGCTAAGCTAAGAATAGAAAGGAATGAAAAACAAAGGTTTGTGTCTTGGCTCTCTGTCCGAGCCAGCTGAATGTGATTGGCCATTAATTAGAAACAACCAACATGAGACCAATCCCAGATGCACCTGTTGCATTCCACAGCAGCAGATAATCAATGTTTACATTTTGTTCCTGAGGCCTCTCAGCTTCTCAGGAGGAAAAATCCCAAGAAAAGGATTTTTCATAAAAAGATGTCTGCAACATTCAATGGATTGACTTCATCCCACTTAGAACCCTTCCATGAATAATTCTAAGCATGGCTTTGATTTCAGGCCCTTCCCAAAGTCCCTGGTGTTTGCACACACCTGGAAACTCAGACCCATTTGGGTTGGAAAAGATGCTCAAGGTCACCCAGCCCAACATTCCCCACCAGTGCCAAGGCCACCACAAACCCACGTCCCCAAGCGCCACATCAAAGTGTCTCAAAGATGAAGATGCCCAAATTCCTCCCTCCTCTTCCTCTGTGCTGCCACTGGTTCTGTGGCAAAAGCTTTGCAATCATCTGAAGATGATGAAGGGAAACAGAGAGAGAAAGATGGAGAGTTACTTTTCATGGATGACAGGACACAGGGAATGGCTTCAAACCGAATGAGTAGGTTCAGATCAGATACTGGCAATGAGGAATTGTTCCCTGGCAGGGTGGGCAGGGCTGGGATGGAATTCCATCCCTGGATCCCTGGCAGTGCCCAAGGCCAGGCTGGACACTGGGGACAGTGGGAGGTGTCCCTGCCATGGCAGGGCTGGCACTGGGTGAGCTTTAAGGTCCCTCTCAACCCAAGCATTCTGGGATTCTGTGATTCTATCACTCTATGATCTACTGCTTGATCTTCAGAGTGTTAAAATGTTCATGCTCTTCGTTATGTACGTTATGATGCTCTTAAATTTAACTTAAACGCAACATGTTATATTCAAAATTTCATCCTGTAACTTGTATTTTGTAGCTTTTGGGAGCTGCTGAGGCAGTGCCTTAGTGAACATTAATTCCAAATGAATTCTGCTGCTTTGTTTCAAGGCAGACACTGAATCCTGGGGTGAATTAATCCTGGGGGACATTTTCTTGTAGAGAACTGCTAACTTGGGCTCTGAAAATTGCACAGCATTGTTACTGCTGGTCCCTGGTTGTGGAATATTTTGAGGACAAAATGTATCATTCCAGTAGGAGACAAAATATATATCCAGTGAGGAAACAACAATCATTCCAGAACAGGTAAAAATTCGTGCTAAAGAATGGAATTTACTCCCTTCTAATCTGAGCAAGTTAAAATTTACCCACTCCTCAAAACAGGATAATTCACCCATTTGTTAACATACTTTTATAAGCCTGAACTTTATCATTAATATTTCTTGAGGAAAAGGGAGCACCTTCAGGAGGGATGTGGAAAATCCATCCTGGCTCTTGATAGGAATAATTCTCCAGGCAACAGCACCACACTGACGTTTGGGTAAAAATGAAGTTTTTGCGCTGCATTTGTTCCATGCTCTGTATGCCCAGCACTGAAGGCCTTGTGTGCATGTTGAATAGTGGGATTTTAATAAATAATAAATATTGCTACACAATTCTATTCATCCCTGTTCAGGTACCTTGGAAGAAATTCACACCCTTGCTGAAGGAGAGCCTGAAACCCTGGAATATGAGCAGGATTACAAAGGTGCTGCATTCCCTTGGGCTCTGCTCTTTGCACATCATTCCCTCCTCTCTCCATCCCAGCCCTGCAGTTCCACGGGGAATTTGTCAGCCCTGAATTTGTGCCTTTCTCCCAGGGGACACCTGGACGTGGCAGGGCTGAGCTGGGCTCTTGAGCTGGGTTTTGCTCCAGCTTTTGCTCAGGGCTGGTTATGTAATGCTGCAGCAGCTTGGAGAGGCAGGAGCTGCTCCATGAGGAGAGTGACAGTGGGATGGAGCCCTGAATCCATCCAGAAAGGTGAACAGCCTCGGTTTGTGACAGCTAAAAGGACAAAGTGCTTTAATTTGGGTTATTCAGATTAGGGGATGACTGTGCCAGGCAAAATGTGCATCTCTGGGTGTGTGCAATGAGCTGCTGCAGCCCAAGGATTTCATCCAGTGACCTGATAAAAACGTGGATAACTGGGTACTAAACATGAGATTTTTCTTTGGTGCAAACAGGGAATATTTACAGGAGCTGGCCATGGAATTCTTGCATCTCTTTCCATCAGATCTTCTTTTGCTGGCCCTGTCAGGGCTGTGGAGCTGGGAGATGCCGTGTGCTGCATCTCCTGGAGCCGTGCTAAGCTCCAAATGTTCCTCTTTCTGTGGGAGTTGCTAGAGGCAGGAGAAAAGCTCCTTTTTTGAGATGCTACTCAAGAGCTCAAAATGCTGGAAATTAGCAGAGAACCATGGTTTGGTTTTGCAGAGGATGCGAGTCCACTGAGGGCTCTGAGGCTTTGATGGATCTGAGGGAGGATAAACAGAGCCCTGTGGGGTCACCCTCCAGGTCCCTGTCCTGATGCCACAGGTTTCTTCCCTAAAATAAACTCCCCTTGTGTTTATTTTTTAGTAAGGACTCTGTTCTTTCATCTTGGCCCCTTGCCTGTAGGAGGGGCACAGGTTAATTAAGGTTAATTGCTTTTTTTTTTTCTGTTTAGAAAATGGCATTTTCTGCCTGCCTGTGGTTTGTGTTCTGAAGGGCTATCAGCACTTCTCAGCCCCTCAGCCTCATATTTTGAGGACAAAATATTTTGTCCTCGTATTTTGAGGTCAAAATTTATCATTCCAGTAGGAGACAGAATATTTATCCATTGGGGAAACAACAACCGTCCCAGAACAGGTAAAAATTTGTGCTAAAGAATGGAAATTGCTCCCTTCTAATCTGAGCAAATTAAAATTTGCCTGCACCTCAAAACAGGATAATTCACCCATTTGTTAACATGCTTTTATAAGCCTGAGGTTTGTCATTAATATTTCTTGAGGAAAAGGGAAGAACACCTTCAGGAGAGGTGTGGGAAATCCATCCCAGTGTGGAAGGTGACTATGGCACATTTTCAGAGGCACAGTGGGGATAAAAGGCTTTGTTCAGTTTGAATGGGAAGAAAAAAAGATTTTTTTAAAATTTTCTTTTTTTTTTTTTTTCTTTTTATTTTGCTGCAGATATAAGAAGCAGAGGGAAAAGAAGGTGAGGCAAAGATCAGCCACCTGAGGGGGAGTAAATAATGAATATTTAGTTTATTTCAGCACCTGAAACAGCTCTGATGCCTTTGGGCACAGTCTAGAGATGTCTCTAGTCATGAAGCTGAGAGAGAAAGTGCAGAAAACAGTTTGTACAAAAAGCAGAGTGGAGCAAGGATTTATTTGTTTCAGAACTCCTTGTAATCCACTTGCTCTGCCTTTTATGGCAAAATGGCAGCTGTTTAATTCAAGTCACTGCTGCAGCAGAGTAAGGCACTCAGAAATTTGACTGTGTTAGGAAAAAAAACAAAAAACCTGATTATGTGATAGTTAATGCAGTTAATTCACATTTTCAATTATTATCCCACAAGGATATGCCTATGAGGAAAATACCAGTGCGCTGGAAGTCCTTCCACAAAGATTGATGGAGATGACAAAATGTAATTAAGGGTTTCAATTTATTCCCACTGAAATGAGTTGGGAAACTCTCTGTCACTTCAAAAGCAGCCGCCACCTTTTATGTTTGGCTGAGATCAGAAATATCAAAAATATCCACTTGGAAATAGCAGAAGCAAACAAGGAGGGCTCAGAAGTAACTACAGCAAAATTCCTGGAGAATTGTGTGTTCTCTGTGGGCTCTGGCAGTGCAGAGCTGCTCACACAACAAATATTTGCCAATTGAATGATTAAAATATTTTATTGACTATATTATCAAAATATTTTTATATTCAAATATATTAATTTTTTTTCTTGGAAATATTAAAATATTTGCCAATTGAGTGATTGAAATATTTTATTGACTACATTATTTAGATATTTTTATATTAAAATATATCACTATTTAATTCTATTTTTATTTACAATATTAAAATATTTGCCAATAGAGTGATTAAAGCACTTTATTAACTAAATTATTAAAATATTTATATATTAAAATATATCAATATTTTATTTTTATTAACAATATTAAAATATTTGCCAATTGAATTACTAAAATATTTTATTGACTATTTTATTAAAATATTTTTATATTAAAATATATTAATTTTTATTCTAATTTATTGAAAATATTAACATATTTGCCAATTGAGTGATTAAAATAGTTTATTGACTATATTATTAAAATATTTTAATATTAAAATATATTAATATTTTAATTTTTTATTGACAATATTAAAATATTTGCCAAGTGCGTGATTAAATATTTTATTGACAATATCACTAAAATATTTGATATTAAAATATATTCATATTTCATTTTATTTTTCTCGACAATATTAAAATATTTGCCAATTGAGTGCTTAAAATATGTTATTGACTATATTATTAAAATATATTAATATTTCATTTCATTTTTATTGACAATATACAAAGTATTTGCCAATTAAGTGAATAAAATATTTTATTGACTATACTATTAAAATACATAATTATTTTATTTATTTTATTTTTAGTGACAATATTAAACTATTTGCCAACTGAATGATTAAATATTTTATTGACTATATTAATAAATATGTTTATATTAAAATATATTAATTTTTATTTTGTTTTGATTGACAATATTAAAATATCTGGCAATTGAACGATTAAAATATTTTATTGAGTACATTATTAAATATTTTTATTAAAATATAAAAATATTAATATTTTATTTTATTTTATATTGTTTTATTTTTTGACAATATTCAACTATTTGTCAATTGAAAGTTGAAAATATTTTATTGACTATCTTAATATTCAAATATATAAATATTGTATTTTATTTTATTTTATTTTATTTTATTTTATTTTATTTGTATTGACAATATTAAAATATTGAGTAAATAAAATATTTTATTGACTATATAATTAAATATTTTAATATTAAAATACATAAATATTTTATTTTTTTAATTGAAAGTATTGAAATATTTTGTTGCAAATTACTTGACATTTTCTCAAATTACTCCTATTCCAGTGCAGGTGCACCTGGAGAGGATAGAATTAAAATATTTAGTGAGGGCAGGGATTTCATAAATATAAGACTTCACAAAGGAAAATTCCAAACCCATTCCTGGGCTGGGATGCTGGGCACCCACTCTCTGCATGAGAAGGCTTTAGAAAAGAAATATAAATATAAACCTTCCAGAAATGTGACACAAATCTGAAAAAGATTGCCAAGAAATCATCCAATGATGGACTGTTCGCTCAGAAAATCAAGTTATACCCCGAGAATCAGCCAAGTTAGCACCAAGAGACCGAAGGATGTTCCAAGTGGAAGGAATTATGAAATCTGAAAATTAAAATAACGAACATATAAAACCAAACTACATAAACAATTCCCCTATGGCTGTAACAGGGAAATGATTTATTGTCCTTTTAAGGAAAATAAGAAGGTGAATTTAGGGAACAAGAGGCTGATTAACTTTCCTTAACTCCTTGGGAAAACTGGTGAATATATTCTCAAAAAAATCTATTTTCCAGAAAGATGAAATACAAGAACATGGTCAGGAACAGCCAGCTTGGATTTAGAACTGCAGAATGCAGAATAATGGAATATTCTGGGATGGATGGGACCTTAAAGCTCATCCAGTCCCACCCCTGCCATGGGCAGGGACACTTCCACTGTCCCAGGATGCTCCAAGAAAAATCCAGCCTGGCTTTGGACACCTCCAGGGATGGGGACCCCACAACTTTTCCAGGCAACAAATTTATCCATGGCTGGCCAATCTGACAGATTTTTACCCCAAAATGTCTGGATCTGTGAGTGAGGGCAGAGCATCCGGTTTTTAGCAAGATTTTCAGCATTATCCTACATTTTTGCTGGCCAAAAAAGGACAAATAGAGCGGATGGATGGATGAATGGATGGATGATGGATGGATGGATGGATGATGGATGGATGGATGGATGGATGGATGGATGGATGGATGGATGGATGGATAATGGATGGATGGATGGATGGATGGATGGATGGATGGATGGATGGATGGATGATGGATGGATGGATGGATAATGGATGGATGGATGGATGATGGATGGATAGAGGGATGGATGAATGGATGGATGGATGATGGATGGATGATGGATGGATGGATGGATGGATGGATGGATGGATGATGGATGGATGGATGGATGGATGGATGATGGATGGATGGATGGATGGATGGATGATGGATGGATGGATGGATGGATGGATGGATGGATGATGGATGGATGGATGGATGGATGGCTGGATGGATGGATGGATGGATGATGGATGGATGGATGATGGATGGATGGATGGATGGATGGATGGATGGATGATGGATGGATGGATGAATGGATGGATGGATGATGGATGGATGATGGATGGATGGATGGATGGATGGATGGATAATGGATGGATGGATGGATGGATGGATGATGGATGGATGGATGGATGATGGATGGATGGATGGATGGATGGATGGATGGATAATGGATGGATGGATGGATGGATGGATGGATGGATGGATGGATGATGGATGGATGGATGGATAATGGATGGATGGATGGATGATGGATGGATAGAGGGATGGATGAATGGATGGATGGATGATGGATGGATGATGGATGGATGGATGGATGGATGGATGATGGATGGATGGATGGATGGATGGATGATGGATGGATGGATGGATGGATGGATGGATGGATGGATGGATGATGGATGGATGGATGGATGGATGGCTGGATGGATGGATGGATGGATGATGGATGGATGGATGATGGATGGATGGATGGATGGATGGATGGATGGATGGATGATGGATGGATGGATGAATGGATGGATGGATGATGGATGGATGATGGATGGATGGATGGATGGATGGATGGATAATGGATGGATGGATGGATGGATGGATGGATGGATGAATGGATGGATGGATGGATGGATGGATGATGGATGGATGGATGATGGATGGATGGATGGATGGATGGATGGATGATGGATGGATGGATGAATGGATGGATGGATGATGGATGGATGATGGATGGATGGATGATGGATGGATGGATGGATGGATGGATGGATGGATGATGGATGGATGATGGATGATGGATGGATGGATGGATGGATGGATGGATGATGGATGGATGGATGGATGATGGATGGATGGATGGATGATGGATGGATGGAGGGATGGATGAATGGATGGATGGATGATGGATGGATGATGGATGATGGATGGATGGATGGATGGATGGATGGATGGATGGATGTTGGATGGATGGATGAATGGATGGATGGATGATGGATGGATGGATGGATGGATGGATGGATGTTGGATGGATGGATGGATGTTGGATGGATGATGGATGATGGATGGATGGATGGATGGATGGATGGATGGATGGATGGATGATGGATGGATGATGGATGGATGGATGAATGGATGGATGGATGATGGATGATGGATGGATGGATGGATGGATGGATGGATGATGGATGGATGGATGATGGATGGATGGATGGATGGATGGATGGATGGATGGATGGATTGATGGATGATGGATGGATGGATGGATGGATGGATGATAGATGGATAGATGGATGATGGATGGATGGATAGATGGATGAATGGATGGATGGATGGATGGATGGATGGATGATGGATGGATGGATGGATGGATGATGGATGGATGGATGGATGATGGATGGATGGATGATGGATGGATGATGGATGGATGGATGGATGGATGGATGGATGGATGGATGGATGGATGGATAGATGGATGGATGGATGGGATGGATGATGGATGGATGGATGGATGGATGATGGATGGATGGATGGATGATGGATGGATGGATGGACGGATGGATGGATGGATGGATGGATGGATGATGGATGGATGGATGGATGGATGATGGATGGATGGATGGATGATGGATGGATGGATGGATGGACGGATGGGATGGATGGATGGATGGATGGATGGATGGATGATGGATGGATGATGGATGGATGGATGGATGGATGGATGATGGATGGATGGATGGATGGATGGATGATGGATGGATGGATAATGGATGGATGGATGGATGGATGGATGGATGGATGATGGATGGATGATGGATGGATGGATGATGGATGGATGGATGGATGATGGATGGATGGATGGATGGATGGGATGGATGGATGGATGGATGGATGGATGGATGGATGGACTGTAAGGAGGAGTGGGAAATGGGCTTGGCCTTTGAAGGGTTTGCTGATTCAAACATCACAGCTCCTGGTGCCCCTTTTGGTTCCTTTTGGGGCACCAAAGGAATCTCAGCCTCCAGCTGACCCCAGACTGGGAGGAGCAGAGGATGCATGTCCCAGACATATTTTATGAAAAACCCTTTTGACAGGATTTTTTTTCCTCCTGAGAAGCCTCAGATGAAAAGAAAAACAATAATTATCTGCTGCTGTGGAATGCAACAGGTGCAGTTTTAATTGGTCTCATGTGGTTGTTTTTAATTAATGGCCAATCACAGTCCGGCTGTCTCGGACTCTCTGGTCAGTCACAAGATTTTATTATCATTCCACTATTTTCTATTCCTTTCAAGACTTCTGATGAAATCCTTTCTTCTATTGCTTTAGTATAGTTTTAGTATATAATTTTCTTTTAACATAATATATATCATAAAATAATAAATCAGCTTTCTGAAACATGGAGCCAAGATTCTCATCTCTTCCCTCATCCTGAGACCCCTGCAAACACCACCACAGATGCACGGGGATGTCACTCAGCCAAAAATGAAAAACTGGTGTCAGGAACCTCATGAAGTTCAACAAAAATAAGTTCAACCAAGTCCTGCAGCTGGCAAAGAGCAGCCCATGCATCAATCCAGGCTGGGAAACACCCTGGGATAAAATCTGGGAGTTCCACAAAGATCCAGCTTCACATGGATCAGCTGTGCAACCTCCAGCCGTGAAGGATGAACTGGGATGATACACTGGGATGTTTTGGGGACAAATGGCTGAGGAATGGGATTATTCCATTATTGGCACCTGTGGAGGATCCAGAACTCCTAATCTATTTTTCCATGATTCTGTGAAATTATATAATAATTCTTATATTTGTAATTTTTTTTTCCTGAGCTAATTTAAGATCCCTGAGAGGTGTTTAATTAGAGTAATGAATGCACATACACTGGACAAGAGTCTTTCCACATGCAACAAAATCCTGGAAGTTGGGAAGAACACGAGATTATGCCCTTGTACATAATTAAATCCTTGATTATTGGCTCAGGGGAAAGAATCACAGGCAGTATAAAGGTGAAGCACTTGATTTTCCAATAAATTTTATGAACATTTCTATTTAGGGAGAGAAACTTTTTAAACTTTTTTTTAACTTTTAGTTCTAACAGTTCTAATTTTGACCTCTCTGCTAATCATTAATTCATGTTCATCCAGCTGCATCAAACGACACCAATCCCCTCCTTTTTGCCTCCCACGTTGGTGTGTGAGATTGAGCAGAAGTGCTAATTCTAATTTATTGAGTGTGGCTTTGATAATTACATTTAAAACTGGAGAAATTTAGGGTTTTTTCTTTTTTTGTGTGTGGGGTTCTGTTTTGTTGGGGTTTTTTTGCTTGTGGTTTTTCCTGATGATTCATCTTCACTAATGATGGTCAATTCATCTGAGGTCAACTCACAAAAATAAAAATGCAGTTTTTAGACTGTGACTGTGATGAAATGTGGAATGTGTGCTTTGGGTCCAGCCTCACCCAACTTCAGATTTCACTGGAATGAGAAATTCACCTCAAGCCAGAAACTGTTGTGGAAATTTCAAGTTTTTCCTCAGTGTAATTTGCAAACAGTGAAGTTGGATTTTTCTCCCTCTCCTGCTCACAAGGAGGGTGCCTGAGGCGTTGTTTTCAGGAACAAAATGAAGATTTTTCTTGCCATTCCAGTCGCCACTGTTTTCCAATTGCACAGCCCAGCTCCTGGGCTGGTTTTTGTCTTGAAAATTATGGGGTGGCCCTGCCTACACATTTGATGGTTTGAACATCACTTGGCCTTTTAATGGGCTTTTTATGGACTGGTTACTGCCATAAATTGTCAAGAGCCCGTTAGTGCACAACTTATTTCTGGAAAACTTCATTAAGGGGAAGTAGGAATAACTCTGTCTTTATTCTGCATTTCTAAAAATAACATGTAAAACATAACAGATGGCTTAATATTTTTATTTCACCATTTCAGCTGCGCTCACCTCGACCGCTCTTGACTGACGTTCCACGCAGGTGCCAAGAGCCATTAATTTTAAAATAAGCTGCTTTGAAATCTGTTTTCATATTTACTCCCAAGTCCACGCTTTGGACCCAAGGCAGGTTGGTTTTAATTAAAGATGCTGCAGGAACAGTCGGGATCCTGCAGTAAATGTTTGTGTGGATGCACACCCACCTCTGTTGGAAATGGGCTCGTTAATCCTGGGGAGCTGCAAAACCCCCATGGGAGCACCGTGTGCCTGTGTGGTGGCCAAATGGGAGAAACTCCATCTAAAATCATCACAGTGGGAAAGGATTTGGGGTATTTGCAGAGGTTTCTGGAATGTGCTGGTGGGTCACCTTCCCTGGCTCTGCTTTTACAACAAAAAGCACAAACAGGGGCAAACCTGAGGCTGGATGGTACAAATATTTCTGATGGCAGCCTGAAGGAACGGAAGCTGCATGTCAGACCTCTCTCCCCCACATACCAGCCTGTTTAAAATAAATTTACATTTAAGGTCTGATATGAAACCCCTTGAAGTGAAGGGAGAGACTTTAATGCTCTTTGACTAAAATGCATTTAGCAGATCTCATATTTTCTGTGATTCTATTTCTGTAGCAGCTTTGGTGGGTTTTACTATTCCTGAGCATTTCCTGCAAGGCTTCCTCCACTTTCTTTTGTTATTATTATTTCTGCTCATGGTAATATCATAAATCTTTTCCTCTGCTGTAATTTTAAGTCCCTACCTGATTTTCCTGCTTAAAATTCTCTTCTAATATTTGAGTTGTGCCCAAACCCACCAGCCTGGCTTCTGAAAGCAGCTGGAATTAAAAACAAAACAACAAACAAAACATGAGTTCTACTCTTTACAAACATATTATTATTATTATTATTATTATTATTATTATTATTATTATTATTATTATTATTTTCTTTGATTTTATGTGGTATTTCTCTTGAAATTCTGGAGGTAAATTATCTGCTGTCCTTGTGTCTTATTCCATGGAAGAGCAAACCCTGCTGGAATGCAGAGTGTCAATACCAGGCATTTGCTGTTTATACACAGAGGGTTCTCCTTCTTTTCTGGAGAGTTTTTTAAAAATAATTATTCAAGGAAAAATATTTTCTGTGTATCCAGAAGGCAAATGCTCTGGTAGTATTGGGTCAGTGAATTCACTGCTGTAGCTTAAACCACAAATTTGCCACTTGCAAGGGGTAGAAAATAATGATCAGCAACATCCAGATGTTGTAGGTCACCTGAATTCCAGGGAACCATCACAGAGCTGTGGAATGGGAGCCTTTATGATCCAATCCTAGGGTTTTTGTTTTTTTTTAATGCCATTTTTCCTTCTCTCTCAAGCTCTTCTCCTTCCCACCCCTTCCAAATTTTAACCATCTTATATTTTATTATTATATTTTTATATTTCTAGCTTTCCTTCCTCTGGCTAGAAATGAAGAACTCAGCCAGACCCAGAATTTGGAACTGCAGCAGAAGTTTAGGGTCACCCTTAAATCTTCAAGTCCTGTTTTAGGGAAAAGTTTAGTGGTGGTAAATGTGCGGAAAACATCTGCAGTAAGTCAATTTTTATCAAGAAAAAAAAGAAAAATTACATTGTAAATGTCCAACACATAATTACAGCCACCAGCACTAGAATATTCCAGATATTGATGGAATATTTTCTCGGTCACTACAATGTTCTGCTTGCTTCTCTTGCAGGTTTTAGTGGGAACTTTGGTGTGTTTGGGGGAGGTGGATTGCCACTGCTTTGTTTGCAATCATGGAAGGCTTGGGATGCACTTTCTGCTTTAATGTAATTATGCCTGACAGATAGAGCCCAGCAGCTCCCAAGGATTGCTCACATCCCTGTGGGACACTCAGCTGAGACAAACATCTATCCAGTTTATTGAACATGATGGGGCACCTGAAGGACTGGGATTCCTGTGCAGAGCCACAGCAGCCCTGGGTTTGGAGATGCTGGAGAGAGTGGGCTGGGTGGGATGTGCCCAGTTTGCTGGACACTGGTGGCACTGGTGGGCTGGGATCCAGCCGCCTCCTGCTCCTCCTCCCCTCTGCAAGTGCTGCTGGGTGAAGGTTTGATAACCCCCAGCTCCAATTCAGTGGAGAACTAAATGAGACATTTCGTTTATTTCTCATCTAACAGCTCTGCTCTCCTGTACTTGTACCAGACAAAGACAGCAGCACACTGAGAACACACCAAAACTGGCATAGCTCTTTTCCTTTTTCTCCTTTCCTTTCCTTTCCTTTCCTTTCCTTTCCTTTCCTTTCCTTTCCTTTCCTTTCCTTTCCTTTCCTTTCCTTTCCTTTCCTTTCCTTTCCTTTCCTTTCCTTTCCTTTCCTTTCCTTTCCTTTCCTTCCCTTTCCCTTTCCTTCTCCTTTATTTCCTTGAAATTTCCTTTCCATTCCTTGAAATTTCCTTTCCTTTCCTCACTGATCCACAGCCTGCTGCAGTTGCTGGCAATCCTCAGCTCATTAAGCAGCCTCTGTTTTTAATTAATTAAAAGTGCCTCCTTCTGTTCCCTTGCCCACCTGTGCCCTCCCTGCTCCTGCTGTTGGTTCCAGCTCTGAGAGTCCAAGGCCACCTCTGGGACCACTGAGCCACCTCAGGCTGCAGCTGGAGGGTGTCAGGAGCAATGTGAGATAAAAATAAGCCTGACTTTACATAAACCTGGTGTTTTTATAAGCCAGACAGGAGGGGAGTGCTGCAGGACAGCACAAGGGAGTTCAGTGGGCACCGTTCTGTGAGGGAGCTCTGGAGACAGGGATTCATCTCCCACCCCTCCTGCACCTGGAGATGTTGATTAAATTACTAGAGAGGCATCCCATGAAACTTGAGGCAGCAAACTGTGGCATCTCTAGAAGCCCCCTGAGGTCTTTGATGGAATGAAATCACTTTTTGGAGCTGCCCTGCTATTTTCATTGATCTCATTGCTTCCCTGACAGCAGGGGGAGGCTGAGGGGGATGTTGGTCACTTCTCTCAGGAAACAGGGACAGAAAAAGGGGAAATGGCTTCAAGCTGTGCCAGGGAAAGTTCAGGTTGGACAGCAGCAGCAATTTGCCCACAGAAAGGGAGCTCAGGCCTTGGCAGGGGCTGCCCAGGGAGCTTTGCAGAGCCCATCCCTGCAGGTGTCCCCTGGAGGTGGCACTGAGTGCTCTGGGCTGGGGACAAGGTGCAGACCAGTCACAGTTTGGACACAATGATTTTTGAGGTCTTTTCCTGCCTTATTGATTCCAAGATTCCATCCCAAGCTACTCCAAGAAGCCCAGGGAAGCTGCACTTGCAAAGCAGGCAGTGCTTTTTGGAGATCTTCCTGTGGAAACCTGGCCCCATGGAAATCGATGGGGAATTACCTCTGCCTGTCCAGACAGCTATTGAGCTGTAAGGAGCTTCTTAATTACAATCATTTAACATAAATGCTTCTTTTCAGGAATGGGAAATTGATCTGGCAGGCTGATAGAAACTGCAGGCTCTGTGTGCCTGCAGGAGATGGTGGGAGAAAAAGCAGGAAGGTAGGAAATACCCTCCTCTCATTCTTCAAGCAATTGCTCTGAGAAATAATTTGACAATTGCTCATTGTTCTAATGAACCCCTGCTCTTGATTATGATAAATACAAAATTACATGATAATTTCTCCTCTACTTTCATTGACAAAGTTGTCTGTATTGACAAGACACAATGAGATTATTTTTTACAAATGGGAAGCAAAAAAGCAGAGGATTTCCTGCAATGCTGCAAAAGTGCTCTGAGCTGGAGAGGCTGAAGCAAGGATGGTTGTGATAAAGCACTGCAGAACAGTTGATTAGAGCATTGAATTAACGATGCTCTCGTGCAGGCTGTCATCATGCCATTCCTCCCCTCAGCCTCCTGTTTCACCCTCTCATTCTGCACATCATTGTTTTCTTGTCCAGAAGTGTTTTGGAGGTTGTTTTGGGGGATTTTTGGGGTTTTTTTTTGGTTTTTTTTGTTTTTTTTTTTTTTTTTGTTGGTTATTTGGGTTTTTTTGGAGATGTTTTTGTTTGTTTTTTGGGTTTTTTTGAGAAATCAACACAAATGCCAGCACTTTGCTATTATCAGAAAACAAGCCCCAGTATTCTGCTCCAGAGAGTCCCAAAAAAAAGTCCTATGCACGTTGGCTCCCTCAGATCAGCCTCCAAGAGTCTCTAGAGAGGAGAGCAAGGTGGGGTAATCCAGACCAGCTGCAAAACTAAATGAGACACTTAGTTTGATCTCAAGTGTTTGTCTCTGAAATGCCATCACTGCTGTGGCAGTGGCAACCAGACCTGGGGCTGCTCTTCCTGAAGGCACAGCTGGATTTAAAGACCCAACACAAGTAAAAGGATATGAAATTAAATTAAATGAAATTAAGTCAAGATTGAGGCAGTTTCTGTGATGGGTTGTGGAACTGTATCCAAGGGTTTGTTGAAGAAACTCTCCCCACTCAAACTCTCTAACCTCCTTTAGCCATGGGGCACATGAGTACCAGACCTCAAAGCCAAATGGAAAAGTTCACATTTACAAACTCATAAAATTTGTACCCCACAGTCATAAAATCCCAGTGATGCCTCAGCTTTGAGCTTTTCTATTTTTCACATTCTGTGCTGCTTTAGTGTGTGGGGCTGGGTTCACATTCAGGGATGCTGAGCTCTGTGCACAGAGCAGGGAGACAAAACAATTCCTGCTCCAGCTGGGCACCAAGGACAAATGAGCCAAATCTCAGCCCAGGAGCACAAACCCCGTGGGCTGGAGAGAGAAAAACAAGCAGGGTGGGACTGCAGGGCTAAAGCTGGGATGGGACAATGAACTGCAAGGTGCAAATGGAGCAGAACTGATCCCAGGGACAGAGCCCGTGCCCGGCCGTGCATTTTGGGGCCATTTTGGTTCATCCTGGGTGCAGCCCTGGCTGGGCTCTGGTGCTGCCCAAGGTGCATCCATGGAGGAGATGCTGTGAATAAATCCCTGCTTTATTCTTTAGCTCTGCCCAGCTCTGCTCTAGGTCAGCCTGCACAAGGCATCACCAGAATGATTTGGGTTGGATGGGACCTAAAAATCATCCCCTGCCATGGCAGGGACACCTTCCACTGTGCCAGTCTGCTCCAAGCCCCAATGTCCAGCCTGGCCTTGGACACTGCCAGGGATTCAGGGGCTCCACAGCTGCTCTGGGCACCCTGTTCCTCAGTTTTAGGATGAGTCAGAGGCTTTCTGGGGCTGGGAGGTTTTCCTGAGGTGTGGATGTCCACAGAAGTGTCAGAGTCTGAGCTGAGCTCCCTCACTGTGGGCATGGCCAGAAAGGGTGGGGAGGGGCAGTCAGGATTCATAAGAAGCTCCCTGGTTTCAGTATTTGAGCCTTCACTGTCTGCACTCACACACAGAGTTATTAATGCAGATGGTTTAAAAAAACCCTTAAATCTCTGTGGAATCATAATTTACTCGTGTGCATTGCAAGCTGTGTGTGCAAATGTTCAGGGTTTTTCTGGCTGCAAGGCAGGCTCTGCCCTTGGATGGACTCTGTTATTTTCCCACCAGAGTGAGACAAGACAGTAAATACTTCTTGGGAGTAGATTATTTCCAGCTGAAGACTGGTGGATACTGTAATACAGACTTGCAGCTACCATTAATGTCTAACCTGAGGTTGTAACTGGAAAATAGCAGCAGAATGGGCTTTGCCTTGTGGCTATTTTTTAATTCAAAGCTCTCTTGAGTAATACTCTAGAAAAAGACTTCTCTGACCAGCCCTTGGCACTTATGTTAAAGCTTCTTGTGCATCCTCTGGCATAAATTTGGGTTTCTTCATTCAAGGGCTGTGGAGAGCCCTTGCACTCATGAAGATTTTCAATGTGTTCAAGGCCAGCCTGGATGGGACCGTAGGGAAGGTTCCCTAAAGCTGGAACAAGATGATTTTTAAGTTCTTTTCCAATCCAAACCATTCTTTGACTGTATAATTCTTCAATTTCACTGGGCATTGTGTGACTCTGAGGGTAGAAATTGCCTGGTTTTGAAGAACTTGAAAATTCCCCGCTTTGTTATTTTTTGTCCTGTGTCTGAGGACAGGATGTTCTGCTGGCCATATGCAGTAGCTCGTGAATAGAGTGCAGAAAATGCGCTTTAATGAGCTTTCCAAATGGAAGCAAGGTGTGTTTGCCCAGCTGCCAAACTCCCCTGGCCCTGGGGGACATCCTGTGAGGAGTGAAATGAGGAGGAGCTGATGGGTTCAAGGAGGAGTTAAAGGTGCTCTGGGCCTCCTCATGGGCAGGATCCATACCTGCCATGCTAAGGAGAGAAAAGAACCAGTCCCTTCACAAGGATTTTGATCCCAGAGGTTTTTCCTCCTCCAGAACCTGCTGGTCCCATTGGTGCCCTGCAGAGTGTGGGGTTGGGGTGGGCTGGTTTGGGATGTCCTTTTGGCAGGGACTCCACAACTCAATCATGAGGCTCTGTCAGGAGTCCTTGGGCATCATTAAAAATTGCAGCGCTCTGTGGAAAAACCTGGATTCAACAACCTCCGATTGTTCAATACTTCTATTCCAGCTATTAATAAAACATAAAAATTGTATTTTCAACATCAGCAGCATTCTAGCAAAGCATCAGGAGAAAACCTCCAAAAACCAAGCAACTGAAAGCCAAAAAAAAATCTTCCAGAAAGTCAAGTGGGAATGAGATTAAAACTTTTCCTTTGGGTTTGCTGCCTGGTAAATGTGGGGTTTGTTCAGAAACATCACATTTTGCACAATCAATATATTAATATTTATATATATATAACTATATATATAATATAATATATATAATGATATATTATTATATATATAATATCCTTATATTTATATATATATATATATGTATATAAAATATCCCCTTAATATATTGAGAATCTTGTTTTCTAGCATCAAAGTGCCTCTACCAGTAAAAACTGTACATCCACATAAATGTAACACATTAACCTAAACCTTATCTCTTTTTAAAATCTGCCAGGGCTTCATTGTCCCATATAAAAAGTAACATCCTGGAGCAAGAAGGTGATGGAAGCACTGAACAAGGTGAAAAGCTTTTAACAGCAATGAAAATCAAAGAAATTATGCAATAGAAATGGGATCTTTGCAATGCATCAAGCAATAACATAAATTAATTTATTTGGGAGAGCGGTAATATGAATTATTTTACTTCTTGCTTTTATAGAAGGATATAGACAAGTCCTGAATAAAACTGTTTTTATATGTAAAAATACCATGAGAAGGTCATGACAAACACAGTAATCCTACACTCTGGACACAACAGTGTCCAGAGTTCCTGAGAGGTGAAAGAAAGAACATAAAGCTTATACCTAACCTATTGTTAAATATGTGAATATATCCCTTGTGATGGGGATTTTATGTAAATGTAAATGACATTCTGTTCCTCTGACATAGTTTGAAGGAGAGATCTTATTTTCCTTCCAAAAGTGCCAGGTTTCAACAAAATGACTACAAAGCAAGGCTCCAAACACATGCTTGTGAAAAAAACCAAGTCTTTTCTGCAGTGAAATTGTGTATCTTGGTGAGCTCAAAGTGAACGTGGTGCAAATGCACGGGCAGGAATCCCACGAGGAGCTGAGCCTTTCTCTAACTGAGGCTGTGGTTGTGGGGCTCTTGGGCTGGTGTTGCTATGATTAATCCTTTCCTCATTTGCTTATGAGGCGAAGTCATTTGGTAACGATCTGGTGGCATTGTTGTGACGCTGCAGGAGCCCAGCCTTATGTAAGGAAATCAATAACCTCAAGTATTGCAAAGGCTTTGGGAGCTGCCCTCAACAAGAGTTGGCTCCTGTTACTCCTCGTTTCCCCACAGGAAAGTAATGAGTTCCCCAGCTTGTGCCCACAGCTCGGCCCTTTATTCCCATATTCCCTGGGAGACAGGCTTGGAAATGGGAGGATCAGCATTAAAACATCCAGCTCTCCATTTCCATAAAGGCTTAACTCATTAGTTCACTCCAGAAGCTGAGTTAGGGCAAAATGTGGATTTACAAGAAAAAAGGATTTGTTATTCTCAGCAAGGAGTCCCTGTGGGGAATCACAGGATGGTTTGGGTTCAAAGGGACCTTAAGGATCATCAGGGACACCTTCCAGTATAGCCCCACCCTGGGCATTGCAGGAATAAATAAAAACCCCAATGAACTCTCACACTCTGCTAGGACTCACCTACGTGTTTTTCTCTTCCAGAATTCTTTGAAACAGAGAATTTATAAGCAAGAAGGAAGGCAGGCAGAGCAGGAAACCAGTCCTGGTGTGATTTGATAGATTGCTGATAGTTAAAGCACAACCCAGAGAGGCCAGGGATCTGGAATCCAAACCAATAACTCTCCATGTACCTATAGTTTACTGCCTATCAGCACCGAGGCAAGATCAAATAAATTTCCTTTGCTTAATGAAAAACGAACATCCTGACACAGCGAACAGCCCAAAAGTGACTAATCCATCTCTATCTCCCCCTGTGAATAGTATTAATTATGTTGTTTGCTTTCCTAGACTAATTTTTTCCTGGTCTGAGGTAATGACTGCATGTGTAGCTGCTAGAATGAGATAGGTACAGGTGAGCTGAGCCAGTGATTTACAACCCACCAGAGCAAGAAATGCATCTGCCTGGTGCTGCATTATCACCAACCCAACACTTTCCCTTTTTCTGTTTATTAAACTGCTCCCCAGCTGTCTGAGGAGAGGAGGGCTCTGTCAGGAGGGGTTTTTGCAATGAGCTGGCCACAGGTGACCGGCACAAACTCCACCTGTGCCCCTCAGCAGTGGGACAGCTCCCTGAGCTTGGGAATTCCCTCCAAGTGCTTTTCTCCACGAGTTTCCCAAATGCAGGCAGAGCAGCCGAGGTTGGGCATTTCTCAATTTCTGCAGGGCATTTCTCACAGTTCCCTCCCTCCCTTCACGGGTGTTGTGTGTGTCCTGCTGGGGGATGCAGTTACCTGTAACATCTTACAGAGAACCGCTGCAAAACAGCCCTAAAATCCAACCCCGAGCGAGCTGCTGGGAAATCTGTCATTTTTTAACCTCTTTGCTCCCAGCTCCTGCATTCGCTCCGCTCAGGAAAGTTTGGTGGCCCTGCCTGAGTCCTCCCCTGGCTCCTGGCGCCAGCAGGGAGCGGCTCGGGGGGGATTTTAGCAGCGGTGGGGGCTCCTCCCGCTTTTCCCAGCGCGGGATTCCCGTTCCAAAGCCCCCGAGCCGCGCATCCCCCGCGCATCCCGCGCTGCCCGGCCGCTGTCCGCGGTGCTGGAGCGGCCCCAGGCAGAGCCCCGGGGATGTCGGAGAGGTCGAGGAGCACCGGGGGAAAGGGAGGCACCCTAAGCATCCCAAGCAGTCGAGAGGAGCAAGCCCCGAGGCACATTCCCGGAGAAGATGCTCCGGGCACGGCGATGCGGGAGCCCCCGGCTCCCCGAACCTTCGGTGCCTTCCCCACCGCGCTCCCCCGGCCCTTCGAACCCGCTTTCACCGCGAGAGGAAACTTTTGTCCGTGGTATCTTTGTCCCCACCTTTGGCACCGCACCCGGCCGGGAAGGGACGGCGAGGGCCGGGGGCAGTGCAAGAAGGGGGGAATGGAAGAAGGGGGCAGTTCTCCCTTTACTTATTTATTTATTTATCTCTTTCCTCCCTCAGGTCGCCATGGTGATACCGAGCTCGCTCTCCCTCCCAACAAGACGAGACGGGCACCCCTCCGTGAGCACCCCCGTGTGCCCGGGGGAGGCTGTGCCCTCCGTGCCCGCCGCTCATCCCGGCTCGGGCTCCGCTCTCCGCCCGGCCCCGGCTCCGCTCTTCCTCGCCCCGCTCCCGGCGGAGAAGTGAGACGGGAGCGGCAAAAACAGCATCGTCCCCCTGCTCAAACAGCATCGTCCCCCTGCATAAACAGCATTGTCCCTCTGCTTTTCTCCCCTTCCCCGCTCTGAAGTTCTCCCCGGCTCGGGCACCGCCGGGCGGGACGCGGTTCCCGGTACCGATCCCCGGAGCCGGGGGAGGCGGCGCAGCCCCGGCCCCGTCGGCGCTTTTGCCCGAGGGCGTAGGGATGGGGCTCCCTCTCGGGAGCGACGGCAGCGGGAAGCGGGGGGACATCGGGGCCGCCCCGCCGAGCCCCCTCGGCCGCGGTTCTGCCGCCGCCACCTCGCCCCCGGCCCGGCGGGCAGCGGCCGCTCGCCCCCGGGTTACATAAGGAACGCGCCGCGCATCCCCCGGCACGGCCGCCGTGCCCGCTCGAGGGGCTCGGGGGGCTCGGGGTGATCGGGGAAAGGCGATTTTTGGGGCAGGGGATGGAGATGGAGAAACGCGAGGGCACAGGCGGCAACCCCGCTTACCCCGAGCATCCCCCGCGCAGCAGCCGCGTCCCCTCGGGCAGGGCAGCCCCGCTTACCTGGCGGCTGCTGTCACTCCATGCCGGCTCCCCGCGGGACGGGACGGGGCAGGGCGGCTCTGCCCGGCGCTGCGGGGCTCCGGCTCCGTGCGCTCCGGCTGTGCGAGCGCCGCTGGCTGTCACACGGCCCCGAGGATGCTGTCGGGCGTCTCCATTCCCCACGCCCGCTCGCCCACCCCCGGGGGCCGCGGGGCTCGGCCGGAGCGGGGCCGTGCGGGGCCGTGCGGGGCTCCGAGCGGGGCTGCGCTGGCCCGGCGGGCGCGGAGCGGAGCGCGGAGCGGAGCGCGGAGTTGGCGGCGGCGGCAGCAGCGCCCTCTGCGGGCGGCGCGGGGCGGCGGGGGCGGCGCGCTCCTTCCGCGGGGGCGGCCCCGCTCCGCCTGCGCCGCCCCCGCTGCGCCCCCTCCGCGGGGTGGATGGATAGAGGGATGGAGGGATGGATGGAGGGATGGATACCCCGCGCTGTCCCTCCCGCCGCGCTGTCCCTCCCGCCGGGATGCGGCTGCCTCGGGAGCGTCCCGCCTACCCCGGCGCTGCGCCCTCCCCGCGCAGGAATCACGGAATGGTAGAACGGGTTTGGGTTGGAAGGGATCTTAAATATGGGTTAGTGCCAGCCCCCCCCCGGCCGTGGGCAGGGACACGTTCTGCTCGCCCCGTTTGCTCAGAGCTCCATCCAGCCTGGCCCCGGAGCTCCATCCAGCCCGGCCCCGGAGCTCCATCCAGCCCGGCCTCGGAGCTCCATCCAACCCGGCCTCGGAGCTCCATCCAGCCCAGCCTTGGAGCGCCATCCAACCTGGCCTCGGAGCTCCATCCAGGCTGGCCTCGGAGCTCCATCCAGCCTGGCTCTGGAGCTCCATCCAGCCCGGCCTCGGAGCTCCATCCAGCCTGACTCTGGAGCTCCATCCAGCCAGGCCTCGGAGCTCCATCCAACCTGGCCTCAGAGCTCCATCCAGGCTGGCCTCGGAGTTCCATCCATCCCAGCCCTGGGCACTGCTGGGGATTCAGGGGCAGCCACAGCTGCTCTGGGCACCCTTTACCCTCACAGCAAAGGGAGAACCACAGGGGCATCCAGGGAACACCAGGGTTTGTGTCCCGCAGCTCTCTGGCGCATAACCAGGGCTGATCTCACACCCATCCCCTTTGGGGCACTTCCCAGTTCCTTTACCCCTCTCGTCAGTGATGGAGCCTTTGGCATTGCTCTCCCACTCCCAGGCTCGGCTGAAATCGGCCAACAGCTCCCACATTCCTGCTTGGAACAGCTGCCAGGTGAACAGGCAGGTGCACAGCTCCAGACATCAACAGATACTTCAACATTCTTTGCTGAGAAAACCTGGCTGGAAAGTAGAGGCCTGTTGTCCTTTCAGACATCATCATCATCCTCATCATCATCATCATCATCATCATCCTCCTTCCCAGACCACTCCACCTGCTGAAAAACTTCACCTCTTGTGTCTGCACTGTGACAAATTACCCATGTTCCAAACTCTTGCCCCAAGTCAGAGGGAAGCAGAATGGGATTGTGGATTTTCAGGTAATGTAAATGATAACAATTTGCACTTTCAAATTTTCTCCATAATTTTTTGTCTTAGATTAGTAGCAAGCCCAGCTCCACACCCCGTCTGTGCTCTCTGACCATGGATCATCAATGATCTAATTTTTTTCTCCTTCTGAGAGAAAAAAGCAATACTTTAAACCAGCACCACTTTAGCTTGTAAAATCTCCTTATTTGCATTTCCTTTCTCACCTCACCCTTTCTTCACACCTTCCTACATTTCCTAATGTACTTTCTGGGAATAATTTCTTTTTTCTCTCTGAAATCTCATTTGAATCTCATGCAATTGTGTGCTGGGTGTATTATCATATCATCTTAGGTTAAGAAATGGCTGCATTCTTGTTCTTTCAGTTTTTCCCATAAAAGGGAACCTGGCTGAAAAGAGCAGCATGAGGCCTCTTTTTCCTGGGAGATTTGCACAATTCTTAATTTCTTCCTGCAAACTACTGTTCTTTAAATCTCTTCTCTTGTGCTAGGACCAAATCTCCTGGAACAGGAGCTGTTCTCCAAGCTAAAGATGCTTTTCTAGAGCCTGCTCTACTTGTTACTCATTTTTTCCTGCTTTCATTTGCCAACAGAGCAGGAAAACGGGGCACATTCAAAATGGAGAAAGTGTTTATGTGAAATGAGGATATTTAGGATCTTATCCTTTCTGCCTTCACCATCCTGACACAACTTGATGAGTTTAACTCTATTAATTGTTGAATATTTCAGCAGAAGCAGCATGTGAATGGTTAGGTTGAGCTTGGAACCATAACAGCATCATTTAATTGCACAAACTCATAAAATCCCAGTGATGCCTCAGCTTTGAGCTTTTCTGTTTTTCACATTCTGTGCTGCTTCAGTGTGGGGGTCTGGGTTCACATTCAGGGATGCTGAGCTCTGTGCACAGAGCAGGGAGACAAAACAATTCCTGCTCCAGCTGGGCACCAAGGACAAATGACCCAAATCTCAGCCCAGGAGCACAAACCCCGTGGGCTGGAGAGAGAAAAACAAGCAGGGTGGGACTGCAGGGCTAAAGCTGCAATGGGACAATGAACTGCAAGGTGCAAATGGAGCAGAACTGATCCCAGGGACAGAGCCCGTGCCCGGCCGTGCATTTTGGGGCCATTTTGGTTCATCCTGGGTGCAGCCCTGGCTGGGCTCTGGTGCTGCCCAAGGTGCATCCATGGAGGAGATGCTGTGAATAAATCCCTGCTTTATTCTGGAGCTCTGCCCAGCCTCTGCTCTGGGGCAGCCTGCACAAGGCGTCAGGATCAGCTTGAGGATTTTGGAATTGGTTTTGGATGGTTAAACAGTGGGAAAAGCAGAGGAATGGCTTGATGGGAGGGAATGGGCACATCCTACTTTAAATGCTTAACTTTGTGTTTTAAATTAGCAATATGCTCTACTCAGGCCATTGAGGAGAGGATCCCACAGAGGTCAGAGCAACTTAAAGAAAACTTCAGTTCTGATGTGCCCCTGCAGGGTTTTGCTCTCCCTCACCTCCTGTTCATTCTCTGGGGTTGTGCAGACAGATTTTATGGAGACAAACACCATAAACCAGGCTCTGGCACATCCTTATCCCCCTCCAGTTTTCATTTTGCCAAAACAACAGAGCATTTATACACAGAGAAATCTCTCACCACCACATACCTAGGAGGGATTTTTGGGATATTTGCCACTGGTATTTCAGTGAACCCACAGCTCTCAGGACAAAATGGGAATGCAGGCAGTATTCCCATGACCTTATCCTGCAGTTTGTGCAGATTCATGTTGGTGTGATTTAATTCAGGACCACTGAGCTTGGCAAAGAGCTCCAAAGTCATCAAACCCAAGCTGTGTCCCATCCCCACGTGTCCCCAGCCCAGAGCTCTGAGTGCCACCTCCAGCCCTTCCTGGGACACCTCCAGGGATGGGCACTCCAAACCTCCCTGGGAAAATGAATCCAACACAGAAAAAACAGATTTGGACTCACAAAACTGGGCCAGAGGCATTGGTTTTTCTCTTCAAGTTCTGAAATGTTGACTTTTCTTGGTGTACATTCCTCCTTACCTCTGAAAGGGATAAGTAGTAAAAAGTAGTTAAAAAGTATTTTAAAATTGGAGTTACTACTACAGCCAGTAAATAGTAGTTGAAAAGTAGTGAAATCGAAAATGTGCCTGCATAATTTTGGCCACAGAATGGTGTTTGATACATAAACTCTAAGCTTTCATTATTTTAAAGAATCCGAGTTTTTATCCTGTCTCAAAGGATCCCCGTTTATCTGCGAGCCTAGAATTTCCCACAACTACAGCATTTACCTGTAGATATTAAAAAATAACTCATGAGCACATCAAAAATAATCTGATTTATGATTAAGATGTTCCCTTTGACAGTCCTGGGGCTGCCTGTGGCTCTTTAGGTGCCACCATAAACCAAAACCCCATGAAAATGAAAAGCTGGAGCTGCTCCTGGAGGTCCTTTCCAACCTAGAGGGTTTTGTGATTCTGTGATCAGGCCTGGGGGTGTTTTGATCTGCAGAGGGAACAAATCATTGGCAGCTTGGGAGAAGCCTTGCCTGGAGCTTCCTTTGCTCCTCCTCTTGTTATTACACTTTCCCTGCCTGGCCTAAAAAGTGTAAGTCTAGATATTGCCTCAGCCCATATGGCAACACTGAAATATTTTTTATTTTTTTATATTTTTCCTGCACAGCAGCAAGGGAAGATGTGGTTGGAAATGTCTGCTTAAAGATCAGCTCAAACAGTTTTGGTTCACACGAGCTGATAATGTTGTCAGAGGGTCAACATTTGCTAATCTGAGGGGAATTTTAAATCCTCAGGAGGTTTTTTTGGTGTGCTGGAGCTGGGGGAATTTTGCAGAGCAAGCCATTAGGAGCTGAAGGGAAGATAAGGAGAGACCAGTGGGTGGAAGCTGTCTGGTTTTGTTTTCTGGCAGGAAGAATACCAGAGGGAATTCTCTTTCCCAGCCTACCACCCCCATTTCTTTCCCCCCTTATGTGCACATCAAGGCCTGATTTTTTTGGTGTCTAACATTTCCATGGCGCAGTCTGGCAAACCTGGTGCAGATGTGAAAATTCTGATGTTTAAGGTTGCTTTCTTTCCCCCATTTTTCCTCCCCCTTATTTGCACATCAAGGCCTGATTTTTTTGGTGTCTAACATTCACATGGTGCAATCTGGCAAACCTGGTGCAGATGTTGTGAAAATTCCGATATTTAAGGTTGCTTTCCTCTGCAAAAGCTCCTCTTTCACTTGCTAACCTTCCCATTTCTGGATGTCAGGCTAGGGAATGGCTATAAATACAGAGTTAGGTGTCACAGCTGCCAAAATTTATAATGGAGAGCTTGGCAATAACCTTCTCCCCTTTGCCCTTTCTCTCTCTCCTGTATTTTGCAAGTCTAAGTCTATCTTTTTCTGATATTTTTGGATAGAATCTAACACAACAAAGCAACTTTCCAGCCTACAATTGAGTACTTTGGTAACAGGGGAGCAAAACAAAGCACGTAAGTCAACCTAAAGCTATTGCTCTTCATGGGGCATTATAAAAGCTGATTATGTAAAGCTGTTCTGCAAGCAGAGACTCAATGGCAAGCCTGAAATTTCGCTGCATGCAGGAGCAAAATCTCCCCCATCTTTCTCCCAATATCCCATTTGCTATAGAAAAAAACCTTCACAGATAATGGAACTCTGTGTTTTCTCAGTATTCCTCTTCCTTTGCCACCTGCAGGGCAGGGACCAAACATGTGGAGCTTTTCTGTTTCCTTGTATTAGATTTGATAAATTAATTTATGTTTATGTTTATTTTATTTTATTTTATTTTATTTTATTTTATTTTATTTTATTTTATGCCCTTATACTCCTTATATTTATATATATATATATATATATATACATATATATACTTATACTCCTGTGTTGAGTTCTCATTTCAACTCTTTAAATCCCAAGTGGTTTAAATCCCTTCAGCTCTCTTCTTTGGCTGCCATTCCTTAAGCAATGGTGAAATTTAATTTTCAACAGGTAAATTTTTGTCATGTGGGCCAGGTTAAACATTGAATTTGTGGTCCTAATTTTATTTATTACAAAGCAGTCACAGAACCACAGAATATTTGGGGTTGGAAGGGACCTCTGGAGATCCAGTAAAGCTCCAAAGAGCCCAGTCCAGTCTGTCACTGCTTCTCTGTCACTGCATCTGCTCCTTCCTCCCTGTTTCTTCTTCCTCCTATTTCTATTTGAGCCTCCCATCTCCTGAAAATCCATTCATAAAACCTCTCAGCTCTGTTGTGCTGTTCTGAATTAGGAATACAGGCCCAGAACCAATGTGCAGGGTGATGGGATCATGTCTGCCCTGGGCTGTGCAGTTCCTTTTCCCCAGAAATACCTGTGATTTCTGTTTATCATAAACCCAATCTGGTTATTTATAGGTTTTTTCCTTGTTGTTTGGGTGTTGTGGGTTTGTTTGTTTGTTTTTTTAAATTCCTGTTACAACTCCTGGACAATTACTCACTTCTCTGATGTTTAGAAATTCCCTTTGACAGAGCACTTTGCTTATTTATTTGACTTTTTTTTTCCTGTGGTGATTTCCCCACTAGTTTAAAACCATGGTTACCTCATTTTCTCCCTCTCCTTCATCAGATCTGATATTTTTATAGTGAAAAACTCCACCCCCTCGTCACCTTTATTTTCCTAGAGTTCAACTGGACCAATCCTTGCTGGTTTTCCCTCGTGCCATGAGCTCTCCACATTATCCTGCTGGTCAACATCAGCTCAAATTCGTCTCCCTGGTGCAGAAGGGAGCAGGATTGTGACAGAGCCCCTGCCAAGGGCTCATCAGTGTCATGTCCAACAGAAAGAATATTCCCCTTTCCCTACAGGAACCGCCCCAGCTGATGGGATGTAGGATCACATTTACTTCTTTGCAGCAGCACTGCACTCATGGCTCTGCTCTCCTCTGACTGAGGAGGAAAAGTCAATTCCTTCCCTTCCCTTGTCAGTCCAAATTCCATAACTGAGGGCGGGAATTTCTGTTTGATTCCTGACTCTGCACTCTGTCCCATTAAGGTCCACGCCATACCTATTGCTTGACTCCAGTTTTCAAGGTCGTGCATTGGGATATTCCCAATTTTCCTCTTACCTCAATTTGGGTAATGGACATAGGTCAGAGCCACTCTGAAATATAAAATGGTTTTGGCCACGTGCCCCCTTCCCTTTTAGCTGAGTTATTGTTTAAACTGGAGATAGGAGAAAAGTGACTGCAGAGGCAAAAGCTAAAAAATGTGAGGAGTCTCGTTGCTCCAAATCCAAAGCAAGGTGTTGAAAATGGAAAGTGAGGTATTGGAAATCATAGAATCACAGACTGGTGTTGGACAATGCTGTCAGAGCTGGGGCAGTTCTCTGCTGTTCATTGGGCAATTTTTTCTTTATCTCTTCCACAACCAATCCTCCCTCCAGGATGTCCTGGATTGCCAAGCAGATTGCATTCTATTTGCCATCTGTACAGCAGTTGTCTTCTGATCATTGGGCAGTTTGCCTTATCTCTTTCACAATCACTCCTCCCTCAGGAGGGGACATCTGCTGATAACAGCTATTGAATGTCCCTGCATGGCTGATAAGAACTGCAGCATCCCATTGGGAGATGTGAGCCCAGTGGGAGGAGCCAAGCATTCCTACCTGGGTATAATCTGGAGATTCTGGAACACCAGCCAAGCATTCCTGCCTGGATATAACCTGGAGATTCTGGAACACCAGCACGGCTTCTGCACTGGATTGCCCACAGGAACAGCAGCTGCCTCTTCTCCCACTGGATCTTCAGAGGAAGATGCACCTTTCTCCAGGATCCCTGCTCCAGCAGAGCCACCCCTGACACTGCAGGAGGGCTGAGCCCCCATGGGATGGGGCTGTGCCACCACCCTGACACACAGGGGGCAGGGCATGGTCTCACTCTGGCAGTGGTTTGGTTTTTTTGTTTATTTTTTGTACTATTGAATTTTATTTTTATTTTTATTTTATGTTTTATTTTTATTTTTATTTAATTTTTTTAATTTTTATTTTTCCTAATAAAGTACTGTTATTCCTATTCCCATATCTTTGCCTTAGAGCCCCTTAATTTCAAAATTATAATAATTCAGAGGGAGGGAGTTTTGTACATTTTCCATTTCAAGAGAGGCTCCTGCCTTCCGTAGCACACACCTGGCTTTTAAAACCAAGAGACAGGAAAAGCTGAGTGCAAGGAAGGTTTGTGTTTGACTATGGGTAAAAAATGATGCTCAGCACCCTTTATTGTGCCTGGAAATGTGGATTCTTGCTTGGGGTTACTGCTGGCAGTGCTGTGAAGGGTATGGGAGCTGAAAGGGCAGAAAGGCTTAGTGAGCACCATCAGTTATAAAAGTAAACAGGAGAACTCACTCCCTCAAAGTGGTGATTATAAATGGCTCAATTAAGTAAACAAAGAAGTAGTTAAAAAAACCCAAGCACTGACAGATATTAGATAATAAAATTAATTATAAACAGCAGCCAAAATGCAGCAAGTACAAACTAATCAAAATACTTAATTAGGCTTTGCAGTAGCTACTTTTCTCCCTACCACTGTTTATTACAATTTTATCTGGGGGTTGGTGTCTTTGGTAAGGCTCCAAAGAGTTATAATAACTGGTTTAAAAGCCTTATGCTCCTACAAAATAATAATATTTTGATCCATGGTGCACTTCAGGCTGATCCAGCATAGCAAGGAAGGAGCCCCTTGCCCTAAATGGAGAGATCTGATGTTGCCTCTGCCTGTTCTGAACCTTTTGTGGTGTTCAAGGGGCTTCAGGTGCTTATAAATGTGCTAAATCTGAGCCTGACAGCTGCCATGTGGGTCACTGCAGGTGGCTTCTCCAAGGAGCACAGGAAATCTGATATTGTATTTAAGGAGTTAAAGATTTCTATGAATAAAAGCAAATCTGAGTGCAGGAAACAAACTAAAGAAGCTGCTGGCAGCTTGGTGAAAAGGTCTTGTAGATTTTAATGGAGATATTGGTGTCCTCGAGGTGAAAAGGAAAAAAAAAAAGATTAAAGGAAGATTTATAGTTTTGTTCTGTTGAATTTGGGCAGGTAAGAAACAGGTGCCTTGATTTTTTTGGCTCCTGCTCTAGGTACAAGGCAGGTAGGACATGGTGGTGACTCCACAACCTCCCTGCCAATTCCTGAGCACCCTTTCCATGGGGAAATTCCTGCCCTGGCCCAGCCTGAGGCCATTCCCTCTGCTCCTGTCCCTGTTCCCTGAGCCTCACCAGTGAGAGAAGTGATAAAATCAGTGAAGGGATGGCACTCAGGAGAGAGCTGAAACCAAACTGGAAGAGGGTTCTGGTGAGAACAAGATATATTCATTTATTCAGACATAAATGACAGAGAAATGGGAAAATCTAAATTCAGAGCTTGTACTTAAAAAAAAAAAAAAAATCAATTCTCTTTAATTTCTCTTTTGTTTTGGACCCAGCTACAAATTAATGGAAAACTTCACAGATGTGAAGAAAACCAGAACTTTGGTTACCTGGAAGAGATTTCCAGTGGAGTTACTTGTTCTATTCCATGTATGCCAAAGGATCTGTAGTCATTAGCATCACTGGAAGAATTTGCCTTTGCCAGAAAGTCCTCAGGCAAAAAAAAAAAAAAAAAAAAATCCAGACAGCTGAATTTCATCAAATTCACAGATCCAGTTCCATGGAGATGTCAGAACAAGCAAATGGATGAGTTAAAAATGATCGCAGCACAAAATTTACATTTTTATTTTTTGCTTGAGAAACAACAGAAAGCTGTGTACATCCTGCTTCTGGGGAAGGCAGGAATTATAAATCCAAAATAATAAATGCTGCATAAAAATAAAGCGTTCACAGCCAGTTTGCTTCTGTACAGAGTCTACAGCCAAAATTCACTAGCCAATGCTGTGAGATTTCTTCCAGCAGAGAAGGCCACTTAAAATTCAGGAACTAATGGGATTTAATAAAACACAGTGTAACACACTCCTACTTTCATTTTCACAAATGAATATGAACCTCAGAGAACAACAAAAAGCATGTAATCACTCTCCATTCCACAAATAAAATCTGTCTAACCAAAACCACATTGCTGGCTTTGGGAAATTCCTATTTGGCTTGCTCAGGCATTTTCAGAGGGAGGAAGGATACAGGAACATTTCCATGAGTTTTGATCATGCTGTGGGCAGCCAGTTAATAAATAACCCTGACTCTCTGTGAAAATGCAAACCACTCAAATGCACAATAATAATAATAATAATAATAATAACATACAGAGTGAGATCCTGCTTTTAGAAATGTCAGTAGTAATTTTGCCTTTGTTTCTAGAGGGTTAAGGCTTCACCCAGGAGGTTTCTACCCTCCAGCACTTCCCACTCCTAAGTGGTGATAAAGGCTTATAATTTAATTTCTGTCACAGCAATAACAGGGAAAAGCAGCTCTTTTTTCCCTGAGCACACTTTCCTTACTGCACCACAGGCTCCTAAATAGAAACCTGCAATAACCACAGATCCAAAAGCTCTCCAAACCTGAGAGATCTGTGCACGTCTCCTGGTGGAAATGGCTGCTTTAGTGACGTGGGTGGAGTGGGAGCTCCAGAAAAAGTTTATTAAAGAATCCCAGCCACTGAGTCATGAGTGCTGGAAAGCCCCCACTGCATTTCTGAACTTCTCAGAGGGGAGCTGGACCCAGTCCTAGCCCCAGAGGTTGTCACCAGTTTAAGTTTTACAACTCCATCCTGCAGGTTTTAATGACCGCAAATCAGATATAGCATATACAAATGAATTCTGCACTATGACAAATGATTAGATGAAAAAGACTCCCTCAGAATTATTTACTACACAGAATAAAAGCTAAAGCTACATTAAAACAGTTCCATTAAAGCTAAGAAAGTAGAAATTCTTATTAGAGATTGGTGTAACTCACCCATAACAACAATCGTGGCAGTTCCTTCTCTTCACTGCCAGGACTATCCCTGGTGAGCTTCCCCAAAGTCCCAAGGGAGAGATCTGCACATTCCAAGAGGGAATATGTTAGAAGAACCTTCCAGAAGGAAAGTGGGCTGGGCTTCCATAGTGGTTGAGTGCCAGCCACAGTGGTTGAGAGTCCTGGCTTTGTTTTTCCCAGCATCTTCATCCTTCAGAGGGAACCCTATAAAGCCTTACAAAAAAAAAACAAAAAAAAAAACCAAAACAAACAAAAAAAAAAAACCAAACCAACACCTACAAAAAACGTAAAACTCAGGATAATTCTGAGTTAACAATCCTCTGGTAACCCTTCAAAACGCTGGCCTGAAGCAGTCTGGGCTTCTCCAGCACTCTGCAGTTTCAGCTGCCAATGATTTGGTGGATCCTTCCTGCTCACTCCAGGTGTCTCATTATCAGAATGTTCATTCAGGGTTAATTGAATTTTATTGTAATTCAGATTGAATTTTATCATAATTCAAAACCAAAACAATGCACTGCCATGTCTTAATCTCTGCTGAATTTGAAACCAGGACATTTTTGAGTTGCTTGAGTCTTGGGGTCTCTCGCTGCTCAGAGTGACCCCAAGATACTTTTCAAAGTCTCTTTTCCCAGCCCAGCAGTCAAAGAAGGAGTCAGAGCTCTTCATTTCTCTGTCTCAAGGCTGTTTATTGTATCTTATCTATAAAGTTCATTCTCCTGTCCAGCTGAGGTCCATTCAGCAAGACAGTCCAGGCACTCTGCCTGCCCCCAGGGTGGTGTTAAGTCTTTATACTAAAAACTACGTGTACAATATTTACAATTACTTCCCAATACCTATCACCTATGTTAGACAGTGAGCTTCTACTCTAAACCAATCCAAAAGTGCCACCATCACAGCAGAAGATGGAGGCCAAGAAGAAGAAGGGGTCACCTATGTTAGACAGTGAGCTTCTACTCTAAACCAATCCAAAAGTGCCACCATCACAGCAGAAGATGGAGGCCAAGAAGAAGAAGGGGAAAGTTTGGACACGCCCTGATTCCTCCATCTTGTGTCCTGAACCCCCATTCTAGAAACCCCAAAAATCTATTTTTCACCACGTGATAAATTCACTATCATTCAACTTAAACTGTCATGGCTTATAATCTTTCATATAAGGTTGGTGATTGTTTTTTTCCAAGAGCTAAATCAAAGACACAGGGGGGTCCTGGGGTCTGTGCCAAAGTCTCTGATCCCCCTGGGCAGGGGCTGGAGTCCTCCAGGTCAGCCAGAGGAATTTCCACACCTGAGCCTGTTGCAGAGCAGAGCAGCCAGGTCAGAGCACCCTGCCAGGGTCAGCAGGATCAGAACCAGAGCCACACGTGGAGCCAGGGGCCACCTGGGCAGGGACAGCCCAAGCCATGGATCCCCGCTGCCCCATCTGAACCTGGTTCTGTGGGCAGGTCAATGCCAGCACCAAACAAAAATGCAGGCAGAGGGCATTTCCAGCAAGTCCTCTCATGTTAAATCTGTCGTGGCAACAACAGACAGAACAAGAGGACACAGTCTCAAGCTGCGCCAAGGGAGATAGAGGCCAGAATTAAGGAGGAAGTTTTTCACAGAAAGAGTGGTCAAATACTGGAATCATCTACCCAGGGAGGTGGTGGAGTCACCATCCCTCGATGTGTTTAAAAAATGACTGGACGTGGCACTTGGTCCCATGATCTAGTTGAGGTGTTAGAACATGGGTTGGACTTGATGATCTTAAAGGTCTCTTCCAACCTAGAAATTCTGTGATTCTGTGATTCTGTGATTCTGTGATGAGCTGAGTTACAAGAAGTAAACAAGGAGAAAGTGGGTGTGGAAATTCTGCAGCATCAGTGTGAGATTGCCCTCTCAGTGTGAAATGAAAACAGGAGGCAGCCAAGTTTGCCAGCTCTGTTTTGTAGCAATGAGAAGGTTGGTGCTTTTTTTTTAATCAAGTGCCTCTCCAGGACTTAATGTAAGGTAATACATAATAGGTGATGTTTCCATGGGAGAAACAGCTGGTTGGAAGAATTAGAAAACAAGCTGGAAATATTTGTGCTGCTAATTCACTGGGTCAAAGCCAGTCCATGTTGGTTGCTATCAAAAGTTACCACCATCTGTCACTTGGTGGCCTTGGTGAGTGAGCTGCAGCTTGGGCTGCCTGTTCCTGGTGCAGAATTCCATTCTCCTACAGGAAAAGGGACTCAAGGATGTCCAGAGAAGAGCAATGGAGCTGGGGAAGGGTCCAGAGAAGAATTCATGTGAGGAGAGGCTGAGGGAAGGGAGGCTCAGGGGCTTTTCACTCTGCCTGACAGGAGGTTGTGGTGAGGTGGGGGATTGGATTCTTCTTCCAGGGAACAGGGGATAGGAAGAGAGGGAACAACCTCCAGGGAGGCTCAGGGTGGATACCAGGAGGAATTCCTTACTGCAAAGTGTTGCTAAACATTGGGAAAAGCCACCCAGGGAGGTTTGGAGTGCCCATCCCTGGAGGTGTCCAAGGAACACCTGAAGGTGGCACTCAGAGCTCTGGGCTGGGGACAAGGTGGGCATCAGGCACAGCTTGGACTCAATGGTCTTGGAGCTCTTTTCCAGCCTAAAAGTCCATTTCTCATTGCTTTTGGTCCTTATCTTCCCTCCTGTTCCTCTGCTGGCTGTTCTCTCCCTCTGGTATTTGTTTTTCCCAGCATCCTCACCCTTTAGAGGGAAACCTGTAAAGTCTTATTAAAAAAAAAACCAAACCAAAACAAAAAGCAAACCAAAACCCAAAAGCCAAAAAAAAAAACCAACCAACCAAACAAAAAAACCAAACACCCCCCCCCAAAAAAAAACCAACAAAAAAAATAAACCACAAAAAAAAAAAAAAAACCAACAAAAAACCCCATCCCAAAAAACTGAACCAAAACAAAACAAAAAAACCCAAAATACCAAAAAACCCCCACCAAAATCCAGGATAGTTCTGAGTTACCAATCCCCTGGTAACCCTTCTAAATGCTGGCCAATGGCCTGGAACAGTCTGGGCTTCTCCAGCACTCTGCAGTTTAAGCTGCCAATAATTTGGTGGATTTTTCCTGATTTGCCAGCGTCTAAATGACTTCCTTGCTACTGCAGCTCAAGCGCTGAAAAACAAACAGTTTGTTTTCAAGCAAAGCAGAAAGCACCACTTCTGCACTCCCCTCTGTCCCTCAAAATGCTTAAAGAATTTAGGGAGAGGGGAAATGCACCGCACTGAACTAAACTGTCAGGATTTCTGCTTGAATTGCAGCATGAAAACTTCTGAAATATGAGAGTATGAAGGCCCTTTCACTGGAAATGCTTTTTAATTCAAACTATTTTTTAAAAAGAAAGACAATTTCCCTCTTGGTGCGTGGGATCAAATGGAGAGCCAGTTGAATAGAAATAGAAAGTTAATAGAAAGAGTCTCATTTACTTAATAGGTTTGAATCAGGTCCTTTGAGATTACTGATGGTTTTGAGAGGGAATTTTTCACTTTTCTGTCCTCAACAGCATGTCCTGTGTGTCTGAGGGATCAGGACAGGCTGGATCCATGAGCTGAGGCCAAATGGGTGAGGGTCAATGAGGTCAAGTGTTGAGTGCTGCCCTTGGGTCACCACAGCCCCAGGGAGCTCCAGGCTGGGCAGAGGGGCTGGAGAGCTGGAAAGGCCCTGGGGGTGCTGTGACAGGGGCTGGACACGAGCCCAGGGGTGCCCAGGGGGGCAAGAGGCCCCTGGCAGCTGGGCTGGATGGGGAATTGTGTGTGCAGCAGGAGCAGGGCAGGGATTGTCCCTCTGTGCTGGCTCTGAGAGGCCCCTCCAGGGCTGGGCCCAGTTCTGCTCCTGCAGGAGAGCCCTGGAGGGGCTGGAGCGTGTCCAGGGCAGGGAACGGAGCTGGGCAGGGGCTGGAGCCCCAGCAGGGGCTGAGGGAGCTGGGAAGGGGCTGGGGCTGGAGCAAAGGAGGCTCAGGGGCCCTTGTGGCTCTGCACAAGTCCCTGCCAGGAGGGCACAGCCGGGGGGGTCGGGCTCTGCTCCAGGGAACAGGGACAGGAGCAGAGGAAATGGTCAAACCCCAAATTTCCTGCTCAAAACCAGAATTTGGACGCATTGAGGCAGCTTTAGTTTATCTCCATCTGACTCAATAGCCCAGCTGAGTCTGTGGACAGGCCAACTGTGCAGTTCAAGTTGAGTTTTAATTGGGTCTAACTTTGTAAAAGGCTCTGTGGTTGAGCAGAAAATACTTTGATTCGAGGTCTCTCTGCAGCCCTGGCTCTGCAGGGAGCTGGGTGGGAATTGGGGGGATCAGAAATGCCCAGAGCTGCCCCCAGTGCCCCCAGGCCGGGGGTTAATTGGTGCTGCTAATGAGGGGATGTTTGGGTACAGCCCTGATCTGCTCTGTGTGCCATTTGTATCACCCCAGAACATTTGGTTTGCACACAGCAGGGAAGAAAAGGAGATTGATTTGTCAATTTATGGGGCTTTTCAACCCGCATTCATCGCTGGAAACATATTAAGTCTCCTAATTAGCTGGGGATAAAAACCTGTTAACAGAGAACTCCTTGCTGGCCTGGGGAGTTCAGCAGAACTTGGCAGTTCCTGCTTTTCTCTGTCTCCTTTTTGTGAACTGTCAGAATTTCTCCTCACCCCTCTGTGATCATCTCTTTTATGGTTTATATAAATTCTTTTCACTGGTTGGCTGTATTTAACTCCCTTTGATAAAGTGTTTCTGCAGTGGGGTTGAGATGAGTTAAATGTTAAGGATTTATGACCTTGCTCATTTTTTTATCAATTCCTTGGGAAGATTTATGAAGTTTTTTATCATCTCTGAAATGCTCTTGATTGTTGATGGGGGAAGCTTCTCAGGCCACTGGATTTTGGCTGTCCATAAGGTGGTTTTTGTCCCTCTAACCTAACGGCAGCAAAATTAGTTCAGAAGTTCATCTGTGCTTTATTCCTGGTACAGAAAGGAGGAACTGCTTAATATAGAGATGTCATGAAAATATGGTACTGTATTTTAATATGTCTTATTTTAATACAGTAAAAAATTAATTCAGTAAAAATACAGTAAAAAATTAAATTCAGCAAAAACCGAATAGCACAAGTTATTAAATGTTAATATACATAAAATCATAACTGCAGTGTGTACTTGATATACAGATATATAAAATTTCCACCTCCTGTTTATATAAGTAGTTACATCTTTGATTCTCTTTGAAACTTTATGTAGGTTCAAACCCAGCTCTGGTTTCCTGCTGCTGGAGTTTACAGCATCCCTTCTATTTCACTATTAGCCATTTTGTTTCCTACATGGCTTTGGGCTTTTGCACCCTGAAAATGCTGACTGTTTTCCACTTCAGACTTGCTGCTGGGACTTGAGGTGTCCAAATAATGTTAAAAACAAATCACTGGCTTGGAAGATGGAGGGAGACAGCCTGAACTTGTGCACCTTGTGTGCCTGCTCTGTGAGTAAAGGATGGCAGCTTACTCAGCACAGCCAGCTCCCAGTTTCCTCCTGGTTATACCATTTTCTGGCCATCAGTCACTAAAATCAACAGAGCTCTGGTGAAGTGCTGAGCTGCTGGGGATGTGGAAATATTGAGGGAGTCTTAAGTCACCATTTCTCAGAGACTGAGAAATGTTCATTTAGAAATGAAAATCTTGCACTGAACAGTGAAATTCTGCTCTTTGTCAGCAAGGCCCTTTCCCTGAAGGCCGGCAGAGGCACCTTCACCTTCCTGTGGTGGCTTTCTGCCCCTCTTAGTTGTAAACCAGGATTATTTGATCTGGGATGTCCTAGCAATGTGCTCCAGGATGGGCCAGCTTGGGGTTGGAGCACTGTGCTCCCTGCCAGTCTCACCAGTTTTGGGATTCTCTGTGGTTCCTGAGCTCTGTTTCCAGCTCTGCCACTCATTTGATGCCTGACTGTGGTATTGTCTGGGGTCCCTGTCAGTGGAAGGAAATTATGAATCTGACTCCATATATTATATTATATTATATTATATTATATTATATTATATTATATTATCATTATATTTTCATTATATTATATTTTCATTATATTTATTTATTACATTTATTTTATTATATTTATTTTATTATATTATAGAATGCTAGACTAAAACTATACTAAAGAATAGGGAAAGATTATAGACAGAAGGCCGAAAGATAATAAAAACTCGTAACTCTCTCCGGAGTCCCAACACAGCTGGGCTGTGATTGGTCATTAAGTTAAAATAATTCACATGAAACCAATCAAACATGACCAGTTGGTAAACAATGTCCAACCACATTCCAAAGGAGCAAAACACAGGAGAAGCAAATGAGATAATTACTGTTTTCATTTTTCTCTGAGGCTTCTCAGCTTCCCAGGAGAAGAAATCCTGGCCAAGGGATTTTTCAGAGAATGTGACGGCGACACCTGACCATGGGAAAATTGCACTTTCTGCAAAGGAACTGCTCAGCCAGAGGAGAGTTCCTGCACGGTGCTGCAGGCTGAGCTCAGCTTTAGCCTCAGATGGTGCTGAGCCCCCTCAGGCCAGGCTTTGTCAGGCAGGTGTTTCCACACAGGCTGGGGCTGGAGACAAATCCCATCTGCTGTGCCAGCACCAGCCAGGTGCGAGGGCAGCAATCCCCATTTTATGGGTGCCAGGGCTCTTTTGTGACAGCTCTGGGCCAGCAGGTGGGATGTGCTGCACATGGATGCCTTGGGAAGAGCCCACAGAGAACCTTTGGGTGCCCTGCCCAGCTCTGGGCTGGAGTTTGTTCCTCAGCTTCCAAGTTGCCCTTAATTTGTCCCTGAATGTGTTTCTAAGGGCAAATGGTTTATTTATGGTTTAGCAATTTGCCTTTCAGCTCTTTCTGGCCCTGAAGCCACTTTGAAGTGACCACAGAGGTGGAACCCTGGAAATTCAGGGACAGTTCAAGGGGAATGGGCTCAGAGTGACAGAGAGGGGGGTCAGATGGGACATTGGGTGTGGAAACCCCGGGTACAGGGAATATTTCTGTGTCTGCTCTGGGGTGCCCTGACCCTCAGGGGAGCACCAACTCTGACCCTCATCCATTGAGAAAGTTTCCCAGACTTCAACATAGACTGGAATCCACAAAAGTGTGAAATAGATTATAGAGAGCAGTGTAGGTGGATCACTTGGTGAGAAATTGAGGTTTTGGGGTTTTTAGTGTGTTGTGGATGGCAGCAAGATGGAGGGCACAGGGTGCTGTCCTGGGTTTCTTCTTCATGCTGATTCTTCCTTCTTCTCCATGGGTTTGGGTGGCATTTTGTAACTGGGCAGAGAAGTTCCCATTGCAGCTCTTTGGGATCAGTTATTGGGTTAAAATGGAAAATAATCCAGGTGTCAGTTCCTAATGGGATAGTTCAGTCTTAAAAGACCTTGTACCAAGAGATTGTTGGCCATTGTGTGCCTTCTGATGAAAAGCTGCAGAACTCACAACAGTGAGACTGTTTTACTGATAACAGATAATAAACACCTGAGTCCTAACATGAAACACCATCTCAAGTGCCTTCAATCCAGACCCAGAGAAACCCACAGCTGGTACTGCCACAATTGGGAATGGGGAATTGTTCCGTGGCAGGGTGGGCAGGAGCTGGGATGGAATTCCATCCCTGGATCCCTGGCAGTGCCCAAGGCCAGGTTGGACACTGGGGTTGGAGCAGCCTGGGACAGTGGGAGGTGTCTCTGCCCCTGTCCCACCCTGGAAATGGATGATCCTCAAGGTCCCCATCCAAAAACCCCTCTCCTTCTCTTTCCCCTTCCCCAACCCACTCTATAATTCCACGATTCTCTGATCTCAAGCTCTTGTATGAACATCTCTCACTTACAAAACAGGCAGGGAAGTGAAAACCACTTACGTGTGTGCTTATAATAAAACTTTCTCTGTCTATTTTAAGCAGAGTATTTGGAGAAAAAAAAATCCCATAACTCACAAAACTTCCTGCTTTTTATCCAACATTTTCTGGTGCAAAAGGTTAAAGGCAAAAAGCATATTATTGTTTTCACCTTCACTGGACACGTTTGCAAACAGTCACATATGTTTAGGGGATTTTGGTGCCAGCTGTAGTTGTACCAAACGATACAATATTTCATAAATAAGCTGTCACTTATTCAGCATCTTTATTTAGAGGTGCTAAACAAGAGACTTCTTCTCCCTGCCTGGTGGAACGCACATGGAGAGAAAAATGTGAGCAATGCAACCCATGGAATCATTTCCCTTCTCAGGGCTGGTTACAAATAAAGTCCTACAGCCAAAGAGCCGAGCCCAGGGACTCCTCCGGCTTTTTAAAAGAGACCTGTGTGAGTTTCTCAGGGTCAAATGAGCCCTGACTGGGGGTTAAAGTCATCCAGCAGCAGCTGGAATGAGTCACTTGGAGGTCAGCAATTTGTTCACTCTGGGATTGCACTTCTGACTATGACTTGGAAAAAACAAGTGCAGAAATAGAAATAAATAAATAAATAAATAAATAATGCTGTTGTGGTGTTGAGGGTCCCCAGGAAGAGGTGAGAGATGAGAATCTGACTCCAAGTTCTCAGAATGCTGATATTATATTATATTATATTATATTATATTATATTATATTATATTATATTATATTATATTATATTATATTATATTATATTATATTATATTATATCATATTACATCATATCATATAAATATTCTATTCTATTATATTATATCTTATTATATCTTATTACATCATATCATATCAATATTATATTCTATTATAATGATATAATAAAACTATACTATAGAAAGAGAAAGCAGACATCAGAAGGCTAGAAAAGAATGAATAATAAAAATCCATGACTGACCAGAGAGTCTGACACAGCTGGACTGGGATTGGTCATTAATTAATAACAATTCACATGGAACAAATTAAACCATCTCCAGACCACATTTCAAGCAATCAGATAATTATTGTTGATATTTATTTTCTGAGTATTCTCAGCTTCTCAGGAGAAAAATCCTGGTGAAGGGATTTTTCAGAATATATCATGATGACAACATCCAGTGGTGTTTTTAGAGTATCACAGCTTGCACAGCTGATAATCAGGTGTGTGCAGAATTTTTGTCCCATGCTATTCTATATATCCTCATAGAACAGCCTGCTTGGCACAGGATTAACAAAAAAAAAAAAAAAAAAAAAAAAAAAAAAAAAAAAAAAATCAGTGGTTTTTAAATAGGAAAAGATTAAAATCAATTGAAGCATGAATGTAAGAAAAATAAACTGTATTAATTCTGCTCAGCATTGGGATTGATATTTCCACAACTTAAATTCTGGAGGAATTTATGTTCAGCCTGTTTTTTCTGTTAATTACTTTTTGCATTTAACATGAGAGCCCCTCATGAGTCAATTGCTCGCAGGGTTTTGTGCAATATAAACAGAATTCTGGGGATGGAATTGATAAACTCTGTGCCACAACTTTTCAGCCTTTCCTTCCATCCCCACAGCCTTGAATTCCTCTTCTCACACACACGAGGCTCTCCAAGTCCCTCTTGTGCTGGAAAGCCTCTGGAACAATTAAATGCTGGGGTAAGGGTTGTTAGAAAAGAGCTTTCCTCACTGTCACTGTTGTCAAAATTATTGTGAATAACATTCACTGGAACAAAAGCACCTCCAGCCTGGATTTAAAGCTGGAATTATAACAATTCCATGCTGTCTGAATGGAGTTTGTCCTGAAATGCAATATGGGAGGAAATTTATGTTTTTCCTCAGTGGTGGCAAACCAAGAAAGAGAGATCACTTGTTCAAAAAGCAATTTTGTTCCTTCTGCTCACAGAAAATGCATTTTGGCCATGTCCTTTGTGCTACAGAATCGTGACTGGGTTTATTTCTTCTGAAATCACAAGTTGAGAGCAAACAAGTTGTACTCTCTCAGCAGGGTTTGGAACACTGAAGAGATGTAAACACGTGTTGGGTTCTGAGCATTATTCATAATTAGAATATGATGAGGAAAATTAGAGAGCACCCAGATGGAAAGTAAATGTTTCAATACTTCTACACGACACACGGCACAGAATTATTGATTTATTTATTTTTCACTTGAGGATTCAGTATTTGGGTTTGGTGCAGTCAGTGTAGTTCACTCAGATCCTTCTGAGATCGTGTATCTATCTCTTGGTTTGGATGGAATCAGAAATTCCAGCTGTGCTTTCCTGCTCATTTGCACCAGCACAGCCCCCACAGGGTTGGTCCCAGGGACAGCAGCCTGATGGGGCTTCCATGGATGGACTGGGGACATGAATCTGCCTGTTTGTGTGGCTGTCCAATCTGGGACAACATCCCATAAAAAAACCCTAATTCCCTTTAGCAGCTTCAGTGCTGAGCCCCTTTTGTAGTTCAAATTTCAGAGATTTCACTGGAGTGTCTGTGTGAATAATAAACACTCCCTAATATTTACATTTATGGAAAAAAATGGGTTTTGACATCATAAAATTGGGAAAACTCATATATTTCCTATCTCTGGGAATCTAAGGGATCCAAATGTGTTCCAGTCCATTTACTTAAAAAAAGCAACATCTTTGCCTTGATTTCTATCTCTACAAGAGAATTATGTTGGTTATTTTTTGGTCCATGTTGAGATTTTCAGGTTTAAAAAGGTCACCCCAAAAAATTGAATATCGCATCCTTCAGAAAAGAATCTTCGATTAAAGCATCTATTCCAAATAATTCCCCTCTTGTGAATAATAAAATAATAATAATTAAACAATAAATAATAAATCTATAATAACGAACTGACTAAATAAAAATTAATAAAATAATTAAAATAAAAAAGACAAATAAATAAAAATAAATAATAAAATAATAAAAATAATAATATAATATTAAAATAATTCTCTTGTGAATGGAAGGCATCATGTTGTTTTTCACACTGGACTGATCACACTTCTGTTAAAAATAAGTGTCTTAAATCTGCTGCCAATTTATTTATACACCATTCATAAGACCCACTTGCACCAGACTGAAGTTTCCTTTATTATCAATTATTTTCTCATCCCCAAGGCATTCAGAATCATTAGCTGGGTCCCTCGATGCATCAAACACAGATGGTCCTGCCAAATACCCACATCTTACACAGAGCAGTTGTTTTTCCAGCCATTGGGTAAATTTATTTTTCCTGTAGCCCTCTCTCCCTTTTCATTTTCTCCTTTTGGATTCTGGACCATGGAGCTGATCATAACAAACCCATATCACTCCTGCCACTGCCACTGTAAAATCACCTTTTTGCTGTTTCTCCCCATGGAAACACAAAGATATTATAATTCTAGCATATTTTTTGTTGAGCTCTGTGACTCCTGTGGCTTTGACATTGTTGCACAAGCTCTGCCAGTGTCTGTTCTTGAGGTCTAAGCTTTCCTGGCAGAATAATACAAGTTATGCTCCTACAACTTTGCTTTTTCCACTCTTCACCTGCAGAATTCCTCAATGTGTTCAGATCAACAGGCAAATCAGGTGGTTTTGTCTAACTGCTCAGTCCTTGACGTTATTTGCCACTCATTGTGCCCTCCTCAAATTTCATAAATTTCATTTTATATCTCCACATCAGTGAGAACTGAGCAGGCAGAAAAGTGTCTTGTATGAAGAGCCTGAATTGCAATGATTCATTTGTAAAACACCTTTGTTATTTCCCTCTGCTGATTTTCCAGCTTTTACACTCCAGGGTTTTGTCCTGAAATCAGTGCTGGAATGTAAATTGCACTTCACAAGCGAAGGTTGATTTTATTTCAGTCCAAATCCATCATTTATATACCCACTAAATTCTACCAGGGCACCATCTGGTGAGGAGACAACGGGGTTGAATTACACATAATGCAATTATGGTGTGAAAACACAGCCCTCTCTGCTATTCATTAGATTGTGTTCCTAAAATACTTAGTAAAGATTAGAATGTAAACTAATAATACTTTTCATTAGGCCCATAAAAAATATCTCTGCAGATTTCACCGTGTGTGCATCTCTTAAAAAATGTGAGGCAGTGTTCATTGAAGGCATAAAAGATGGACCAAAAGGGACTTTTCAGCATCACTGTGAACTGCAGCTTCCTCACCTTCCTCCTACACTCTTTGGGATTTAATTTTAATCCATTAATTTTAATTATGTGTCTGCAGGGCACCATCCCTGACACGTGACACTGCATCAAAATAGAGGTGGAGTTATTTTCTACAGAAGTGGCAAAGCTTGTGGTTCACCACGGAAAGGAGCTGGTGTTGATGAAAACATTTTGGGTTTCCCAGGGATTTTTCTGGAATTTGCAGCATCATGTTCTGCCTCATGTCTTTCAGTAATCAAACAATTGCTGTACACAGATATCCCTGCAGTTTGTGCTGGGTACAATTTCATCTTGCTCTTTAAGCTTTAAAACAAGCCCTGAGAGATTTCTCTGTTGTTATTCCAAACAGAGATGTTTCTGTTGTTATTCCAATCAGATTTTTCCCATGTTTTATCAGACTGGAATCTGTATTTCCAGAGGATTTTCTGTACCTTGCTTGGACCCACCTGGGCCAGTGGAAAATGTCCCTGGTTGGAACTGGATGAGCTTTAAGGTCCCTTCAATCCAAACCATTCTATAGCTGTATTTTATATATTTATTTTATTTGAGCACAGCTTTTTAAGGGGCAAACAAACAAAGAAGAAAAAAATATGAGATTAAGAGAGAAGCTGAACATCCAACATATTTATATAATTGGGGTTTTTTCCATGCATACACAAATATTTGTAGATATTTACCTAAACCTGATAAGGAAGTCTAAATTCATTCCCCATATTTATTCAATTTCTTTATCTATATTTAAATACATAAAATATTTACATATATAAGTGCAAATATTTTATTAGGCTTATGTGAACAACTCATAAATTGTTCTCTGAATCAGATTTTAAAAGCATTTTATGCTGTGATAAATAACAGCTTCAAGTATTTTATGGGAAGCATCATGGTCAATATCCATCCTGGAATTTTCATTTGTGAGTTAACAAATTTCCTGGCTAAATGAGACTGGGATTGTGCACATCACTTCAAGTTTTTATGTGTCAGGTTATGACTGAGATTCTGATAAAAAATCTGCTTTATTTTCCTTGTTCCTGACTTCTACTGAGAACAAAACCTTTGAACTAAAGGATAAATAATGGTGAAGAATATTTGGATGGGATTTTTGGTGGTTTGTTAACTAATTAATCCTTTAAAATCAAATTAATGTTGAATTGGAGTTCCCTGATTTCAATATTATTTTATGAAGTAGTTATGTTGAGAAAAACAAGAATAGTGATGATTTTTCTTCATGTGACAGGGTATCCACACAGTATAGGAAGTAAATAAAAATATACGAAGGAAATAAAAATAGAATTTTTCTACTAAGTAAAGGAAGTTTTGGATCCATGACCAATTTCTTTCTTCCCCAGGAAGGTTGAAAGCCTGAGCAGGATTTTTTCATACTGCAGTGGTGGTGATTTTTCTGCTTTAATGGACTCACAGAAGATCCTAAGGTGGCAAAAGAAACCACACTTTGAGTAAATGCTATAAAATCCTGACCTGAAAGGAGCAGTGCTCTCTTTAGTAAGATGAAATTTGATTTTTGAAAATACAGATGTCTCGTTTTGGTAGATTTTACCTGGCAGTATCTATGAAATATAAAGTGATTCTTGATTTGAAGGAATTACCTCTCAGAGCCACAAGTTTAGGTTACTGAAATTGCTTCTGTCCTTGGGCTTCATTTCCAACAGCTGAGCCCTCAGCTCACTCAATCTCTTGTTGCTGCTGAGGTTAATTTATCAGAAAGCAAAAATAGATGTGAAGTTTCACCCAGAAAAGCCTGTGTTTGTTTAAATTCTGCTAAGGTTTTTTTTTTTGTCATAAATATTGCTGGCCTCCAAATGAGTTGTGTGGGAGTAGGATTACTATGTGTCCATATTGCCTGCAGGATAATTGAAGTTGATGTGTTTTTTAAACTTCATCTCACCAAATGCAAATGAAAGATGCATGGTAGAATTTGTTAACTTGGCTACAAACGGGACTGATTTTCTTCAGGCTTTGGGTTTTTTGGTTTTTTTTCCTTTTCTTCAAGCTTGCAAATGTAGAAGTTGAAAGGTTGGCATGGAAATTCTTGTCTTGTTGGTATGAAATTATTTTTTCAGCTTCAGCTGGGGATGTTGTAATTCAGAGCCTGTTTGGGTGCATGAGGATCAGACCTATAAACCCTGCCTATTTTTTTTTTTTTTTTTTTTTTTTTTTTTTTTTTTTTTTTTTGGTTCCTTGGACAAATGAAAGCAAAAATCCATATTTTCTGTGCTTGCCTGGAAGCTTTACTTGGAGGGACCATTTATGTTTGCAGGGATAAGTTGCTCACTACCTGAGTTTCAGCTAAGGCTGTTAATCTGTGACAGAGGGGTGCCCTCAGCCACCTTTTTTTTTAAGATCAGTGAACCAAAACTTACCAATCTTTAAGAGAACAGCATAACAAAAATTCTCTGCTGGCCTGGGAACGGCATCATCCATCGCTGGCACAGCTGCAGAAGATTTTCACACTGCTCCCCTGACTCATCCTGTCCCTCTGCACTTCCCTGCATGCAGGATTCGTTCCTCAGGAATTGGAGGGGTGATTTTTCACTCAGTCTTTCAGGAAATGGCTCTAGCTAGCAACAGTAAATAAGGCAGATGATGAACAAAGCTAAAGTTACTGCACAGGTTCATCGCTGCTTCCGTGCTTCTTAACAGAGTGTGATGGGCTGAGCTGAGAATATATTTACTTAATGTGAGCTGGAAGTCAACTCAGATACAAATCTTGAGATCCTAAGTACAGCCTGATCCCTGATGAGCTGCAGAGTTTTGATAGCTGACTCAGGCTTTAGACTATTTAGCATCAGCAAAAGCCTAATATTTACAGTGGAGCTGACACGGGAAGGCTCTAACCAGGGTTTTCTGCAGCTTGGTATTTAAATGTTTGGTACCTGCAGGTACCAAAGCCTGAGGCAAGAAAAAGAATTCATCACAGAATTCATTTCAGAGCCCATTTCATATTCAACCACAGCGTGCATTGTCATTTATGGAAAAATCAAGAGATTTCAAAATATATATTTTGGGATTTGCTTGGGGAAGCTGTTAAAAATAACTGCACTAAGGGAATGTGAAAGGAGAAAAACAAGGATATTTTTTTCAAGTGGGTAGCCTGTCCAACCTGGGACCAGCAAGAGGAAAGTAACTGTTTGATTAGGTGGGCAAGAGGCCACTGGCAGCTGGGCTGGATGAGGAATTGTGTGTGCAGCAGGAGCAGGGCAGGGATTGTCCCTCTGTGCTGGCTCTGAGAGGCCCCTCCAGGGCTGGGCCCAGTTCTGCTGATGCCTTGTGCAGGCTGCCCCAGAGCAGAGCTGGACAGAGCTAAAGAATAAAGCAGGGATTTATTCACAGCATCTCCTCCATGGATGCACCTTGGGCAGCACCAGAGCCCAGCCAGGGCTGCACCCAGGATGAACCAAAATGGCCCCAAAATGCACGGCCGGGCACGGGCTCTGTCCCTGGGATCAGTTCTGCTCCATTTGCACCTTGCAGTTCATTGTCCCATTGCAGCTTTAGCCCTGCAGTCCCACCCTGCTTGTTTTTCTCTCTCCAGCCCACGGGGTTTGTGCTCCTGGGCTGAGATTTGGCTCATTTGTCCTTGGTGCCCAGCTGGAGCAGGAATTGTTTTGTCTCCCTGCTCTGTGCACAGAGCTCAGCATCCCTGAATGTGAACCCAGACCCACACACTAAAGCAGCACAGAATGTGAAATATAGAACAGAAGTATTTTACAGATACAGAATATAAAAAAATCTAAAACCTGAGGCATCATGGCTCCTGCAGGAGAGCCCTGGAGGGGCTGGAGCGTGTCCAGGGCAGGGAACGGAGCTGGGCAGGGGCTAGAGCCCCAGCAGGGGCTGAGGGAGCTGGAAGGGGCTGAGGCTGGAGCAAAGGAGGCTCAGGGGCCCTTGTGGCTCTGCACAAGTCCCTGCCAGGAGGGCACAGCCGGGGGGGTCGGGCTCTGCTCCAGGGAACAGGGACAGGAGCAGAGGGAGCGGCCTCAGGCTGGGCCAGGGCAGGCTCAGCTGGGACAGCAGCAGCAATTTGCCCATGGAAAGGGAGCTCAGGCCTTGGCAGGGGCTGCCCAGGGAGCTTTGCAGTGCCCATCCCTGCAGGTGTCCCCTGGAGGTGGCACCGAGTGCTCTGGGCTGGGGACAGGGTGCCCATGGGCACCATGCCCAGCCAGGCCTCAGCGACCTTGGAGCTCTTTTCCAACCTAAATCATTCTGGGAGACCATGAAGGTGTTGGGTACCAAGTGTCTTGTGAAGGAGATTTCTCAGCTCTGTGGTTACAGTCTGGCACTTTGGAAGTTTTCAGGAGTTGCTCGGCACAGACCCTCACAGAGAGCAGCTGACCTTACACCAAGTTTGTTTGACCACACTGCAAGGTGTGGTCTGGTGCCAGAGAAGTTTGAAATCCAGAAAGCTCCAGAGCACTCTGAGGCCTCCCTGTAACCTGTAGCTCCAAGTGATTATGGAAATATGAGAGAAAAAGCTGGAGGGTCAGCAGAGACAGAAAACTTGGTAAGCAGCAGCTCAATGAATCAGGTTGGGGAGTGGAAAAATGGATCATTTGGAGAGGAAGGGAAATGAGAATAAACTACTGGGAAAAAAACAAATGGCCTCAGCAGAGAGATTGGGGCAGGGCTTGGAAGGGGCACAAGTGAAGGAACAGAGAACTCCAGCCAGCAACAACAGGTCTGAGAGGAGCTGTGATTTCACAGCAGACTTTAGATCCTGATAATTTAAATGGATGAATCCTGGAGCTTTTCCAAGGGCTTGCATCCCTTGGAGTGACAATCCTTTCTTTGGTTTTGTAAATTCTTCTGAGGGAGGTTGGTGCAATTATTTTATCCAACAGCCATGTCAGCCCTCAGGGTGGGATTTCCCTCACTTAACTTGAGACAGATCCCAAGCAGCCATCAGCAGCTGTACAATTCTGCTGGGACTCTGTGCAGTCGGTGCAGACAGCTGCAGCTTTCCTGGGAGGGATTCTGCTGGTTTAAATCCATTTTAAATGTCTACCTGAGGAGGAGATGAGTGATGCTGGAGCCCTTTCCTGTCTAAACCCACCTACACCGTTCCCTGCCTGCTGTTTAGTGCCTCATGCATATTGAAAATTGTTGTTTGCCATTTCTCCTGTTTCAGTGAAAGCTTTCAATGAGTTGTCTCAGGCACAGGGATTGTTCTGGAGAATTTCTTGGCTGTTCTCTCAGGCAGAAGTATTCTCACAACAGTTTGTACAGCCTTCAAGTTTGGGGAAAGTAACAGAGGGGGAGAGAGTGAGTGAAGGGGATTAAATTCATTATCTAGTAAACAGAAATATATGTTAAATGTTTCCTGCGGATAACAATAATTTATTCAGTTCAAAACTTCAGAGAGCTAATTAAAATCACAGTTTTATAGTGCAAGCTTCCAGCAGAACTATTTTTTCCCAGAAGGTAGGAATATCAGGGTATTTTTAGGCAAGGAAGAAATTGCTTGAGCTCGTAATTATATGGGATCTTTGCTGACATGGAGAGACTGGCAAAGTCAAGATGTGCAGGCAGGAGTTGAGATCTTCCTGCAAAGAACTTCCACTCAGAGCAAAGTTTCCTTGGCTTGGGGATCAGAAGTGGTGGCCCATAGTTTATGCAGCAGGTTGAGGTGTGGGAAATGGATTTGTAGAGGAAATTTGTAGAAATTCATAGAGAAAATGTATTTGTAATGTAATAATACATTAATTATTATCATAACAATGTTAGTACCTTGTATACTTCAGTGTACATAACAAACAAAACAATCAAAGAAGTTTTTTCTATCCAAGAGATGGGGGAAATGTGGGAAATGGATTTGTAGGGAGTTCTCCAAACCTAACAAAAGGCTCACACAGTGTGTGCATCTGTGTGCAAACCTTGAGACAAGAAATGCTGACTGAGAAATGCCATGGAAGACGACAAACATTGTTGGGAGAGAAATTGAGCTAGAAAAAGTTTCAAAAGATGGCCTTGAAAATAAGACTGGATACTGTGGAGAAATAGAACTGTGAAAGATGAATTGCAGTGGGACCCACGAGGGGTAATTTTAGATAATTGGCTTTAAGGCATTGCCAGCATGGTGTGGCTAAAGCTGATAGGCCAAGAAACACTTATAGTGCATTGTAATTAAGAAATAATTAGCTTCTGATTGTGAATTAAAACATCTGTATTGTCTCACCCTTCAAATGAGACTGAAAATGGAATAAAAATTTTTAAAGCACTTCTCAGTTGCCCCATCTCTGGGTCAGGAAAGAGTCTTGTCCAACATTGAGGTGCTTTGCTGGGTCTCTCCATCCAATATTCCCAAAGTGGAAGCTAAGGGTGCATTGCCCAGCTGCGTTTTGTTTTTTGTTTGTTTGTTTGTTTGTTTGTTTTTGAGGACAGAGTAACAGATGTTGCACATTTTCATCTCCCCTACCTGAATGATCTATATTCTCATGGATTTATTCAGGTTGGAAAAAACCTCTGAGAACATCAAGTCCTGTAAACCCAGGACCATTGTGTTCCCCCAAAACCACATCCCCCAGTGCCACAAGCACATCACACCCACTGCTAATTCCTCTGAATGAAAAAAGGCAACCCGGGTTTCCTAAAAGTCCTTAAAAAGCAAAATAAAATCCCAAAAGGTTCTTCCAGAACCTCAAGCCTTACAAAGACTAAAAGATGCTTATGTCCTCTTTTAGATGTTAAGGACAAGGAATAAGACAGCAATAAAAAGGACTCGAAATTAAATAACCTAAACAAGCTGGGTGAATTTGTGGTCCTGTAGAACTACTTAGCTCTCTTAATAAAATATCTTAGCTCTCTTAATATAGTATCTGCTTAACAAGATAAAAACTTGGACCCATCAGAGAGTTTCCCATTTTTATTGTATAATCTTGAAAGTGAATGCTGGCATGTAGACATTTTCACCATTTGGTGACTGTGGAAAAATGCTGAGATGCAATTGAGGATTTTTTGCCTTAAGACTGAGATTGCAAAACCTGGAACAACCAATTTTTTAAAGTTAAAGTTAAGTTTGTGATAAGAGGTGGAAGCCCTGTTTTATGAATGTGCACTCACACCCAGTGTCTTCCAAAGAGTCAGCTGAAATATTTAAAATCTTTAAATCTGGTTTTAATAAAGGCAGGTCAGAGTAGCAAGAGGCAGAGCATGAAGCTTCTGAGGTGAAAGGTGGAAAAATAAAAAAATGAATGCTTAAGAAAGTAAGAGAAAGGACTTTAATTTCTGTGCAGTGGGGAAATGTGAAAACCTCAGAGAGAAACCAAGGATTTTCCAGTGTGTGATTAAAAAAAATCCCAGATTCTAACCCTTCAAAAGTCATGATAGACTGACCTGGCCTTCTTAGGCAGGGCTTTATTTTTTTAAATTATAAAGGCTTTTTTACAATTACCAGGTTTGCCCTCTGGGCTCACCTATTCAGGTTTGAGAGGACAAAGTTATTCTGGAGATGATTTGGAGCGATTTTGGCTTTTTTAGGGAAAAAAGGGAGAAGATTTTTTAAAGTGCAGGTGAAACTGCCTTGTTCTTTGAGCATTTTATGATGCTCAGCAAGAATCTGGCAGTTTTGAAAAATATCCTGAGTGAGACATTGTGGTGAATTCTTATTATTTAGACTGTGGGATTTGCTACCAAATTTACTATGTTGCATTTATTAGGAAAATCCCCTGAATTATTAACACAACAGAGGGATCTCCAGGCTAATGAACAAAGTATATTATGAGAAGCTTTGTGCTTGCTCATTGCTTGTCTTTGATTATTCATCAATTTGCAGCCTGTGGTAATTCACAATTCATCTGCCAACCATTAATGTGAATTACTGCTGGGATTATGGCTCTTTGCTGCATTTCCTTGCAATGTGAAAGAGAATATTGAACAGTCAATTGTCCAATATATGCCTTTACTATGCATAAAACCAGAAAAAAACCCCCACAAGCATACAAGTTGTGGATGTGCTTTAAGACCTGTCTTGAGTATTGTTTTTATTTTATGAGCCTTAAGGGAAAATCTGTTCAAGAATTGCCTTTACATTTAGTTTCCCTGCTAGAAGAAAGGGGAAATGGAAAAAACAATTAATTCCTTTGTGTACAAATTAGCCAAAGGGAAGATGTCATAAAATCCCAGAATCATTGTTGGGAAATGTGGTAAAGCTCAGTGTTATCCATCCTGTATATTAATTAAGTGGGTTTTTTTGGTGTTAAAAAGATGAGTATCCACACAAATCCCTGTCATTCAGTTATTTAAATAACCAAGTTTTATATTCTGACTCAATATGCCTCCTTTTCTACTTGAATGTTTTACAGTTTATAATGTTTTTTTCTCTGCTTTTTCAAATCTTGAAAATTTGGGCAAAATTGAGGAAACTTTATAATAAATGCTGATGTCAAACTTCCTGTTAAGTTATTGAAAAGTAAAAACTGTTAAGTTTTATTTTCCTTAAATCCCATTAAGACAAATGGAATTTAACCACACCCTGGCCCGACACTGAAGTGTAAAATTGATTTCATTGAATTAAAAATTTTACACATCTTACATTGCTCATTTGATTAAATCTTAAAAGAACAAGCTTCTATTCCACTAATTGTGCAAATTACTTCCAGAACCTGGATATGAAAGCTCCCAATATATGTCATTGTCAAGCGTAACTCACTAATTACTTATTAACTTCATTAAGTAACAGATGCTGTAGAGGGAGGGAAAGAAGGAAAATGTCACTTTGTGGGTTAAATCAAAATAAAAGAAGGTTGTGTGTGTCCATTGCAAGGTCAAAATACTTCCCTATTATTAGGAGCAACTGTGGCTCCAAAAGTCTGCTTTGTAACAGTAAATGAAATTTCAACCCCCAGATGTGGAATTTTCACATTCCTGCAGTGCTGCACAATTTACTCTGCACAGGTAGCTTGTCTTAGGTATTTAAAAATAGACTTCACATGTTTTAATTAAAAATTACTGCCTAATAAATTCTGCAAGTCTTTGGCACAAAGGCCATGACACGTTAGCAGGAATTTCCAAACGAGAACTGCATTCCCAGCACCTTCTGGTGGGTCCTTTCATCACTTGGTCAGCTGTTCTGCCTCTTGATTCCAACAACAACAACATCCAGCTCACTGAGAAGGAAATTAAATTTCAAATATTGAGTCCCTATAGAGAATGTCTCCTCGTGGCTCCCTTAATCAAAATATGCTCCACTTCAGAGAGGAAATTAAATCAAGGTGGCCAACTTCCCTCTGCTCTGTCTCCCCCCATGAACAAATCAGCCAGAGCTGCACTGATTTATTGAGGAAAAGAGTGATTTCTAAGGGGTAAAAAGTGCATTTGGAATGAAAACACAGTGTCCCTGCAAAGCAGAGCAGAATAGAATTTCCATTTTAGCTCCAGTTTAGCAGAAAATCTCTTTGCAGTGTCACCAAAGTGTTATAAATGTCCCACGTGGAGGAGGATGGACAGTTGTGCTCTGGGATGTGAATCCAGCCAGGTGTGGCAGGGAATGGAGGGATGGGCACAGATTCAAGGTTGGGTTTTGGCACTTGCTGAGCTCAGTGTGGGAGGTATGAGGGGCTTGGAATGTCCCTGGTCCTGGAGGGGAGCTTGGACTCTCAGCATCTCCTGAGGGAGCCAAGTCCCACTCACAGGGAGGTCCCAGGAGAAATCACAAAGTCTGGGAACCAGGAAAATTAACAAAAAATTCCAGGAATGACCTTTATTCAGCTGGGAACCAGGAAAATAACACAAAAATTCCAGGGATGACCCTTATCCAGTTGGGAACCAGGAAAATAACCGAAAACCCCAGGAATGATCCTTATCCAGCTGTGAATCAGGAAAATAGCCCAAAAAATCCAGGGATGCCCTTTACCCAGCTGGGAATAGGAAAATTACAAAAACTTCCAGGGGTGACCTTTATCCAGTTGTGAACAGGAAAATAACAACAACAACAACAACACATCCAGGTACGGCTCTTATCCAGCTAGGAATAGGAAAATAACCAACAAAATTCCAAGGATGGCCCTCGGGAACCAGGGAACCAGGCAAATAGTCCAAAAATTCCAGGGATGGATCTTATCCAGTTGGGAATAGGAAAATAACCAACAAATTCCAAGGTTGACCTTTATTCAGCTGAGAACCAGGAAAATAAAAAAAGAAAATTCCATGGATGACGCTTATCCAGCTGGGAATAGGAAAATTACAAAAAATTCAAGGGGTGACCCTTATTCTGCTGGCAATAGGAAAATAATAATAAAAAAAAAAAATCTGGGGATTACCCTTATCTAGTTAGGAAGCAGGAAAATAACAAAAAAAAATAAATTACTGGGATGGCCCTTATCCAGCTGGGAATAGGAAAATAAACCCAAAATTCCAGGGATGATCCTTATCCAGATGCTAGACCTCCCTCAAAAGTTTTATCACAAGCTGATGGCCCCCAGCTGTGTATCAGACCTTTGTTGATTTTTTTTCCCTTTTACTCTTTCCATAAAAAATCTCCAACACTTGGAGTAAAGTTTTCAATTCATTTTGTGAGAGAAGGCTTGGGGAGGAAAATAAAGTTCAGAAAACAAAAGGGATTTTTTCGTGCTTAATGGGAAGGTTACAGGGAGATGTTCAATGTCGTGTAAGGGAATGGAGCACCTGAATTCTGCTTATTTTCTATGGGACTCAATTGCCAGAGTCCAGCCCTTAACATTTTAATTAAAAACCAGTCTACAGTTACAACAGCTCAAAATCTATGTAGGTTTTCCAAAACTAAGGAAAATTATTTTGAAAACTGTAGCACTTTTGTCTGGGTTCTATGCAAAACCATCCTCCGAACTAAATATAGCAGTTTTTATTCCTCGGCAGAGAGGAAAACAAAGAGACCTATGTCTGTGCCTAGGATTAGAAGACTGGAGACAGGATTTATTTCAAAAATAACCAGCCCCTGGGCTGAGAGCTGATCGCTGGAAGTCCTGCTACTCTGCTCAGCTGATTCAACAGAGCATGAGCTGGAAAAGGCAATGTGCAGACACCAGACTAAAGTCTAACAATTAAAACACCTCCCAATGAAGCAGCAGTGCAGCATATGTCTCCCTGTCAAAAGCAAATCGTTTAACAAACATTACCTTGGATAATTTATGCTGTTCTGAGGGTGACTCACAGAAAGTTGGTGATTCAATGACCTATCTGGGTCTTGCTATTGTTAGATTGCCAGCTCCAGCTCCTTTTAAGTGCCACTCCAACAATGAGACTGATTAGGAGAGCGAAGTCTTATCAAAATGAAGCTATAAAAGGACTATTTTGCATGTTTGTTTGGAAATGCTAAATCCTAAATCTGGGCCTTATCTCAGCACCGAGGTGTCCAATCAAATGGTGTTTTACAAACAAAGTGGCCTTTGCCCTCATCACTGCACACTCAACTCGAATCCCCAAAATTTACAGGACTGCATTTTGGGGCATTCTTTCCTAGAGGAGATTAAACAATACAGCAGTTTTATGCAGAGTTAATTATTCAAATAATTTTGTTTCTGTAGAGTTTTAATTATAATACTGTCAGCTGGTTCACCTGTTCCTGCTCAGTTCATGGTCATGATCAGTCCATGCTTGTTTCTTGGCCCCATCTACCATCACTAAGATAAATTACTTCTTGGAGACTTTGGTCTTGAACTTCTCTCTGAATCATAAAATCATAGAATGGTTTGTGTTGCAAGGGAATTTAAAGCCCATCCAATTCTACCACCTGCCCTGGGGTGTAATTCCACACCTCCCACTGTCCCAGGCTGCTCCAAGCCCAGTGTCCAGCCCGGCCTTGGGCACTGCCAGGGATCCAGGGGCTCCACAGCTGCTCTGGGAATTCCATCCCAGCCTTGCCCATCCTGCCAGGGAACAAGTCCTAATTCCCAAAATCCCATCTAAGCCTGTCCTCTGGCAGTTTGAAGCCATTCCCTGTGTGTGTCTATTCCATCCCTTGAAAATAGTTTATTTCCATGTTTCTTGTCAGCTCCTTCAGGTATTGGAAAGCCACAATTAGGTCACCCCTAAGCTGAATAACAGCAGCAACAAGATTTCTTGTAGTATATTTTTTCAAGACAATGGCTAGATGCTGTAAGACAGACTCATAAACTAAAAAAAAAAAAAAAAAAAAAAAAAAAAAAAAAAAAAAAAAGTAGTGCTGTCAAAGAGAAGTGTAAGAAGTCCCTCCAATGGCTCCATGCTGGAAAAGTTGGCTCATTAATTCATTTAATTCCCATTTATCCTGAAGCCGCAGCATACAATAACATTGAGCAAAATAAACAAATTTCTCATATTTTTGATGTTTAGTTCCTAGTAGTGATGTGGGGTCACTGAAGTATTTCCATAAAGGGCCACAAAAGTAATTTTTCTTTCATTGTTGTGAAATACAAACAGTCTGCTGCAATACCCGGTACAGCTGGTGAGTTGTGATTCCTGCTTACAGACCCAACCCCAGCTCCTCTAAATTCACCTGTTGGAACCCTGGTTAATGAGAATTTGAGATTTTCTGTGCTGCCAGGCACTGACCCCCAGAGAACACTGCACTGACCTGAGGCCATGGAGAAGCTTCCAAAATTTAATAATAAAACTGAGATTAAGGGTGTGGAGTTTGGATAGAAGTGTGTGATATCACAGGGTGGGAAACTCAGAGTTTAAGGGTTTAGAATACAGGAATAGATAGAAAGCAAGATGGAGGTTTTAGGGTGGAGGCTGCTCCTCTTTCCTCTTCTTTCTTCTTCTTCTTCTTCTTCTTCTTCTTCTTCTTCTTCTTCTTCTTCTTCTTCTTCTTCTTCTTCTTCTTCTTCTTCTCCTTCTCCTCCTCCTTCTTCTTCTCCTTGTTTTCCTTCTTCCCCTTCTCCTCCTTCACCTTCTCCATGGGTTTGGGTGGTTTTGTGGAATTGGATAAAAAAGTCCCCATTGCAGGCACAGGTGGTTGGTTATTGGGTTAAAAGTAGAAATAATTGAGGTGTCATTTCTTAATTGGACAGTTTGTCCTTAAAATACCTTGTAGAAAGAAAGAAATGGCTCAATTTTTAATTTGTTAGAGTGAAGTGCTGCAGAACTCAGGGTTTGTGAGATGTAACAGATATAAGAACTGATAAACATCTGAGTCCCAACAAGAAATACCATCTTGTGCACTCACCTTTATATTTTATATAGGAACACCCTTTGTATTTGTATTAAATAACTGCTTTTGAGAAAGGTGGAGGAGCTGAAGAGAAATTTTACACCACATTAAGCTCAGGTGTGGTTTATTCATAGAGGACACAGAAAACCAGGTTATCACAGGGTAAGAGCCCTTCACACAACAGCTGATGCAGGATGGCAACTCGTGTGTGCTTTGTGTTTGCCCTGGATTTCCCCTGCAGAACAGGATGTGATTTATGCAAACGGGTTTTTTTCAATGAAAGCTGGTTGAGTAAACTCAAATTACCTTTTCTTTCCTGCCTGCAATGCACATGTAAGAGAAAGGGAGAGAAGCAGAGGCATATCAAATTTATTGTTTCTTGCTATCCCAGGCAGGGCAATATTTGCTTCTCTGGCAAGGCCTGACTGGACTCTTTCTAAAATTGGCAGCGATCACTGACTTGAATGGGTTTAAAATTCCAGCTAAAGATGTCTCTTTATGTAAATAACCAACATATTTTATATTCTCAGCCAGTATCCTCTAGCACAGCCTGAATGTGTTTGTGAACAACCCATCATTACATCTTAAAAAAACCCCCAAAAACCTCAACATTTGCTTGTTTGTATAACATTTGTTTTAACTCTGTGAATTGTTTATGCTTGGTGGGAAGTGATCACAAAATCTTAACGATTTGGGATTATTTTGGGGACATCTATGGCAGTGCTGACTCTTGATTCCTCTACTGGCACACACGAGTCACTCTGAGTTTCTGTGCTCACTAAAGCTGGGCTGCAATTATTAATCTTGATCTGGAATCTGATGCTGGTGTTTGAAAGCAGCAGAATTTCCAGGGCTATCATTACAGGCCTCCCATCCTGAAGTTTTTTGGGTTGTGCCACTTGCTGTGGGTAACATTTACACTCAGCTTTGCCACAGAATGCTAACTCCTGCATGGTGCTCTCCCGGAGCCAAATTTTGTGCAAATATTCACTAGCTAAGCCTTGCAGAACATTTCCTGTGAGTAAATATGTTGTAGTCCTCAGAGGGGCAGGGAGGAGAGAGTGGGAGGGAAAGGAAAGCTCTCCTCTCTTCTCAAAGAGCAGGAGCAGTTTTCGCTCACATTTCCTCACACATTTGTTTGTTTCCCTTTTTCCTGGACTGTGGAACATGGATTCCTTTCTCTTTTTCTGTCCACTTGAGCCTGGTTTTGTCCTTGTTTTATAGGGAAGATAACTGAGGGAATAAGGGAATTGCGCAGAATCCCTGCAGCCACTCTGGCACGGATTCATTCTGACCAGGAGCGCTCACCATTGCACTGCCCCTTTCCACACCTCTGTATTTAACTTTCTTACTGCCAAAATGGTTCTGCTCAATGGTTTTAACATGGAGATTTGCACCATTTTATAAGAAATCCCTGTTAAGCAAACACTCATGGATCTAAATGTCAGAAGGAAAAAGAATAAATTCACATTTGGCTGCTGAAACACCTCTATGATTAATTGGAAGAGAATCTCAGAATTTGTCAGTGAAACTGTATCATGTCTCCTTCAGGTATAAAAAGTACTTTAAATAGAGTCCTGGCCCAACATTAGAAGACAGATTTTATGTTTTCATCCTAGGCCTTGAGAGGCATTTCTGCTCCTTTTATTCTGGGTAGAGGTAGAGAAAATTACAGAGAAAATTTCAAGCCCTTCTCTTTGTGGAACTGGAAGTTGCTCACACTGCTCCATGCAGTACAAACACGGGAAAGTCACTGGAATAGATGAGTTGACACAACTGATTCCTCATAATCTTAAAAACAAGTGTGCTCTGATGCTCTCAGTGCAACACATGAAGGTCAGAGAGGGAAAGCAGAGTTTCACAAAAGTGAATTTTTGTTTTTGTGCTCTGAATTTAACAGGCTGAAAGTGAGCAAAGCCACAAGGCAGAGATGCTGGGCCAGGCATTGCTGTATGTATCCATGTATCTATGCCAAGCACAGAAAAATACCAAGGACTTGTTAAGTGATGTATTTTAAGTGATCAGCTCCACGGGTTTGCAGTCACGCACCTCCTACAAGTGCCAGTGATCCATCAGCTCTCCAGCACGCAGGCATCTCATTACAATGGAGAAATCTCCTCAGATCTGCCAGATTTGTCAGATTTTCCACTCAATGTAAGCCCTTTGTTCATTGCTGAGTGCTGGACTTTGTGTGCTCTATCCTGTCCTGTTCTCAAATCCTTGTTTTCCTGATGTTGAGTGAGTTGTAAAATGCGGCCTCAGCTACAGCCTGAGTTGTTTTATTTTGCTTTCTTTGTTGCTGAGGCCTTTCCTGCTCTGAAAACACATTTATATTATCATGGCTAATATAGATATATAAATATATATCTTATATGTCTTGCAGATAGCTTGATTCTAAAACAGAAATCAGGTAGAAGCTATCCATCCATTAATCTATCTAAGTAATCTAAGGTTTACTTCTCATGTGTTTTCCAGTCTTTTGCAGTGAGTCCGCTGCAGAAATTAATTTTTTTTATTATTATGGATTTCTTTTTATATTATCTTTTCATATTATCATGGATAGTATAGATATATATCTTATATATCTTACAGATAGCTTAATTCTAAAATAGAAATGAGGTAGAAGCTATCCATCACTCATTAATCTATCACTTTCATTCAAATATGAATGTTTATTGTCACCTGTTTTCCAGTCTTTTGCAGTGGGTCTGCTGCAGAAAATCTTTTTTTGTATTGACATGGATTTCTTTTTATATAATCATGGATATATTTTTATATTATCTTTTTATATTATCATGGATAGTATAGATATATATCTTATATATCTTATAGATATTTGATTCTAAAATAGAAATCAGATAGAAGCTATCCATCACTTACTAATCTATCACTTTTATTCAAATATGAAGGTTTATTGTTACCTGTTTTCCAGTCTTTTGCAGTGGATCTGCTGCAGAAAATGCCAGCTCTAAGAGTGGCAACAGGAAAAAAAGGTGATTTTTTTCTTGTAAAGTGTAATTTCAAAGGTCTGTGTCACCTGACTACATTCTTCATTTCAAATCAGGATTATGATAACAAGGACAGTGGTGAATAAGAAATGTTTCTACTGTCTGTTGGTGTTCTGAGCCAAAGGGATATCATATTTTTGCCCTTTCACTAAAATCCAGAGAAGACTGTTAGAAAAAGGGTTCAGTTACCATCTGTTTTGAACATTCAAGGCAGCCAATGCCCATGGGATGACATTTGCTGTTGTGTAAAGTACAGGTACAATGTCTCCTCCCCAGTTACCCTCCAGGCTTACAAGCTCCAGGAGCACACAGGATTTTCACAGTGAGTTGCACAACAGTGGTTTTCAGCCAAAAAGTAAATGATAGCAACTGAAGCAGCATCTGTAAAGCCCTACCTGAGTAATTCATGACAATGTCATTTTTTCCCCCCTTGCTCAAATGCCAGACTTGTTGATCTGCAAAACATTGCAAATGCTGCCACAGGTTTTGGAGGAATCTGCCCTCTTGCAACACTGAGAAAAAGGCATGAGCTTATCATTTGATGTAGAGACAGATATGAGGTTGGACCTGGTGACCTAGGAGATCTTTTGCAACCTAAATGACTCTGTGAAAAGGGTAGAAGTCTGTCATCCTTAGAGACAGAATCCTACATTTAACTGCTGTCCTCACCCTTCTGCTGTATTTTGACTCTGTGGGGCACAAGCAGCACCTCAGCTCCTGCTGATGGCAGCACTAAATCCTTCCCACCCAGTAATTCCAGGGCAGGAGTTTGAAATGAATCTGTGACAGCAGCTAAGTGTCACAGTCCTCTAAAGTACAACATTAAGTAAGTGGATTTAAAGCAGGTGGCTTAAATGCTTTAGTGGGGACCGCGATGAAAGGAAAAGCCTTGGCAGGGCTGTCCCTGTGATTGACATCCTCAGGTATCACTGGTGCTGCAGCTGGCACCTAGAATTTCACATCTTAATCTGTGTTTGACTAATTTTGGAGTTCTGAGGGGTTGGCAGTGACTGAGCAGAGTGTGAGCACACACAGAGGGAGAATCAGCTCCTGATGCACCTCTGATCCTGACCATGCATGGGCTGGGTTGTAAAGGGATCTTTGCAAGGGGACACTTCTCTGGCACACAAAGCTGAGAGCTGAGCATTGAAGGAGAATGGGGAGGGCCTGAAGAGAGGTTTTCCCTCTTTTTGTAAAGGGTTGCCCAGGAAAGCTGTTACTTCTCCCTGTGCACATCACAGAATTAGCACCATGGTGGTCAGGTCAATAAATGTTGCCTGATATTAAGCTACTAAAAATTATCTTTGTCATATCTGCTGCCTGTTTAGGCAGAGGAAGGAGGAAACCCTGTGGCAGTACCAGCTGTGGGTTTCTCTGGGTCTGGATTGAAGGCACTTGAGATGGTGTTTCATGTTCACACTCAGGTGTTTATTATTTCTTATCAGTAAAACAGTCTCACTGCTGTGACTTCTGCAGCTTTTCATTAGAAGGCACAAAATGGCCAAACAATCTCTTGGTACAAGGGCTTTTAAGACTAAACTATCCAATTAAGAACTGACACCTGGATTATTTTCCCTTTTAACCCAATAACTGATCCCAAAGAGCTGCAATGGGGCTTTTTCTGCCCAGTTACAAAATGCCACCCAAACCCATGGAAAAAAGGAAGAAGAAGCATGAAGAAGAAACCCAGGACAACACCCTGTGCCCTCCATCTTGCTTCCATCCACAACATACTAAAAACCCCAAAACCTCAATTTCTCACTGAGTGATACACCTACACTGCTGTCTATAATCTATTGCACACTTTTGGGGATTCCAGTCTATGTTGAAGTCTGGGAAACTTTCTCCATGGATGAGGGTCAGAGTCAGTGCTGCCTTGGGGGTCAGGGCACCCCAGAGCAGACACAGAAATATTCCCTGTGTGCCCTGGGTTTCAATAGTGCCCCTTGAAGCATTTATTTTTTCCAGAAGTTCATGTGTAAAGCATGGGCAATGCTCAGAGTGCTCCAAAGGTTTTTTTTTCCTGCTGGAGAGAGACTTTCACCCAACTGCCATGAGCCCCACACATAAACCACTCAGAAAGGCAAAAACTCAGTTTTCAATCATGATTGTGCAAGGTGGGCTGGGCCAGAATTACAGCAGTCAAAACTCACTGAGCAACCTTTTGGGTAATTTTTTGGGTCATTGTCCTTTTCTTTGTGCATGGAATGAAATAGGAATCTCCTGGGGAAGAAAGGAATACCTGTCCAGGTAATTATCATCACCCATGCACACACAAAGGCTTAATTGGAATTGCACAGAAAACAGAAGCTCTGTTGTTTCCTTGCACATAAGGACTAATTTTGCAGCCTCAGTATTTTCCTCACCCCCTTTTAAAATATGAATATGTGTGTATGTGACAGCCTGGTCAGAGAGTGAGGAAACAAAATAAGTTTTTCCAAAATCAACTTGTAAAACTTTAAAAAGTTAAAAATAAACAATAATAACTTATTATTATAAACAACCTACAAGTGTTGTTTTCCTACTCTCTGTTTTTCTCAAATTTTTTTAATAAGAAAAACATTTTGTTAATTAGCCAATCGTGTAAAATGTATTGATTAATTAATCTTTCTAGTCTATCTGTATAAGAATAATAAAATAATAATAATATCAGAATAAGAAAAAGAAAGAATTCAAAGTAAAACAGCTACACAGTACAAACCAGCCTGTTGGTGAGTCTGTGTCATTTCTTACTCAACAGCAACAAATATATTATTTTTTATTGCTTGTATGTCTAGGAAGAGTTAAATATCAAAGGTTCCAGGCAGCAGTGTGTGAGTTGTAACTGATTTTGTGGCTGATTTAACCATGTCAAAGTTGGAACGTGATGTCTTATTTTGAGTGTGGAGGAAGACACAGAGGGAAAAAAGTGACTGAGAGATAGATCTGAGTGCCTGAAGTAAATTTTTCTATCACAATGAGATAAAACTGCTGGTAAATATGGAGACCTGAAAGGATGGCAGGCAGCAAATTTAGGAAATATGGGAGGCACTAGGAAAGCATCAGCTCCCTCATTTAGTCTGGTACTGATGAAGTTTTTCTCACATTACCCATTTGAGCATTATGTAACAAAGTCAGAGTTGCTTCTACTCCAGAAAAATTAATGTTCTATAGAGCTTGCTTCTGCTTTAATATTTTCCTATTAAAGTGGCATAAAATGCTGTTATATCATTTTAAGGAAACGAATGGATGTTGGCCCAGTTTATTATCAGTTCTTGTCACCAACTGTTTCTGCAAGGTGCAGGAAAGGGAAATGATCATTTGCAAAGCTCTGTGATCTAATGAGAGTCTGTAAAATCTGCTTTGGGATGAACCCTGCCCTTCAGATCCCCAGTGTGGTCATGGAACACTCACTTTAATTTTGGACAGAACCTGGAAATTCACCTTCTCACATCTCTGAAAGGCCTGTGGAAAAGAGGGATTTGTGGTTTGTCTTTTGTTGAGTCCCTCCTGTGGTGCTGACATCCCAGCACAGCTCACAAGTGTCCTCCCCTAAAAGAGAAAAATAGATTTCAGCAATGACAATGTGTATTTTGAAGAAGGCACATATGAGTTACTGTGTGAGCGAAGGATCTCAAAATGGAATGTAACCCAAATTTAGGATAAATTCTGTTTCAAACCCCCATCCTGGTATCCTCTTCCCTGCCACAAAATCCACTGCTCCCTTCCTAGTGACCAACGCTGGTTTTAAATCAGACTCATGCAAAATGGATTTTAAGGTGTTTGCACACTTTATTTATTTGATTAAAATTCTGGCCCACGTTACTCCAAATTCTTCTGTAATTTGTCCCAGGTGTTCCTGTAGCTTTAACTTCATCTGTCACAGATTCATTTTTCATGCAGGGATTCATCCAGACATGGTGCAATAGCCTTGTCCACCATCTAGGTCTAGATTTATTATTTAGTTTTCATTAATTTTTTTTCCTATTTTCTCCTTAAGACTCAGTGAATTGAAGAAATTGCACTATGCAAATACTTTTTGAGAGTGTCAGCTCTCTCTATTTTTTCCACTTGCTGGAGTAAAAATATTGCTGTCATTTTTCTTTAGTTGCAATTTCATGAAGCCCAATATTTAATTTTAGGATATTAAACCACCAAGATATTTCATTTTTGATTAAATAAAATCACTCTTCATGTAAAACACTGCCATTTTTAAGACTTTTCTGAAGCCTGCTTTTGGTTTTGTGAGGGCGTTAGTTTTATTTTTTAATTTTTTTCTCTCATTTGCTGCTCTAATCCACAGTGATTTTCTAGGAACAAATAAAAAACCTTTCAACCACTTCTAATCAGTCCCAAATGTATCTCCCATCCACGTTGCCAAGGACTGTATTCCCTGCTGGACACGCAGGAATCTGCAGCAGGCACTGGAATTTTTATAACAACCACTTTTTAAACACTATGGAGCGGAATCAAAGCTGGTTCTGTCTTCTCCCAAACAATTCCTGCTGAAGCTGCTCCATTCCCAGCAGGAGATGTGGAAGGTGAAGGTGAAATGTCTCATTGGAACCATGAGAGGGGCCTGGACAAGCTCCAGAGGTGTCCCAGGGGAATCTCAGAGGTTTGACAGCACCAAGGGCTGGTGCTGCCCCTGGCCTGGGGCAACCCCTGGGATCCACCCAGGCTGGGAGGAGATGATGGAGCAGCCTGGGAGGAGGATTTAGGGGTGAGAGCTGGACCTGCCCCAGCCCAGAACCCTACAGTGAGGTGGGGATTGTGTCCCTGTGCCCCTCAGGTGATTTCCCAGCTGCAGAGCTGCCCCAGCCAGGGAGGAGCTGGAGCTGCTGCAGAGCCCAGAGGAGGCTCCAGGATGGGCAGAGGGATGGAGCAGCTCTGCTGGCAGGAAAGGCTGGCACAGCTGGCATTGCTCACCTGCACAGGAGAAGCTTTGGGCTGAGCTCAGGGTGGCCTTGCAGGGCCTGGAGGAGCCCCAGGAAAGCTGGAGAGAGACAATTGCCAGGGGATGCAGGGACAGCACACAGGGAATGGCTCCCAGTGCCAGAGGGCAGGGCTGGGTGGGATCTTGGCAATGAGGAATTGTTCCCTGGCAGGGTGGGCAGGGCTGGGATGGAATTCCACCCCTGCATCCCTGGCAGTGCCCAAGGCCAGGCTGGACACTGGGGCTGGAGCAGCCTGGGACAGTGGGAGGTGTCCCTGCCATGGCAGGGGTGGGGTGAGATGATCTTTGGGGTCCTTCCCACCCAAACCTCTCAGTGATTCCATGATTCCATGAGTTATCCAGTTCCAAGCCTGGCTGATGTCATTTATCAGCCCAAGAACCTGAACACTTCAAGTTATCAGGTGTCAAACTCTCCTCACCAAAATAATAATCCAGAATTTGGGGTGAGGGATAATGAACAGGGGCCAAAAGCAGAGGGAAGTTGTGGATTCCACATCCCTGGAAGTGCCCAAGGCCAGGTTGGACACTGGGGTTTGGAGCAGTGGGAGGTGTCCCTGACATGGCAGGGGTGGGGTGAGATGATCTTTAAGGCCCCTTCCAACCCAAACCAATTTGCGATTCCATGATTTCTTCCTTTTAGGAGTTCCTTTGAACCAGAACTCACCAGGCTCCGTGGGGTTTCAGATGTGTCTGTGTGTTACAAAAAATACATCTTTGTATTGCTCAGGGAACGAGCCAGATAAATGTGGGAGCAAACAGAACATCTCCCCGTCCTCCAGACCAGCCCTGCCAACATTCCAGCCCTGAAAAGCAGCTGCAAAACTTTACCAGGCATTCGCTTCAGACAAATACCCCTGGAATAAGCAGCCCAGTGACTGCACACAATGGAATTTGACCCTAATCATGGAGAAATGTGGAGACAGAGGCCACCTGTATAAAGACAGTTTGGCCATAGATGCAATCATGTCACTGTGATATTTTATGAAAAATCCCCTCACCAAGACTTCTCCTGAGAAGCTTCAGCTTCTCCCTGTTTTGCTGCTTTGGAATGTGATTTGGAGAATTGTTTACCCAGCATGTGAATTGTTTTAATTTAATGACCAATCCCAGTCCAGCTGTGTTGGGACTCTGGTCAGTCACAGGTTTTATAATTCATTCTTGTTTAGCCTTCTGATGTAGCCTTTCTCTTTCTCTTTCTTTAGTAATATAATATAATATAATATAATATAATATAATATAATAATAAATCAGCCTTCTGAGAACTTGGAGTCAAATTCTCATCTCTCATCTCATCCTGGGGACCTCACAACACCCCACAATCATGCTCAAAACATTTGCCCCTGCCCACCACTCCCTCTTCCTTTCCAGGATTCTCAGGTGGAATACACTGAGGGCTTGGATTTTTTTTCCCTGTGGATTTGGCTTTCAGAAGCAATTTTTTATTTTTGAAGGTTTTGACTCATGATAATTCATTTTAAAAATAGGCCCTTCCTTGCGTGCCTTTCATGCCCAAATGCCAGCTCTACTTCCAGTAGACTGGAAAGTTTCCTCTTTTTTTTAATGTGAATTGAAGACTGGCTGGTCAGCTTTCACTACTGATTGAATCCTTCAGCTTTGCTTTGGATCATGATTATGTTTGATGATGAATCAAGTTAGTTTCTATGCTTGACAACCAGTAAATAAAAAAAAAAAAAATCTAGTTTAAAAAATTATTTCAAGGGAAATGAAGTTTGGAAAGGGTGGAAAAAGCCCCCCAGTCTAATGAAAGCCAAGTTCTTGGAAATAAGACTAGGGGACAGATAAAATTGAAGTGAAATGCAAATTATAAAGACAGCTTCTTTGCTGAATCAGGCAAGTGTCCAATTCACTGTTTCCATGAAACATGGTGCTGTGTTCACTTGTCACAGAGGATTTGTAAATTCCAGCAGGTCTCCTGTTTATTCCAACCATTGCTCCAGCAGATATTCCATATTTGCTGGGTTTTTAATATCATATTTAAAGAAATTAACACAGATTGTGGGCTGGCAGGAAAAAAACTCCCTGGGGAGCTGCAAGTTTGTACCCAGCCTTGGGTGAATGAGTCAAACCCCATCACCTCTCCCCTCTGGCACAGGCTGTGGGAAGCAAAAGCTGCAGCTCACACCTGCTCAACAGGACATCTCTGCTGGAAACCTTGTTCAGTAAATCATTATGGAGATGCCAATAGGAAATAATAATAATTTCACTGGGACAAGAGGCCACCAGTTACTTTGAGGAGCCACTGTGGTAATTGTGTGCTGATAAATTGGGTAATGGTGTATTTTGGGGTTTTATGTCATTTAGGTGTTGCACAGATCATCTTTTCTTGCCAAAGCTGATTGGTGAGGTCTGTAAAAAGCATGAGGGTTGTCAAGGGCTAAACCTCAAGCCCTTAAAAAGGTTCCATAAAAAGGATAAGAAAACCACAGTAATAATATTAATAATAATAGTCATAATACAATAAAAACAAACACTTTCTTCTGAAACACAGCAAACCAATGCTGGTTTTAAGGTGTTTTAAATGTTGCAATGAATATATGTAAGAGAAGCCTGTTTGGATCTGAATTTTTGCTTAATGTTCATTTTCCTTCTGCAGTTGAATTTAATGTTTGCCACTGGATGTCATGGAGCAGAATCAGGGACATAGAAATGCAGTGTTTCTCAAGGAGGTGTATTTTATGCCTGCAAGGAATTCTGCAGTGGCAACTCAGTCACTTCAGAGCACCCCCAAAACTCTCTCATTCCTTCTTCTCTCTTATGGACATCATTATGATTTTTAGCATTTGATTGTTGCAGCCCTGTGGTTCTTCATTGATACATTCCTTCTTGTATGGGAAAGAGAGCACAAAGAATCAAATGTCAAATTTCTTGTGATTTTTCAGCTCCAAGTGCCCAAAATAATGTCAGGGATTTTCCCTGTGTTGCTGGTAGTGGGATGCTGTGATTGAATTATTCTGGATTTCTGCTGGCATAACCCTGGCAGAGCTCTGTGCAGGTACAGGTGGGCGCAGAGCTGACAGGAGACTCTCTGCATGCTCGGTGTGATGGTGTTCAGGAGAGTTTTGGTGGTAGTGGAGTCTAATCTGATAAAAACAACCTCTCTGTGGTACAGACTCCAGGAATTCCCAGCTCCTGCAGCAGGCACACAGGGCTATCCCACACAGGGTTATCCCACCAGCATGGATTGCCCCCTTTGCCTGCCCAGTGCCTCCAAATGTGCTGATCTCATGTGGAAGGTTCAAAAACAATTGGGCAGAAGGATGAGACAAGAGGACAGATTGTAGAATTTCATTTTTCTTAAAGAAACTATAGAAAACCCTCATTAATTGTTAAAAAACCCTTCTTCCAGTGGCTTTACATGCAAAATATCCATAGGATCCCATCAAAACTGTGTCCAGTCAGTGCAAATTGATGAAATTTAGCTGTGCCACAGGCATGGCATACACCAAAAGATGCCTCTTGGGTGGCCCTGATTTGCCAGGAGAGTTCAAAAATCTGACTCCATTCCCTGTTCCCATTGTTGTGGTGCCATGGATTTTCTCACACCAGGCACCAGTGACCCAGGATTTTGTTCATGTCCTGCACCCTGTCTGGAGCTGCACCCTGCCAGGACACCAAACACAAACCAAAAAGAATTTCTTTTGCATTCCTGGCAATTTGGAATGATATTTAATGACCTGCTCCTTTCCCTTTGTGTTGCAAAGACCTGGGGACTCTTGCCAGATCCTGGGGTTCAGAATTCCTCCTGCACCACTTCCAGCCTGCTTCTGTCAGGAGAGGAAGGAAAGCAGCTGTCACACAGCCACGAGGCAAAAACACTGAGATTTTTGAAAGCATTTTCCCTTTTTCCACAGGTTTTCTTTTAAACTGTCTCCTCCATCTTCTCCACACTTTCACTCAGATCTTGTTTTCCAGCCCTGTGTGTGTGTGTGCCCTGCTCTCCCAGACTCTCCTGGCCTGGAAATTGTGCATTTTTTCCCAAGGGGAACACACAGACTTTGTCTTTGAATTCTGCCTGGAGCGTGGCAGCAAAAATCCTCCATTGTCATTTCACATTCAGGCAAGGAACAGGGGAAGGAAGGTTCTTCACTCCCCAGTTGTTGCAAAGGGGAAAAGGGAATATTTTTGTCAGCTGTCCACACTAGGTGGTATTTTTATTTAGTTTTTTTTTTTTTGTTGCACTGCTGGGCACAGAACTTGTGAATTCATTTCTGTCTTCAGTCATTAGGCAGGTACTTCCAAACATTCAGCCTGGGATTTGGCAGCCTGCTGGAGCACTTGGGTGCATTTTATTAAAATCATCTGCTCTGCAACGAGGCAGAGAACACATGAAATTGCCTCACATTTTCACTGTCTCAGCCTGGAATAACCATTCCCTCCTTCACACTGGACAAGGAACCAACTGGGCAGTCTCAATTTCAGCTGAATCAGCAGCAAATTTGAGGAAATTGCATTTTCTCAATTTAGAGTGAGTGTTAGATATGGATTTGTGCTGGATTCCACCTGGAATTAGATTATTCTCAGTATTTGTAGCAGATAAATACTTATAGACTAGAAGATAATTCCCAGTATTTATAAAGGCTCCTGAGGCAAACATACTTTCCTGACACCTTTTTGGAAAAAGTTTCAGGTCAGAGTTATTTTCTACTGGCTTGGCTGTTTGTATCCCAATTTTTTGGCATTTTTGATCTAGTTTCTCTATGTCCTATAGTTCAAATGGCTCTCATGGAAATACTCTCCTTGTAGCACTGGGGAAATGGGCAGGTTTGGCTGCAGGATATTCATGGGTTGTGATGCAGAAAGCATTCAGATGTTGGAGTTTGGCTATTTCAAATAGAGCTAGTCAGCAATTAATTGAAAAGCTCTTATTTCCTTGTATATTTTTGTTTAATTTGGAATTCTGGTGGGTTTTTCCCACAAATATTCCAAACTCAGTTGAAAGCAGATATGGTGACTATGAGTAGCCTGGCTGTAAATGGCTTGGGAAAAGCCTTCAAAATGGTCAATACAATTTTTATCACAGAATCACAGGATTATTTGGCTTGGGAGGGACCTTAAAGATCCAGTTCCAACCTTCTGCCACAGGCAAGGACAATTTCCACAAGACCAGGTTGCTCAGAATCCCTTCCAGCCTGCCCTTGAACATTTCCAGGGGTGGAGGTGTTCCCATAGCCCCTCTGGGCAAATCCAAAATAGTATTTTACTATTTTGATCTATAAAACTTCATTTTCAGTGACTATTTTGCATTTTTCCCCATAAAATGTTTCAAGCACTAACTAAAAAGAAAAAAAAAATCAATAATATTAAGAAAAATATGTAGTCTTATAATTCAGAAATTACACAATGGGAGTAAAGTCAACTTTTTTTATTTTTTGAGTTGTTTTTTTAACTGATGCACTCTGGCAGAGGGAAGGCAATATTTTTGAAAACTCAAAAGATCTAGTGGTGCAAGGAAACCACTTTCAGCTGGTCCCAAACATGACAGATTTCATCAAAAAAAATTTTGTACTAAAATATCCTTAAGAAATCACTGAAACCTCTTCAGGTCTGGTGTTGTTCCTTTCAGAATTTTTGATGATGAGGAACAAATGAAATTAATTATGAGCCTTGTGTGTCTTTGAGTGTAGAATAGTTCAGTGTTAGTCCTAGACTAAAATGTGAAATTCTGATCAGAAAATCTCCACTTTGCTTCTCACAGTAACAAAAAATACACTGCCCATGGCTGGAGTTATGTAATATCCATCTTTATTATGTCCTTATATAATTTGTGCAGTAGATTTGGGGATAATAAAATGGATTTAATATTTTGAGAGGGTCAAAGTGCCCCAAAAGGAATCTGCTAAAGAATTCTACCCTCTCCTCCCTTGGAGCCTGAAGTCTGTGAGAATGTGAGACAGAGGGAGAGCTGAATGTGTGGGAAAACAATTTACCTGGCAACCTGTCTCATGTTTGCTGACTGCTGAGGGTGAGAAACCTACAGCTCTGTGAGGAAAAAAAAATAAAAAATCCCCATTAACTTTGCTGCCAGAAGAAAACGAATTTAAATTCCACTGTAGGTGCTTTTAAAATAGATCTGTAATTCTAACTCCAACAAGTGCAGCTGAGCAGAAGAACCTCAGCAGAATCTGCCCACTTTTTTCTGGGTTTTTTGATTTGGGGGATATGTGGGAACATGAGTGTGAGGGGCCTGCAGCCCCATATGTGTGGGGATCCTCTTGGCAGCCAGAATCCTCATTCAGGAAGGGATCCAAGGCATGTTCTTGATGTGCTCCTGGGGATTAATAAAGCAGCAGAATGGGAAATGGTTATGGGATATAGGTACAGTGATTGTGTGAGGGATGAAGTGTTGGTTATCCCTGTGACTGGGTAAAAAACCCTCCTGAAAGGTTTCATTAATTGCAATGTGGGGTGAGAGGAGAATCCTCCCAGCCTGCATCCTCCTGTAAGTTTAAAATTACCCCCCTTATCATTTATAAGGATCTTCTCTCATTAGAAAGTGATCATCCAAGGCTGTTAACATTTTCAAATATTTTCCTTGTGTTAAATGAAGTGCTGCAGGTGTCCTGTTGACCTGGTAGAGAAAAGGAGGAGTCTAATTGAGACATAAATGCAGGCGGATTTAGGAGGGAGGCATCAGTAGTTTAGTCTCTCACTTGGTTCACCTGGCTTTTCTAGACACCTTAGAAAGAGAGATGGCCTTTGACACCAGCCTTACTCATTTGTCACCTGTACATGGCTGATATCACATTTCTTTTCATTTCCAGTCAAGAAGAGCCTTCAGCTGCCTCACCTTCACCTTCATGGGCAGGGAAATGGTGGGATGGGTCTTCTGTGAGAAAAGGCAGCAATTTTCCCCTCAGTTCTGTGCCAGTTCTAGTGAGTTACTGTTATTTATTCCTTCATGGCTGGTGTATAAAGGGCTTTGTTGCCACCTGACAGACACTGATTGCTGACCCAAAATTGCGACTACATTGCAAAGTTCAACTAAAACTGGAAGGGCTGAGAGAGGGTGGGAGCCTGCAGGCTTCACCTGGAGCTGACCAGAGCTGAAGTGCTGAAGGGCACTGGTGCTCTCCAAGGTGTTTGAGTTGGTTTTCCAGAATGGATCAGACTGGAAAAGACCACAGAGGGTCCCTGGTGCCACCTCCCCGCTCCAGCAGGGCCATCCCAGAGCACAGGGCACAGGGCTGGGTCCAGGTGGCTCTGGAATGTCCCCAGGAGGAGCCCCCAGAGCCCCTCTGGGCTCTGCTCAGGGCTGGGCACTGCCCAGGGCAGAAGTTGTGCCTCCTGTGAGGGGAATTGCTGGGCTCAGGCCCTGCCCGTGGCTCTGGGGCCATTGCTGGGCCTGGAGCAGAGCCTGGGCCTGCTCTGAGCTCTGCACACAGGGACAGAAACAGGGACAGACACAGGGACAGCCACAGGGACAGCCAGGGACAGACACAGGGACAGACACAGGGACAGCCACAGGGCCAGGCAGGGACAGACACAGGGACAGCCAGGGACAGCCAGGGCTGAGGCGCCTCTCACTGGGGCTCCTCTCCAGGCTGAGCACCTCCAGCTCCCTCAGGGCTTCCTCACAGGGTTTGTGTTCCCAGCCCCTCTCCAGCCTCGTTGTCCCCTCTGGATGTGCTCAGTGTCCCAAGGTCCTTCTCAAACTGAGGGGCCAGAGCTGGGCACAGCACTCCAGGTGTGCCCTCAGCAGTGCAGGGGCAGAATGAGCTCCCTGCTCCTGGGACAGCCAGGGACAGACACAGGGACAGACACAGGGACAGCCAAGGACAGACACAGGGACAGACACAGGGCCAGGCAGGCCCAGGCAGGGCTCAGCCCCTCTCTCTCCCTGGGGCTCCTCTCCAGGCTGAGCAGCCCCAGCTCCCTCAGCCTTTCCTGGGCACGGAGCTGCTCCAGGCCCTTGCTCAGCTCCAGGAGCTCCTGGCCCTGCTGTGCTGAGGAGCCAGAGCTGGGCACAGCAGCCAGAGGTGCCCCCAGTGCTGGGCACAGGGGCAGGGTCAGCCCTGACCTGCTGGCAGTGCCCATCCCAATGCACCCCAGGTCACCATTAGCCCTTAAATTCAGTGCTGAGGGAAGGACAGAGCTCAGAGGGCTCAGCCCTTGCAGCTGCTCTGCACTCGCTGTTCCCGACACTGATTTATGCTGCGGGGGAGCAGACAATGCCTCAGAACACAATAATAGACTGTGGGTTTGTTTACTGACTTTCATGCCCTGAAATGCTCTGAGCAAGCTCCACAAATGGCAAGTTAAATGTGATCAATGGCAAGTTAAATGTGATCAGTTCCATGTGCTGCAGAGATCCGTGGGTGGGTTAACCCCCAGAGACTTTCCACTTGTGAACCTGCAGCCCATCCTGTGCTCGAGGCCCTGCACCCTTCAGCTGCACTTCTCTGGCAGTTTTCCCCAGAGATGTGGTGGCAGAAATCTTCCCCTGCTGGGTCTGATGCTGTTGTCCCCATGCTGTGACCTCGAGGGCCCTGCAAGCTCAAATCCTGATTTTCTGGTAGTACTTTGTGAGAAGCAATATCTGCCCACAACTGTGGGCTCAGCTGGTAAAGCTTTGGGATACGAACCTGTCCTGACACCCTGTGTCAGGAGTGGACAAAATTCAGCAGCCAGTGTGAACTCATCCTGCCTAAATTTCAGTCTTAGAGCATTTCCAGCTTCAGAAAGCACCTGCTGGGCCAGGGTATTAAAGATCAACAACCTTTTTTACCAATCTTCCCTCCTCCCCCTGCTTTCCCTTGAACTTCTGTCCCACATTCAAATTAAATATCAGAATCCCAGCAATGGATTCCATAAGAAGCAAGTGGCATTTCTTTTTCTCAGCCTGGCTTCCAAAATAAATAAGGCTGGTGTGACCCATCTGACAGTCAAACCCTCTCTCTGATAAATTTAAAATCTGTTGCGGAAATCATCCTGCAAGTCATTAAAACAATAAAAAATATTGTAAATTTGCTCCACCAGGGGAAAAGAAATAGCATTCAGGTGTGTAATTCTCACATCCATCTTCACTTTAGTTGGCAGCCTTGCCAGTTCTCACTCCTTTAAACCTTTGGCAAGCTTTAAACATTAATTAATGTACTGTATTATCGTTTCTATTCAACTGTTTCTGGCAATATTTGGCAAGTTCTCGTTTCTCCTTGCCAATCTCCTTGGTTTGGATTGTGTGAGGAAATAATGTATGCACAGATCAGGCTGTGACTGGGGAGTTATTGCTTGATAAAACCAGTGACTTTCTTTTCCTGATTATTGCATTTTAAGCTGTGTTTGTGACATATTAGACATAATAAAGAGCCTAATAAACAGTATTATTGAAATCCATGTAGAAGATAGGTCAAAACTCTGAGAAGAAGAAAACACTGTTAATTATAGATGGAAGGCTGGCTTCTGAAAGTGCTGGAGGGCCTGTTTTAAAGATGTTTATCTCCAGTAGGTTATGAAAAAGTCAAAAGATCACATCCTTATCAACAAATATGTATCAAATAAATTTAGAAATGAATATCCATTATATTCTTTATTGAATTATAAAGATAAATGAGATGCCAGGAACTAAACTTTTATCTCCACTGACATGATGTTGTTCTGTTTTCTAGGTTTGTTTCCTTCCTCAAGTTTGCTTTTTCCCTCCAAGCCAAAATGGGTTTTTCTTCCCTGTGCTCAGCTGAAAGTAAATGAGTCTTTAAATGATTTCTCAATTTTTACTGATCCTTGCTACTCCATAGTTTTGTAATCAAAAACATCTCAAGTGTAAAGGAACAGAGGCTTCTACAGCAACACCACATGCTCACTTAGGAGGATTTGTTATCTTTTGCTACAACTTTAGCTTTTTCTGACAGCTAGAAGTTATATTAAAGCTTCAGGAATTCTTAATATGTTAAAAATATTTTTCCTTTCCCAGACCCTTAATAGTGAGTGATGGTTTGAGCCTCTGGAGCTTAATTTTATTTTGACTGGCCTGGGTCATCCCCTGGTATGTGACAGTGGGCAGAAGTTATTTCCATAATCCAATAATTTTCAGATTGTGTCAAATAGGAAGATAAAGCAAAGGGCCATGGATCTGTCACAACCTCTTGCTAATAGTTTGGGGGAGGGTACTAAATATTTATGGGATAATTAGTAATGCTTAAATGGCACCATGAAGTGCATAGATGTGGGAGAAGCTCTGAAGGGACATATGGGATGAAGAGAGACACAGAATCATAGAATTACTTGGATTGAAAGGGATCTTAAAACTCATCCAGTGCCACCCCTGCCATGGCAGGGACACCTCCCACTGTCCCAGGCTGCTCCCAGCCCCAGTGTCCAGCCTGGCCTTGGGCACTGCCAGGGATCCAGGGGCAGCCCCACCGGCTCTGGGAATTCCATCCCAGCCCTGCCCACCCTGCCAGGGAACAATTCCTCATCGCCAGGATCCCACCCAGCCCTGCCCTCTGGCACTGGGAGCCATTCCCTGGGTGCTGTCCCTGCATCCCCTGGCAATTGTCTCTCTCCAGCTTTCCTGGGGCTCCTCCAGGCCCTGTAAGGCCACCCTGAGCTCAGCCCAAAGCTTCTCCTGTGCAGGTGAACAATGCCAGCTGTGCCAGCCTTTCCTGCCAGCAGAGCTGCTCCATCCCTCTGCCCATCCTGGAGCCTCCTCTGGGCTCTGCAGCAGCTCCAGCTCCTCCCTGCACTGGGCCCTGTAGCTGGGAATTGGTTTTGGAACCTGCTTAGGATCTTTTGCAGGTCCCTGTAAGACAGAAGAAAGCAGAATTTTTCTTTACCTACTTAATCCACCCAACTGGAGGATTTGCAGAAGCTGTAGAACACTGGAGGTCAGTGGTACTGGAAATCAGTGACACTGGGGATCAGGGACAATGGAAGTCGGTGGTACTGGCTGCCTGTATTGTAGCAGGAACCTTCTGCACCTGCCAACACCTGCATGAGGTGTCTTGTCACATTCACATTTCCTGAAAAATCCCTTTGCCCAGGATTTTTCTCCTGGGAAGCTAAGAAGCCTCAGAGAAAAGGAAAACAATAATTATCTCATTTGCTTCTCCTGTGTTCTGCTCCTTTGTGTTTGGAGATTGTTTACCCACAGGTGATTGTTTAATTGGTTTCTGCTGTGAATTATTTTGACTTATTGGCCAGTGACAGCCAAGCTGTCTCAGGACTCTGGAGAGTCAGGAGTTTTCATATTTATCTTTTTAGCCTTCTGTCTGTATCCTTTCTGTATTCTTTAGTATAGTTTAGTATAGTATTCTTTAATGTAATATAGTATCATAAAATAATAAATTAGCCTTCTGAGAACATGGAGTCAGATTCATCATTCCTTCCTTCCTTTGCCTGGAGCAAACCCAAATACAATAGTGTCCGGAGGTGGGAGGTGCATGGAGAGACAGCTGGGCAGGGCTCTCACCCCACTCCTGCTCTGTTTTTGTGGTTCAAGCTGTAGATCAGCAGACTGCTGTAATTCCTGGAATTGGACCTTCCTGTGGCACTCCTTGTCTGACTTAAACTCCCCACTGCACTCAGGCTCCCAGATGGATTTGTAGCACCTTCTGCTATTCCTCTGCATCTGCAGATGTCAGGCAGGCCTGTGGAGTCTCCTGTGCTGAGGGTGAGACCCTTTAACACCTGTCTCCTCCTTGGATGACTGCCATGCCACGTCTGACACATTCCCCGAGGTGTCCCCTGCACACACTCCTGTCCCACAGCTCTGCCTCCTGTTCCCAACTGCGCCTGGTGCACCCGGCAGGAGCAGCTGCTCCTGCTCCAGACATCCCTAAATTCTCCCCTGGCAGCTGAATCCCATGGTTTTGGAGCAGATATGCTCTCCTGTTGTGTGGCTGGATATCTCCAGCCTGCAGCCCCATGTGTGTGGCATTCACATCCTCTGAAAAAATTCCTTTGCCCAGGATTTTTCTCCTGGGAAGCTGTGAAACCTCAGAGAAAAGGAAAACAATTCTTATCTCATTTGCTTCTCCTGTGTTGTGCTCATGTGGAATGTGTTTGGAGATTGTTTACCCACAGGTGATTGTTTCATTGGATTCTGGTGTGAGTTGTTTTGACTCTTTGGCAAATCAGTGCTAAGCTGTGTCAGGACTCTGGAAAGAGTCACGAGTTTTCATTATTATCTTTTTAGCATTCAGTAAGTAACCTTTCTGTATTCTTTAGTATAGCACAGTATAGTATTCTTTAATATAATATAGTATCATAAAGTAATAAATTAGCCTTCTGAGAACATGGAGTCAGATGCATCATTCCTGCCTTTGCTGGGACATTCCCAGCAAATACAATACATGTGTGACCCTCACATTTGGGGATTTGACAGACCTGTAGAAGGAACAAGTGTGCCTGTGGGAATGGTGACATTGTATGGAACCTGCAGCCTCAAAATGCTTTTTCTTCATGGAAGGGGTGGTCAGTCCTTGGCAGGGGTGCCCTGGGAGGTTTGGGGTCCCCCTCCCTGGAGGTGTCCACTGGATGTGGCACTCAGTTGACAGGTTGGTGAGAAGTCAAAGACTCAATGATCTTGGAGGTCTTTTCCAACCTTAAAGATTCTGTAAAAAGAGAGGAGGGGCATTAATGGAGACTGGCATAGGAACAGCTGGTGGGCTGAGACCACTGCTCATGGCTGGAGAGATCCCCTGTCCTTGACTTTCACTGCTGGGAGAGCAGGGATGGAGTCTCCGAAATCGTTGATGATGTTCTGCTTGGGGTACCAAGAGAAGCTGAATGGGAGTTGTTGTGTTGAAGAGGAAAAGGAGGCAGTTGTTTAGAACTCCCCTTGAAGGATGGCAGCCAAACCACCATAAAACCTTTCATTTATAGTTCCTTACATTCAAAAGGCTGCTTAAACACCACATTTGTTTGCATGGGTGCAGACCAGGGTAAGAACACTTATTTTGCACTTCCCTTCATTCCTCTGAAATGTAAATAGATTTCTTGATGTGCTGAATGATTTATTTTAGTCCACAAAGGTACTTCCAAACTCTGAATTGAAGGACTTGTTGGGCACTGGTTTTAATTTAGTGAATTGTATTCCCAAAGAGAGGCACTGGGATTATTGAAAGGTATTTATGTCTCTAATGATGCCTTGGAAAAACAGGTCACAGCTGAGGTCATGTTGGCTGCCAAGTGTTGAGAAACTGTACAAATGCATCTCTTGGGCTGTGAATAAACATCATATTTCTGCAGAATGATGTTTTACTTGCGCTTTATAGCATTGGTTTTTCAACCTTTCATTAAACTGTGCAGATTTTTGGGGATCTGCAGTTTGCATTTTAAGAAATAAAAACTCTTGCTTTTCTACAGTGATTGGTTATTTTGCATTTATTTATACAGTGTTGATTTTTTTTTCCACAGGTGTAGGTAGCAGTCATTTTTATTCCTTTTTTCCCCATTAATTGCTTGAGTTTAAAGAATTACTAATTAAGTTCTTCATTAGCTAATTTGTGTTGCAAAACACAAAGTTTGTAAAAGGTGCTGTTACTTCTGAGAACATTTGTGCTACAAATGATTTTTCCTACACTTCAACAGAAAGTGCCTGAATATAGGAAATAAAAACCATTAATTTTAACATACATTGAGTGATAAGTCCCAAACCTTTCTTTTAGGTCATTATAAATCAACACTTGATTGTCCTATGCAGATGCAGTAGGAAATGTGACGCTAAAGTTAATTTTTTGATCCAAGTACCTAGAAAAATATTGGTTCACAAATACAGACAGGAGATTTATGGACACAGAGCTTTCTTTTTCGTGAGCAAACAGAAGATTCCCAATTGTTTCTCAGCTCTTTCTTAATTTGAAAAAAAATTAAGAATTTGGTCTTGATAGAAGCCTGATCTTCCTGGCAAGCTGCTGGGGATAGTGTAGTTCCTCCTGCAACTGCAAGGAAGTAAATTGGTGTTATTAGCGGAGGAGGAACCATTCCCTGTTATTCAGGTTGTTTAATACTTCCCACATAAGAGCTTGTATTTAATTCTAATCTTCCTACTGAACTTGAATTCTGCTTGATGAAACTTTTCCAGAAAGCCATGCGATTTAGGTGGAGATTTTTGAAAGTGAGAGACCTTCACTGGAATAATTTGTATTCTGTAAGAGACTTAAGGAAAAAACATCTATTTTTCACTCCAGTGAAACCTCCAATAATCTTTTCTTCAAGTTAATCTTCACTCCATGTGCTTGGGACTTAAACACAGGTTTTAGCAAGAGGATTCCTTGTGTAATTGCATATCCATGAGCACATTCCAGCAGAGCAAGATCTTTCCTGGAAGTGGAATTTCACGCACCTGGGGGTTACTCTGTCTTCCTTTGGAGAGAGGAGGAACATGCTCTCACTTGAATCCAGCACCTAGAACCTATTGTTCACTGATAAAATCAAATTAAAAGCCTGTGGGAAGAACTGGAAGTGGATAAAGAGCCTGATGGATGATACCAGCACTCAACACCCATGCTTGGACTGGAAGCAGCTCTGAGGAGTGTTACCATGATATTTTATGTCAAATCCCTTTGCCAGGATTTTTCTCCTGAGAAGCTGAGAAGCCTCACAAAAGAAATGTAAACAATTATTACCTGATTGCTTGGAATGTGGTCTGGAGGTTGTTTACCAACAGGTGCATCTTTGATTGGTTCCATTTGAATTGTTTTTAATTAATGGCCAATCCCAGTCCATCTGTGTCAGACTGTCTGTCAGTCACGGGTTTTTATTATTCATTCTTGTTTAGCCTTCTGATGTCTCCTTTTCCTTTCTTTAGTATAGTTTCAGTATACCATTTTAAAATATAATATAATATCATAAAATAATAAATCAGCCTTCTTAGAACTTGGAGTCATTTCTCATCTCTCACCTTGTCCTGGGGAAGGAGTGAGGGGAGATGCCAAAGGATCCCTGATGAAAAAACTCATGGGATTGCCATGCAAACCATTGGCAGTAGAGTAAAAATACTGGCATTTTCCAAAGAGTTTTCTTTGACATAAAATAGTGAAAGCACTTCAAATGTTCCTGGTGTGATGTAGAACTTTGTGACATCTGAAGTTTTCATGCAGGCTAAATTATATTAGCTACCACTAAGTCACCTCACTGAAATTGCTCTTTCTTGGTCTTTAGACACCTCTGTGTTATCATTCACTCTTCTGACATTGTAGCACCACCTCTCAAAATGTCCTGCACAACCCTTAAGAGATTAACTGGTTTTAATTCAATGATTTTGACCTGATTTGAAAGTAAGAGTCCACTCTGTTGTCTGCAAGTGGGTGAAATGAAAATTGCACTAAAGACTTGCAGCTTTAACTCCCTGCCTCTGTCCAACTCTTGTGGAAAATGCTCCTTTTCCTACTCTCTTCTAATGTTGGATTCCCTGAATCCTGAGCATCAGCAAGACTGATACATTCAGGCATTGCAATAATTTATAGCTTGCTGCAGAATCCCATGGAGGTAAATATGAACAAACTCAGTTAATTAGGTTTTCTCACACAGGTCAAGGTGATTTTATTAGTGGCAAATCAAAACTTTTCTGTTCTCCATTTCCTCTTTGCTTTGTAACAGCATCTTTATCAAAGAACCTCAGTTTTTAGATGTCCAATGCATTAATTTTCATTGCATTTATTTGACATCAGCTGACACAGGGATTCTGTTGTGCTTGCAAGAGATGATTTTGTGAGTGAATCACATCAGGCAAAGCCCAGAGTAAGGGAATGGTTTTGCAGGATGATGCTGAAGACTTGTGACTCTGAGATCCACAGTGAAGCACTTCCATAATCCTTCCATAATCCTATAAGCAGTGTGTCAGGAATTCATGGATATTCAGAGGGCTCATTTCAGAATAAACAAATTAACCTCAGTTTAATAATTTTCCTAATGTTTTTGAGAGGGTTGAAGGGTGCTCTCTGAGAAGAGAGGGAGGTTATGGTCTCCTGTTAGAGATCTATGTGCAATACCATAAATCACTTCCCAGATTAAATTATTAAAGGACAAAACAAATTTTAAATTGAAATTATAAATCAACAATGAAAAAAATCAAGCAGATTAGATTACTCAAGTCGTAGAGCAGTGCTACTCTGACAGAAATGAATGGAAAATGGAAAATCAAACAGAACTACGAAAATATGATGATGGATCCACAAAACAGAAGCAAAGAATATTAAATAAGTTTCCTAAAATATTAAATTAAGCCACTAAATTAAAAATGCTCATGTGAAAGATATGCTTATCTCTGTATTACATTATTGCCCTCTCTTAATGGTGATCAATTATTTTATCTTGTCGACTCTATTAAATCCTGCCATGGGTAAACAATTTCTCAGGATATGTGTTGTTTGTTCAGTCATTTCTTAAACAATCTGTTGTGGTTTGACCTCAAACTGGGCTGTACAAGGGGGAGGTGGCCCCAGAGGTGGCTGGAAGGTCCAGAAACAGAGTTCCCTCTGCTGCTGGATCTCTCAGGTGGGGCTCTGATGGTGAATTTGGGAAACGGGGGACAAATTTTAGCCCAGTCACTGCCATTTACAGCCCTTCTAACTTCCCAAGAGTGAAACTCATGATGAAGACATTGCTTATGAGGATTGGGGGCTGCATCCAATTCTTTTATTTTTGCTTTCTCAGTGTTTACATTTGGGGGGTTCCAGGATAAGTGCCATTTCTTGAAAAGTCCTTGGACTTTCAATGTCCAAGGAGGAGGTTACTTCTTGGAAATGAAGTTTCTAGGCATTATTGGGAATAAATAAAGACAACAAAAGTGATGATTTCATCACCATAACAACTGAGGTAATGGCACAGGGTGCCCAGAACAGCTGTGACTGCCCCTGGATCCCTGGAAGTGTCCAAGTCCAGGCTGGATGGGGCTTGGAGCAACCTGAGATAATGAAAGGTATCCCTGCCCATGACTGGGGGTTGGAAGAAGATGATTTTTAAGGTTCCTTCCAACTCAATTCTATGATTCCATGACAACATTTTATTTCAATATTTTAAATTTAAACCAAAATGTGTCCTGGTTGTGCTGCCAATGGAAATGATGCAGAGTGGATATAAATTTTTTGTATCCACATGGAGGATGAGTTGACTTTGGGCAGTGCCTGGTTTTCCATGGACTTTGGAGAAAATGCTGGGTTTTCTTTGGACAAGTCGAGTTAGATGACACCCTTTTAGAGAACCCAGCCAGGTTTAGCCACAGAGCAAGGCAGAAAACTCTTGCTTGAGACTGTCATGGAAACATTTGGGAATTTCCCCTGTGAAAAAAGTCCTGTCAAGGATAAACTACTGAGAAGCAGTTGTAGTAACACTTTGTTTTAATATGCAGTTTTCAAACTTGAGGACTTCCCCAGCTGGTCAGTGTTTTAAAGTGGGATAAGAAGGAAGTTTCTGCAGTCTATTCCACTGGGAAGCAGGGGAATGTTAGATGTGTAGATTAAAGAAAAAGGATGACATATATGGGAGGAAAAAAAGGTCTTTTTCCCTGTGCAAATACACTGAGAAGCCTGTGAGTACCTTTGAGGTGTGCAAGCCAAAGGCAGATCCTTTGAGGCTAATTCAATGTGACAACAGGGAAGAACTGAGCCCACCAGCCCCACAAATCACTCACTGTTTATGTTTTCTACCAGAATGCAAATGTTTCTGTTCAGATGATGTCTTGGTAAATGCAAAGGCCACAAACCTCTTCCTCTTTCCATCAGGGGGAAAGATTTCCCATAAAAAACCCACTTAGAGGCCATCAAAGACATTCTGTACGTTCTCTCCAGCCTATTTTCTGTTCCCCCTGGTTGTGTAAGAGTCTTAAATTAGACCTGATTCTTTTATCAGCACAGATTGGATGTGTCATGAAGGAGCTGGATCCCAGCTGGGCGGTCCCGGCGTGGAGCATTTTCGCAGCTCCTCGGAGGCAGGTGAGACTTGGATCCACACGGGCTCCACTCCTGCCATGTCAGCATCCCATTGTGGAGAACCACATTTCCTGGATCACAGCGAGTGCATTCCTGCTCTAAAACCCTTCTATGACAGAGATGTGATCAGCACTGAACTCATTTCACCCTCTGAAAGATACATGGAAATTGTTTTTATGATAATTTGCAAGCAAAAAAAATGTGTTATGCTGAAGCTTGGTGTGATAAAGGGCAGAATTTTATTTTATTTTATTTTATTTTATTTTATTTTATTTTATTTTATTTTATTTTATTTTATTTTACTTTATTTTATATTTTTTATTTTATTTTATTAAATTTATATTTCTTTATATAAATACTATATTGTTGACTTAATCTTGGCTCAGTCCAGAGAAAATACACCTGCAACAATGGAAAACATTTTAACAAAATATTCTTCCACTCATTCTGTGATTCTGTGACTTCGTAGAACCAAATTTTGGCAGAACTTCCAGGCCTGTACACATAATTTTTAAAAATCAGTTTTGATACACATACATAGCACTATGTTTTTAATAATACTTTACAATTGTAAATTTGGAATGTTTTATTGTGCCTGCTCTATTCAATTTGTACAAATCAATAAAATTTCAGCTTTGTTATAAATTATTCTACTGCTCAGTTTCATGATTGTCAAGAAAAGACAGTGAAGAATCAAAAAGCCTTAAAAAAAGGCAATTGATAAACACTTCCCTTGTCATATCTGTCTGGTAACACTTTTCTAATAACTTCAGCAAGTCATGAGAGTGAAGCAAATTACGCTTCTTAATTAGGGAATGTATTTTGAACCTCATGAGAATCTTAAATCACACCACTATTTTTGAAAGCAAGCTTAAAAGCCTAATTTTAGATTTGCCATTTTGAAAAAGATAGTCTGTGTGTATTAAAAACTCTCTATTAGCCTATTGAAAGCCTAATCATTTCAGTTTTGCAGAGTGACAGATTCTCTGCCATTAAAAGGGTTTAGAAGGAAAATAGATACTTTTCTTTGATTCACATATTTCTTTAGAATTTTAATGTCTGTTAAAGCAGCACATGAGCAAAGCTCTATGTTCTGTTGGCTCTGTGGGCCAACAGTCTTAAAGGTAATATTTGGGAGGTTTTTTCTGCAAAATTACTGTGACATGGCCTTGCAAAATCTTGTTTTGAGTGGGGGTGTGTGGTATTTTTGGGTTCCTCCATCGTGGGGAGGAAATGATTAATCTGACTCCATGTTCTTAGAAGGCTATTATATTATATTATATTACATTACATTACATTACATTACATTATTATATGCTATACTAAAACCATACTAAAGAATAGAGAAAGGATACAGACAGAAGGCTTAACAAGATCCTAATTAAAAACTCCTGACTCTCTCCCCAGAGTCCCAATACAGCCTGACTGTGATTGGTCATTAAGTCAAAACAATTCACATGTTGGATAAAAAAAAAATTTGAAAGCCACATTCCAAAGCAGCAAAACACAGGAGAAGAAAATGAGATAATTATTGTTTTCCTTTTTCTCTGAGTCTTCTCAGCTTCCCAGGAGACAAAATCTTGGCCAAGGGATTTTTCAGAAAATATGATGGTGACAGAGGTGAACTCCAGCCAGCAACTGACCCCACCAAGCCCTTGCTAAGACCCCACCAGTGGGACTGGAGAGGGAATTGGAGAGGAGAAGGGAGAGAATTTGTGAGTTGAGGTAAAGAAAGTTTAATAAGTAAAGAAAAAGCTACACTCAGAAGCAAAGCGAATCCCAGAATCCATTCCCCAGGGCAAGCAGGTACAGCCATCCCCAAAAAAGGAGGGATCCATCACATTTAAGGGTGACTTGGGGAGACAAAGGCCATCACCCCAAACATCCCATCTTCCTTCTTCTTCTCCCATCTCCAGACTCTGATTCCATGTAGTGTGGCACATCCCTTGGGACATTTGAGGCCAGTGGTGCTGGCCTGTCACCTCCCAGTCCTGTGTGCATCCCTTGTCTCCTCACATGTGGAGTGGGGTGAGAGGCCGAAAAGGCCTCAGCTCCATGCAAGTGCTGCCCAGCAAAACATCCCTGAATTACCAACACTGATTCCAGCACAAATACAAAGCACAGCCAAGAAGTTTCATCTCCATTCTCCCATCTCTTTGGATCTGGCCTGGATGGGGAATTGTGTGTGCAGCAGGAGCAGGGCAGGGATTGTCCCTCTGTGCTGGCTCTGAGAGGCCCCTCTAGGGCTGGGCCCAGTTCTGCTGATGCCTTGTGCAGGCTGCCCCAGAGCAGAGGCTGGACAGAGCTAAAGAATAAAGCAGGGATTTATTGAAAGATCTCCTCCATGGGTACACCTTGGGCAGCACCAGAGCCCAGCCAGGGCTGCACCCAGGATGAACCAAAATGGCCCCAAAATGCACGGCCGGGCACGGGCTCTGTCCCTGGGATCAGTTCTGCTCCATTTGCACCTTGCAGTTCATTGTCCCATTGCAGCTTTAGCCCTGCAGTCCCACCCTGCTTGTTTTTCTCTCTCCAGCCCACGGGGTTTGTGCTCCTGGGCTGAGATTTGGGTCATTTGTCCTTGGTGCCCAGCTGGAGCAGGAATTGTTTTGTCTCCCTGCTCTGTGCACAGAGCTCACCATCCCATAATATGAAGCCCAGACCCACACACTAAAGCAGCACAGAATGTGAAAAATAGAACAGAAGTATTTTATAGATACAGAATATAAAAAATCTAAAACCTGAGGCATCATGGATCCTGCAGGAGAGCCCTGGAGGGGCTGGAGCGTGTCCAGGGCAGGGAACGGAGCTGGGCAGGGGCTGGAGCCCCAGCAGGGGCTGAGGGAGCTGGAAGGGGCTGAGGCTGGAGCAAAGGAGGCTCAGGGGCCCTTGTGGCTCTGCACAAGTCCCTGCCAGGAGGGCACAGCCGGGGGGGTCGGGCTCTGCTCCAGGGAACAGGGACAGGAGCAGAGGGAGCGGCCTCAGGCTGGGCCAGGGCAGGCTCAGCTGGGACAGCAGCAGCAATTTGCCCATGGAAAGGGAGCTCAGGCCTTGCCAGGGGCTGCCAAGGGAGGTTGGTTTGGGGTTTTTGGTTGGTTTTGGTTTTGGTTTTCTTGTCACATTTTTCCTGGCAGCTCTTTCACCCTCTGATGTGACTGAATTTGAATGTTGTTGATCCGTGCAGCAAATGAGCAATTAGTGCTTAATGGTTGTCAGACACCACTCTCTTCATTTATCAATCTATTTAAAATTGGAGGAAGTGGTTGGAGACAAACAAGCAGAATTACCATGCAAAGAAAATAGAGTTAATTGAGCTCAAATATTTGCAGTGTATCAAGGTAAGGGTTTACAAAATACAAAGATGTAAACAATGATTTTCCATCAGTTTTCCCAGGACTGAACTGAATATTGAATGAGGCTTTCTTGGTTGAGTCTAAAGGTGCCAGTGACTTTGCAAAGAAGACATTTTTCATATCAACATTACTCTCAAAATACAGATTGTTTTGATTTTCATTCTGTTTCCAGCCTTGTGGTTACTCTTAAATATTTTTTCATTATTCTCAAGACCGAGTGTGAGGAAAAGGAGGGTTATTTCTCCTGGGGATTCATGGTCCAGGCACAGTCAGTAGGAATCTCAGTCTTTTGCAGGCAGGATAGCAGAGAACCCTTTCCAAAAGCACTGAATCAAATTGCGGTGATTGGCAGCAGTGTGAGAGCATGTCTTAGGTTGGAAATGGGGGTGTGTGCTCCATTCCCATCTGTCAGAGCTGGGGCAGTTCTCTACTGTTCCTGGGGCAGTTTTTCCTTTCTCTCTCCCACAGCCAACCCTCCCTGCAGGAGATCTCTGCTGTCCATGGCCGCTGAGTGTCCCTGCAGGGCTGATCCAATCCCAGCATCCCATGGGGAGATGCTCCGCCCAGGGGAGGAGCCAAGCATTCCTGCCTGGATCCAATCTGGGCCTGGCACAGCACAGCAGCCTTTGCCCCCTGCATTGCCAGAGGAGCAGCTTTCTGCTGCCCTGCATGGCCAGAGGGAGCCCAGGCCCATCTGCAGCAGCCCTGGAGCTGCAGAGGAAAACTCCCCCCTTGTGCAGGATCCCTGCTGCAGCAGAGCCACAGCTGGCACTGCAGGAGGGCTGAGCCCCCCTGGGATGGGGCTGGGACACCCCCTGACACACAGGGGGCAGGGCAGGGTCTCACTCTGGCAGTGTTGTTTTGTATTACTGCATTTTATTTTTATTTTAAGTTTTTTTCCCTAATAAAGAACTGTCATTCCTACTCCCATATCTTTGCCTGAGGGCCCCTTAATTTCGAAGTTATAACAATTTGCAGGGAAGAGGTTTACATTTTGCAATTTCCATTTCAGGGAAGGGCTCCTACCTTCCTTAGCAGACACCTGGCTTTTCAAACCAAGACAGAGCACCACACTGAGTTTTGGTGGGAATTGGTTGGAAACAGAGCAAAGAAGTTGATCTGACATCAGGCTGGAAGAAGGAATCCAAATAGATTCATGACAAGGCTGCTGGTGGTTCAAAAAAACCCCCAGACACACTCCTTGTGGGATGGAATGCCTTTGCTCCTGTTTGGATTTCCACATGGAACACCCTTTTTTGATGCCAGCCTGGTGGTGCCTCTTTTCTTTATGGGTAGTGATGGAAGCAGTGGTGGAACAAGCATGCTGTCAGCTTTTACAGGATTGGAAGTGCTTTTTTGCCCTGTTCAGCAGCAGCTAAATGCAATTTGAACTTCATGATGAGTTTAGTAAGAAGTGAAGGATGACCAGGAAGCTGAAATAAAACCAAATAAAAATTTGTCACTGTCTAGTGGAAAACACATGAACAGTCTGCCTGCTGGTGGATGGACTGCCTTTATTCCCACATGGACATGATGAACTGCTCATTTGGGATGAGGAAAGACATTTTTCTCTTCACTGGCAAAAATCACAAAGGCATCTCAAAACAACCCATTTTCTGTGCTAATGCTCTCTGCTTCCTCTCCTTTCTTTCTCCCTTCAAGGAAATGCTGTCAGGTTGGTTTTTTTTAAACTGGAGAGAATCATGGTGACTGTGATCACAAGGATCTGCTTTCCCAGTTCAGAAATAGGAGAAGTGTAGCAGCTTTCCCCCTCCTTTCTGATAGCACTGGTGCAAAGTGAAAATTTGTCTGCTTTCCCCATTTCCAGGCTTTCCACAGCATTTCTGTTCCGGGTGTCACTTTGATTTTTACCTCATTTGCCCCACAGTTGAGACAGTCGTGGCTCAGATCCAGCAGTGGTTTCATTCCTGTTTCCTGCTCTGAACAAATGGACAGAAACAGCCAGTTCCAGTTGGATGAGCTCTGGACAGTGACCCAATCACTGCCCTGTGAGGAGTTAGCCAAATCCACACCAGCAGGGCTTTGACAACCACCCAGCGCCTCAAATTATATCAGCTTCCCAACGTGGTGTCACAATTCCTCTCTATTTCTGACACAGAACTGATGAGTTTAACATCATAACTTATTTCTGAGTTTATTTTTGGCTGCCTGTGTGTTTGAGAGGGGATTTCTGTCATCATTTTTGTTGGCTTTGTAAAATTTTGCTGTTTTTTTCCTTTGGCTCAGGATCTTTGATGATGGAGGCTGGTAATAAATTTTTGGTGCCTTGACTCCACTTGACCTAAAATTACATTTTCAGATAAATCTTGATATTTTGCACTATGGTGCATAAGAGATCTTCTGTTTTACAATTCTCTTTCATTTCCTCCATCTCTTTTAAATAATGTTCCCTATTTCTTTCTGGTTTATTTCTTAGTTTACACCATTTGTTTAAAAATGCACAAGAAGACAAATGTTTGTTTAGAATTTCAGCTTTTGTCAGAATTTTTTACTGTGTTTTGGCAGCTTTTACCTCAGAACCAATCCATCCTGTTCCTCCTCACCTTCAGGTCTGAAAATCTGCATTTCTATCCCCGTTAGGTTCTGCTGTGCTGCGTGCAGGAATATTGGCAGGAGCAGAGAGATGGATTTGAGGTTGTCAGTGAATTTCAGAACCTTTCCAAGAAAGCCTTGGGGAAAGGGAGCTTCTCCTTAAATTTGCAAATGCTGGTGAGTGGTATAAAGTAGTTTTATTAATAACTGCAGGCTTTTTAATAAGGTGACAGCTGGTAGAATAATTTAATGGACAAGCTTGAAAGATTATTTCTTTTTCTTCTTCTTCTCTCAGAAACAAACTGTTCAAACTGCAAATAAACACCAGTGGGTACAGAATCACACATTGCTGAGATGGTAATGTAGGTTTGGTCATTTGCATATTCAATTAGGAATGGCTAAGTAGGCATTTTAACCATTGCAATTACTCTCAATTATCCTCAGTGCTGCAGCCCTGGAATACCTTGGACAGCTCAGGATGCCACTTTCCACCCAAGGAGCAGTGGGAACACAAACTGCCTCAGCTGGGACCTGCAAAAGTTCCTAATTTCCAAAATTTCACCCCAGGCTGGACTTCAGTGGTATATTTACCCCTGAAGGAAATGGAAAATCAGTTATTTTAATGATGGAGGAATCTGAGTCGAGTCTGTGTAGAGGTTCAAGCTCGCTTTCATGGACTGACTGAAAAAACAAATCTCCATTATGATAAATAAAATAAAATAAAATAAAATAAAATAAAATAAAATAAAATAAAATAAAATAAAATAAAATAAAATAAAACAAAATTTGGTCTTCAAAGGGAATGGCCTGCTGTGCTTCCTAATGAGAAAGTCCAGGAGATCCTACAAAGAGTTTAAAATCACATGCAATCAATGAACACGAGTCTGAATCCTCTTCCTCTCTGGGACACCCATTTAGGAAAGGATTTTAGCATGTGTTTATCTCCATTCCTGTGAGTAAAGCACTTGCAGCACTGGAGTTGACAGAATTGATGTCTTTTTTATAAATCTAAGCATGAGTCTTGCTAAAAAAAAGTTGGATACCCTTCTTGAGGCTCTGGCATTTCCAGAGCTGAGGTTCCATGCACCAGACAGGGCCTGGTGATGAGCAAAACTGGCTCAGAGTGTAATGCTTTGAGATTAACAGGCAAATAATTTTGTTTTCTTGAAACTGGTGTGAAAAACAGGAGCACTGACGGAGGAGAGAAAAGAAATTGTGTAATTCACCAGTGGTTAGAGGAAAGAAATCCAGGGCAGCTGGTGAGTGTGGACTTGGCCTTCAACGGCAAGTGCAAAAAAATCAGGTGAAATGCCCCTCCCTGATCACCAAATATCCCATGTAGCCACTATACACAACCATCAATAAACAAAACCATCAAAAATTCTTTTTCCATTCAAGAGAGAGGGGGAAATGTAAGAAATAGATCTATAAAAAATTCTCAAAACCTAACAAAAACTCATATAGTATACATCTGTATACAAACCTTAAAATAAAAAATATTAACTTAAAAATACCATAAAATATTACAAACATTGTTAAAAAAGAAATTAAACTAAAAGCAAGCTTAAAATAATAACCTTACAATTAAGACTAAATGCTTCAGAGAAATAAAACTATAAAAAATACATTATAGTAAGACCCAGAAAAGTAATTTAAAATTATTAGCTTTAAAACATTTATAATATAATATAACAAAACCAAAACTAATAAGCAAAAAACCACTTATAATATGTTATAACTCATAATAATGCAAATGATAACATCTGTATTATCTCTGTACCCTTCTCATAAAACTAAAAATAGAATAAAAGTTTTTAAAACACCTCTCAATTACCCCATCTCTAAATCAAAAGAAAGTATAATCCAGCATTCCACATGTTCATGGATGGCCTGACAGCAGGAACAGAGGGACAAACAGACATTGTCCTGCTTGGAGAAAAAACACTCTCCTGCTGTGGTATTCACATTCTCTGAACAGAGTGACACATAATTCTCTCTCCCAGGATTTTTCCTGGGAAAGGCAGTGAGAAGCTCAGAGAAGAAGAGAAAACAATTCTTATCTCCATTCACTGCTCCTGTTGTTTTTGCACGTGTGGAATGTGTTATGGGCGTTGTTTACCCAAAGTGATTTGTTAATTGGACACTGGTGAGGGTTGTTTTGATTTCTTGGCCAGTTGGGTCAAAGCTGTGTCCTGGCTGTCTCAGACACTTGTCGCAGACATTTATCCACAGAAATCCTTTCTTTCGGATTTCTGTGTCTTCGGGAGGCCAGAGGCCTCCGAAGACAAGGTAAACAATTATTATCAGCTGCTGTGGAATGCAATAGGATTCACCTTGATTGGCTCATTTTCTATGTTTATAATTAAGGGCCAATCATCAGTGCAAGCCAGGGGACTGAGTCCCTGGACACAACTTTGTTTTGGTTTCTTTTCTATCTCTTCCTAGCTAGCTAGCTGCTCTGCAAAACCTCTCTCTATATTCTTTTAGTATAACTATAATGTATTATATATAATATCTTAATAAATATGCCTTCTGATTCAAGAAACAAGATTCACCGTCTCTCTCTCACCAGCAGCGCCCACACAGGTCGCAGTAATAGACACTCACAGATTTTTCTTTAGTATTCTTTGGTATAATATTCTTTAGTGTAGTATCTCTTTAGTATGTAATTTAGTATAGTATTAGTGTAATATGGTATAGCTGAGTAAAGCAATCACACACACAGAATAATGAGGTTGGAAGAGACCTCTAAGGTCATCAAGTCCAACCTATGCTCTATTACAGCGTCCCGAGTGGGTCGCTGCTGGTGAGAGAGAGACGGTGAATCTTGTTTCTAGATCAGAAGGCTGGATTTATTGATCTATGATATATAATACATTATTACAATACTAAATAGGAATAAAGAGAGAGGTTTGCAGAGCTGCTAGGCTAGCTAAGAATAGCAAGAAAGAATCTATAACAAAGTTGTGTCCAAGGACTCTGTCCCTAGCTTGCACTTTGTGATTAGCCCTTAATTATAAACTTAGGAACATGAGCCAATCAAGATGCCCCTGTTGCATTCCACAGCAGCTGATAATAATTGTTTACCTTCTCTTCTGAGGCCTCTGCCTTCCAGAAGACACAGAAATCTGAAAGAAAGGATTTCTGTGAAAAAATGTCTGCAACAATGCTCAAACACCTCAACCAGACTATAGTGCCAAGCGCCATGTCCAGTCTTTTTTTTTAAACACATCCAGAGATGGTGATTCCACCACCTCCCTGGGAAGAGCATCCCAACACTTTATTATTCTTCCAGTGAAAAATGTTTCCCAATTGTTCAGCCTCCTGAATCAGGGAGTCAGAGGACATTATTCCCTGGCTGGGGGTGCCCTGCATTGATGTCCCTGCCTCTGGGAGTCCTGGAGCCAGGCTGAGGGGAGCTGGCAGCCTCAAAGTTCTCCTGGAAATGACCGTGCCCAACAACCAAACCATAAAAAAACCATCTGCTGCCTCCCTGCATGGGGCCAGAGGAGAACTTGGCTTTTTGAAGAGCAGGATTTCCCCTGTGAGGCTATGGAAACACATTCACAATAAAGTGCAGTCTCTGCATCATCAATCCAGGATTCCTGAACTGCCCTCTGAAGGATTTTGGAAGCACCTGACTCCCTGTGTTTCCAGGATCACGTAATTTTCTAATTTAGATAGTCTGAATCACACATGGGGCAAGAAGCCTAAATTTTAGGTGCTGCAATGCTACATTTAAGGTGTCTAAAAGGAGAACTGAATATAGGTCTCAGTATCTAATGTGTGGGTTAGGTACAAATCACTACCAGGTTCTAAATTACAGGGTGAAGATAATTCCAGGCTCCCATCATTTCAGACTAATTAGTGCACATTAAATTTCATCCTTGTCAACTGGGAAGAGCAATGCAAAATCAGCCACTTTGGGGTTTGTTTGAATCTTTTTCTGCAAAGGATCACACAAGGCTTGGCAGTAGGAACAGGGCCAGAGATCTTCCCCCCCAAATATATGAGAAGAGGATGTAAAATATATGAGGAGTGGATATGAAATATATGAGGAGAGGATGTAAAATATATGAGGAGAGGATACAAAATACATGAGGAGAGGAATGCAACTCTTAACCTGAACCAGGTTCTTAACCTGAACTTCCTGATGTCCAAACATCCTCTCTGACTTCTTAATTTGAATGACAATCATTTATATCTTGTTCTGTGCAAGGAGAGATCCTCAACTGATGTTCAGTGTCACTGCACAGTAGGGGAAAGTTGTAAATTTATAATTGACATGTCCTAGGAGCCCATGAGGTTTGGTGACTTGGTGTCTCCCTTGACTTCAGGAGAGCTGGAGAAAGATTTTGGTTTTTATGAAGTTGGCAGCACATTTTAATCATCCAGTTTAACTGTACTCCCCTGTATATTTAATATATTCATATAGACATGTATATATATATATATATATATAATATATGTAAATATATATATATTTAAAGACTGTAGTTCCCCAGTGCATGTCCTTATCCCTTCCAGCAGCTACAGAGCTGCAAAGTCTGAAATAGAAGTGGGTTATTTTCTCCTTGCCTAGGGAACACTAGAGCTGGTTGTGACAAATATGCTATCCCCCCAAAAATATAAGTATGCCCAAAAGAAGCAGGGAACAGCCTCTAAACTTGGACATTAGAATTCTTTTAATTCTTTTGTGTCTGAGAGGATTTTTTTTTTCCTGTTTTTTTTTTTTCTTTTTTGATTCTCACATGAATTAAGGGGTCCCACAAGTGTTCGTAACACCAGTGAGACAGAGCACCAGAAAGTCCCGGAGAGATTTTGTCCAAACCTCAGTAACTGTGTGCGCATTTAACAACCTGAGGCACAAATGGACCAAGAGGGATCCTTGGAGGGTAGAAAGGCACTGCAGAGGGGTCTGGGCAGGCTGGATGGATGGGCCAGTCCTGCCCTTGGGTCAGAACAACCCCAGGGAGCTCCAGGCTGGGCAGAAGGGCTGGGAAAGGCCCTGGGGGTGCTGTGACAGGGGCTGGACACGCGCCCAGGGGTGCCCAGGGGGGCAAGAGGCCCCTGGCAGCTGGGCTGGATGGGGAATTGTGTGTGCAGCAGGAGCAGGGCAGGGATTGTCCCTCTGTGCTGGCTCTGAGAGGCCCCTCCAGGGCTGGGCCCAGTTCTGCTCCTGCAGGAGAGCCCTGGAGGGGCTGGAGCGTGTCCAGGGCAGGGAACGGAGCTGGAAGGGGCTGGAGCCCCAGCAGGGGCTGAGGGAGCTGGAAGGGGCTGAGGCTGGAGCAAAGGAGGCTCAGGGGCCCTCGTGGCTCTGCACAAGTCCCTGCCAGGAGGGCACAGCCGGGGGGGTCGGGCTCTGCTCCAGGGAACAGGGACAGGAGCAGAGGGAGCGGCCTCAGGCTGGGCCAGGGCAGGCTCAGCTGGGACAGCAGCAGCAATTTGCCCATGGAAAGGGAGCTCAGGCCTTGGCAGGGGCTGCCCAGGGAGCTTTGCAGTGCCCATCCCTGCAGGTGTCCCCTGGAGGTGGCACTGACTGCTCTGGGCTGGGCACAAGGTGCCCATGGGGCACAGCTGGCACTGCATGGGCTGGCAGGGCTTTGCCAGCCTCAGGGATTCTGGGATTCTGTTTCTCAGCTGGGATCCCACAGAAGTTGTGCCAAGCACAGAAGGAGATGCTGCATTCAGAGAAGTGGTTACAGGTGAGCTGGAAGATGTCTCAGGCAGGGAACACACCTGGGGCGCTTTTAGGAACCCACACTGAACACAACTTTATCAAGGTCCATTTCTGGATTTGTCCCTTTATCTCTGTCCACAGAACAAGCTCAGCACAGCTCCTGTCACCCTGTGTGCACAGATTTACACACACGTGTGGAGGATTCAGAGTCTCTTGATTTATTTTAGTGATCATTGCTGTGATGGGGAGAACTGGGCAGTGAGCAAAGCAGCACAGACATTTGTACTTAAACATGAGTTAATTGCAGACAAATCTGATTTTATGCACCTTGGCTTCTCTAACTGAAAAAGAACAGAAAAGAATTAGGACACAAGGGAATTTTGGGCTGGGGATTAACCAGTACTAGCTCAGAAATGCACAAGGAGAAACAAGGGATACTGCACAGAGGGGAATCTGTGTGAGGAACATTAATTATTTGTCTCTGTTTGAGATTCTTAGCATTCCTCCTCAAATTCTGATTTCTGGAGACTAAAGTGAAGAAGATGACAGGCTAAGAGTGAAAAGCACAAAATTTGCTTCTGCATCCTCTGCCTCCAATGCAGCTTCCTCAGCAGCCAGAGACAGAGTCCTGCACTAAAAAAATAAAGATTCCTTTGCTCCTGATATTTTATTTCATGCTGTCTTTGCAGGTGGCCATGGTCTTGTCACCATCCAATGCTTCTTCTGTAATGAATCACAATATCTGTGTCCTTGCACTGGAAATAATAATTTGATGGAAGAATTTATACCTGAAAGTGCTTTGGTTTGGGTTTTTTTTCTTGATTATATCTGCTCTCTAGTTCATAAAAATAATGGTGGTGATGATAATAATAACAACTCTTCCTCCAAAATGCCCCTTGCTTTGAGCAGGACAGTGATTTTTAAGGTATTTTGTTGGTAGACTCTGCTTTTCTTGAAAGAGGTAGGATGCAGCATTGATGTGAAAATGTCATTGCATGTTATAAAGAGAAAACTGAATTATGGCAGTGACAATTAGGAGAGCTGGAAAATGTGTATATTAAACTCTGTTTTACACTTCACATTTGGGTGAACAGCTCTCAAGGGTTCTGTCTGAAAAAAGTAATTAAATTTGTGTCTGACTTTAAAGTTACGCCTAAAGTTCTAAACTGAAAAGGAAGTATGTGCTCAACAGATTTGGTCGTCTGCACTTCACAAGCAATTTTATTTGAACTATTTTGAAGCTGAATTTTCATCCTTTCTTTTCTCCTTAGTGTATCTCTTTGTTTTTATCAGCCTAGTCTGTTAAAGTCCCTGCCACAGTGTCCAGATGCTTTCCTTGGTTTCTTCTGCCTGCATTTTGCAGTGCTTCAGTAACAAATTGTTAAACAAACACATTTTGAAGGTGTGTTGCTGTCTGCACGTGGTTGTGAATGAAAGGTGGAAGAAATGTGCCTCCATCTTTCTGGAGGAAATGCCACTGAGTTGGAAAAGCAGGATTGTTCCACAAAGCTGAAGTTACAAGGTCACTTTGAGGTGCTGAACACTGTCACAGACATATTTTCTGAAAAATCCTTTTGCTGGGATCTTTTCTCCTGAGAAGCTGGGAAGCTTCAGCTTCTCTGTGTTTTTTTACTTTGGAATGTGATTTGGAGAATTGTTCACCCAGCATATGAATTGTTTTTACTTGATAACCAATGACAGCCAGATGTGTTGAGGCTGTGAGCAGTCACAAGATTTTATTATTCATTCCTTTCCTTTCTAGCTTTTTGCTTTCTCTTTTCTCTTTCTTTAGTATAGTTTTAGTATATAATTTTCTTTTAATATAATATATATCATAGAATTATAAATCAACCTTCTGAAAGATGGAGTCAAGATTCTCATCTCTTCCCTCATCCTGGGAACCCTCAAACTCCATCACAGAATGCAGGTGATTGATCACCCTTGAAGAAGGAACCAAGATTTTGTGGTGATGCACAGAATAGTTCCTCATGGACCTTGAGCAACCTGATTTAATTTAAGATGTCCCTGCCCATGGCAGGGGATTGGAACTGGCTGATCTTTGAGGTCCCCTCCAACCCAAACCATTCTGGAATTCTATGAGCCAATGGGGTATTTTTATTTTTGAGTAGAAAAGTCCCTCTCATTAGTAGCACATCATTGCAGAGAACATGAAATCATCAGGAAATACTGTCTTTTAGCATTTTATAATACACTGGAACTTCAGCTCTAAAGGAAGTTTTAATGTGTGAATTGTACATGGTTCAAAATTAGGCTGCCAACAGAACCAATTATATCACTTCATTTTTCAATCAGGGCAGCATTTTTGCAGCACTTAATTAAAACATATTTATAACTTAATGGCTGTGACTATTTCATTCTCAGGGTTTGCTTGCCTAGGAGCCAGTGAGGAGATAATTCTGTCTGGGTATTTGGAGCAATCCTTCCTTCTTATTATGGTATGAGTGTACATTCTCATACATGAGGTATGAGAATTTGCAGCACCAAGTATTTACTTCAATAAGATGTGAACAGAGATGTGAGTATTTCTTCTTCAGCCTATCACTGTCCAGATGATCCTTGCAATTATTGCTTTGGGCCTTGTTTTGGCTTTATGGTGGGATTTCATCCGCCAAAGAGTGAGGTGACTTGCCCTAATAGCCACAAGTGTGCGGATCCTGTGGCCCCAAACCTCGTTTGCACTGAAGGTGAAAAGAGGCTGCAATGAGTCTGTGACTCCACAGAGTGCATTGCTGACACTGGAGAGGCTATATAATGTCCTGAACAGCTGCTGAGGACAATTTTTCCCTCTGTAACTTTCCCTAGGATCCTACAAAATAATTGACTTCTCATATGGACAGATTGCAGGCTGGACTCTGAAGTGTGCTCACACTGCAATGTGAAGATTGTTATCAAAGAAGATTATTTCTGTGTTTCTTGGCCAAAAGCCTTTCAATAACCAGGTGATTTGATGGATAATGTTTGGATGAACATGTCACAAAGGACAGTTTTTGTAGTTGAAAAGAATGAGAGGTTTTGGTCTTCAGAGAATCACAGATTGGGTCAGATTGGAAGGGACCACAGAGGGTCCCTGGTGCCACCTCCCTGCTCCAGCAGGGCCATCCCAGAGCACAGGGCACAGAGCTGGGTCCAGGTGGCTCTGGAATGTCCCCAGGAGGAGCCCCCAGAGCCCCTCTGGTCTCTGCTCAGGGCTGGGCCCTGCCCAGGGCAGAAGTTGTGCCTCCTGTGAGGGGAATTGCTGGGCTCAGGCCCTGCCCGTGGCTCTGGGGCCATTGCTGGGCCTGGAGCAGAGCCTGGGCCTGCTCTGAGCTCTGCACACAGGGACAGACACAGGGACAGACACGGGGACAGCCACAGGGACAGCCAGGGCTGGGGCCCCTCTCCAGGCTAAGCAGCCCCAGCTCCCTCAGCCTTGCTTATTTGCAGTATTAATAAATCCATTACGTTCTAAATCAAGTGTGTAACAATCAAGCTTCAAAGTTACAATTAAATTACCTTTTAATCTGTTTTTTCTGTTGCATGATCCATGAAAGCTTCTACTTGATAAACAGTGGAGCTGTTAACAACGGGAAGAATACAAATAGGAGAGAGAAGAATGACAGGCTAAGATCTGCCTGCATGCTAACCAGCACAGGCTGAGCTAACAGGGGGACTTGGGAGAGGGGGAGAGAGAAAGAAAATTTTTTTCATGCTGGTATCCAAAGTTTAAAGCTTGCAGAAAAAAGTTTAAAGCTTTCCCATGTAAGGGCAGCCGCTCACTGGCTGTGCCAAAAGTCTGAGGAGGATTGCGTGTGAGCAGGGGACGTCCTGTCACAGCAGATTCCTGTCTGCTCCTCCTGGCCCAGACTCCATCCTGCACATTGTAAATCAGCATCTGGGAAGGGTTACACTGATGGAGGGCCTGTGCCTGCACAAAAAATTGGACAGATCGGGGCAGAAGTACACAGAAAGCCAAAATTCCCAGAATTCACAGAATGACCAGGTTGAAAGAGACCTCCAAGATCATCGAGTCCAGCCCAGCCCCAACAGCCCAACTGAACCCTGGCCCCCAGTGCCACATCCAGGCTTTGTTAAACACACCCAGGCATGGGGACTCCACCACCTCCCCGGGCACCCATTCCAGAACTTTCTCACCCTGGCTGGAAAAACCTTTTCCCTGCTCTCCACCCTGTATTTCCCCTGGTGCAGCTCGAGGCTGTGTGCTCTGGGTGTGTCAGTGCTGCTGGAGCAAGAGCCCAGCCCCAGGTGAGCACAGGCACCTTTCAGGAGCTGTGCAGAGTGATGGGGGCAGCCCTGAGTCTCCTTTTCTCCAGGCTGAGCACCCCCAGCTCCCTCAGGGCTTCCTCACAGCGTTTGTGTTCCCAGCCCCTCTCCAGCCTCGTTGTCCCCTCTGGATGTGCTCAGTGTCCCAAGGCCCTTCCCAAACTGAGGGGTCAGAGCTGGGCACAGACTCCAGGTGTGCCCTCAGCAGTGCAGGGGCAGAATGACCTCCCTGCTCCTGCTGGCCACAGGATCTGCTCTGGTGAGAGGTATAAATGTGCAATTCTCTAAAATGGAGTGAAAAATGGAATGGCTGCAGGTTTACACCACAGAAATTTGGGATAACATGTCCCAGAGGTGTTTGGATTACTGGCTCATGCTTTTTCATGGATGGGGAAGGGAACACAGCAGGGAGGCCTGGGTGACAAAGGAACACAAGCAGCATGCTTGGGCTGTTTGCAGGCTGGATCTAGATTTTAGTGTGTTTTTCTGGAAACATTTCCACCGGGGATAAACCCTCAAAGTAACTATGCTCTCCTAGATGGCCAGAAGACAATAATAACCAAACTTCTAATTTAATGGAAAAGCTTTCTGATGGGGAAAAGGTGAAAACTGAATTTCAGTGTTTCAGTACCTTGGAACAATCTAGGCTTTCATTTTGGGTCATGTCTCATAATTCAGAAAATCCCTTCTGAATTCTTGGGGTGGGATTATTTTATTCAAGATTTTAGATCCCAATGGATTTTTAAAGCTCTGAAAAAGAAGTAAATATACCCAGTGGGATCTGTAGCAGGAATATTACCCTATATCCTCAGAAAATAATGAGGATTATCTCCAGAGGAGGAGGAGATGTCCCAGATGTCCCAACATCTCTCTAGGCAGTTGCACCACCAAGGAACCAAAGCAACTATGGCTCTTTTGGCTGATTGACAGTGCTCTAGCATTAGGCTGTGCCCCAGTCTTTAGGAGCTCTTTAAAAGTCAGACTTGCTGGGTGTTCCTTACCTGGGTGCCTCTGTTCCTTCAGCTTTTTTGTTTTGTTTTTGTTTTTTGGGTTTTTTGGTTTGTGGGTTTTGGTTGTTTTGTTTGGTTGCTTTTGTTTGGTTGGTGTTTTGGTTTAGTTTTGGTTTGGTTTCTTTGTTGTTTGTTTTGGGTTTTGGTTGTTTGTTTAGGGTTTTGTGGTTTTTTCGTGGTTTCTTTTTTTTTTGAGTGTTATAACAATAATAATGTTCTAATGAGAAATCTAAAAGTTGTTGCATTGGCAGCAGCTGCCCAAGAGCCAGGAGCTGCTTGGTTGTCAGGGCAACACCAAGAACACCCAGAGCAGTACCCGAGGAAAAGCTTCTGCTGACTCTCCCTTTGCTTCTTTTTGTTGGGGAGTGAATGCTTAAGTTCATTTTCAGGGGTTATTTAAAATATCTCACCCATCTAAATGTCTAAAACTCTGGAAATAGACATTAAAATGACTGGTTTTGTAGTACTTCCCTCCCTTTCACTGGATAAATGGAATCAGGAATCATGAAATTAATGAAATTAATTCCACAGAAACACAGAATCAGGGAATGGTTTGGGTTGGAAGTGACCTTAAAGCTCACCCAGTGCCACCCTTGCCATGGCAGGGACACCTTCCACTGTCCCAGGCTGCTCCAAGCCCAGTGTCCAACCTGGCCCTGGACCCTTCCAGGGACTGGGATCCACAGCTTCTCTGAGCAATATGAATATAAACTGAATTCTTTATTGTTTTCACTCTCTATCTCATTTCAAACATCACGGAGCCTTTTGCAAGGCTTCCTCTGGAGACCATTTCTTTCAAACACTCTTAAAGCTGGGCAAACTGAGTGTCATCCTTGGTGCCAGACACCACAACATCTCAGAGCTGCTGCTGGGAGCCAGAGGGGAAATCAGGGCTTTTGGTCCTGCCTGCTGTGAACAGAGGTGAAGGAGCATGGAGAGGAGGAGGAGGAGGAGGAAGATCTCCAGGGCAGAGGAATGCTGGCTGCCATCTCTGGAAGTGTGCAAGAAGTGTCTGGATGTGGCCTTAGGGACATGCTTTGGGGTTATGATGGTGGTGCTGGGGTGATCCTGAAGGGCTCTTCCATCCTTGATGATTCTGGGATTCTTGATGACTCTGTAAATGAAAGTTTACAACAGAAATGCTATTTATGGTGAGGATGGAAACATGAGGCTGTGGTGATGGGGAGGGGAATGGGATGCTGTGCTCTCAAACATGAATTGTAATAAAGGTTGGTGTCCCACTCCAGATAATATTGACCTGTTGACTTACTGTGCTCACTTTCTGCAGTCTGTGCCTTCCAGGTTTACAATATTTTATATTTTGATATGCCTAGACAAGCAAGAAATCATGGTTAATACTGCACTGCATCCATTCCTTTAAATTCTGAGGGGCAGCAAGGTTCCCAGAAACAGCAGCTTGTCAGCTTCCCAGTTACCCATCAAAAATACAGGAGATAGTGGGTTTTAACCCCCAGGGCAGCTGTACCTGGGGTGATGATGCCTGACTGCTCCCAGGGCAGAACTTCTGTGTTATGAGTTCAGTGTTCCCCAGTTCCCCCTCCTGGAGGATGGGACATTCCCCTGTGGTGAGACTCCTCCAATTTCCTTCTCCACTTGATTTCTGTTTCAACCTCAGTTCTCCTTCTCTATTTGACCTCTGTTTTAGGGGGATTTATCACAGGGATCCTAATACACACCTTAGCACTTCTGAGTGGGCATCCAGCAAGACAGGAGACTGTGGTGATGTTCACAGTGGTCCCAGGATGAGGGAAGAGACAAGAATGTTGACTCCATGTTTCAGAAGGCTTGATTTATTATTTTATGATATATATTACATTAAAACTATACTAAAAGATTAGAAGATAGGATTTCATCAGAAGGCTAGCTAAGAATAGAAAAAGAATGATAAAAAAGGCTTGTGACTGACCAAGACAGTCCAGGCAGCTGGACTGTGATTGGCCATTAATTAGAAGCAGCCACATGAGATCAATCACAGATCCACCTGTTTCATTCCACAGCAGCAGATAATTATTGTTTACAGTTTGTTTCTGAGGCCTCTTGGCTTCTCAGGAGAGAAAATCCTAAGGAAAGGATTATTCATAAAACATGTCAGTGACACAAGACCAGTATTTCCTCTCCTGCAGAGGAAAGAAGAGATTTGAGGGGAGAACACACACAGAGGAGAAAGCTGTTATTAAAAGTGATATGCAAAGAAAGCTGTTATTAAAAGTGATATGCAAAGTATTTTTGAAAGATTTGGCTTTTTCTGTCACCTCACCTTGTTTAAGAAATGTCTGGGAATGTTTCTGAATTATATTTTGTCCTCTGTTCCCTGGTTCTCTTTGAGAGCAGCGTGAGTGGGAGTGTCGAATGGATTTGATCTCACTTTAGAGGGAGAGTGTTACATCTTCAAAGAGGGCTGTTTTTCTTCAGAGAGGTTAATCAGTCACTGAAGTTAAAGCAGTGCCAGTGAACACCAAACTGTAATTTCCAAGAGGTGTATTAATAGATGTGGTGAAAGAAATTGTAGCCGTGTTGCGATTTTGGTGTAAATATTTCTTCTGTGACATGTCTAGAGAGCTGGGTGGAATGGAACTGGCAGGAAACCTGGAGAGAGAGAATTTACAAAGGATGGAGGGACAGGACACAGGGAATGGCTTCAAACTGACAGAGAACAGGGTTAGATGAGGCATTACAAAGTAAGGGAGGGCAGGCCCTGGACAGCTGTGGCTGTCCCTGGATCCCTGGATCCAAGGCCAGGTTGGACACTGGGGTTTGGAGCAGCCTGGGACAGCGGATGTGTCCTTGCCATGGCAGAGGGTGACATGGGATGATTTTTAAGGTCTTTTCCAACCCAAACCACTCTGTGATCTCCTGACTCCATGATCCCATGATTCCAGGATTCTTGTCATCTCTAAGTGTAGTTTTACCTGGAGGTGTGAAGAGCCATTAAAACAAGGGTTGTCGATAACTTAAAGATGATTTTTGCACCAAAGCTTTTGAAACAACTCCATGCCAAGCAACATCAACACTTCTTGCAATTTGGCTACTTTTCTCATGTCCTCATAGCCAGATTCTTCAGCTGTGCTTTTGTACACTTAAGTGCACATGATGGAAAGGATTCTTATCTTGTGCTTTGCCAAGTCCTCACCTGGTGACAACAAAATCAGAACTCTATCACATTGCCCTACATAGTTTATAAATGCTAGAAATTACTCCAGTGACCTCCCAGTCTAGGTTTGATTATTTAGGTTTTTCTTTTTCTACCCATGACTCACGAGTGCTTGCTGGGAGGTGGGAATGAGTGCATTATTCTCCAAAATTTATTTGTCTGAAAGAACTTGCTGAGATCAATCACTTGGCTTGACTCCATCCTCTGCTCCTTTGTGTGATTTCAGCAGCTCCAAGGGGCAGCCACCCAGGTCAGGGTGACCATTGGTGTTAGAAGGTCCATTTTAGGGGAATTAATGCTGTTTTGCATAGCCCTGCCACAGTTCTGTGCTGCACCAAATTCTAATTCACAGCATGTAAATCACTTTCCCTCCTGAGCTGAGTGTGTGCTGATGGCTGCTCCACCAGACAAGAAATGGCCAATTATTTACTATCAAACTTAATGGCTTGCCTGAATAAAACATGTGTTAGGAATTCTCTGTCCCAACGTTAGCAAGAAGCTGTCACCAAAGGCATTGTTTTCTCCCAGGGCTGCCTGTCACAAAAAGCAGAATACGGCGGCGTGCTCAGTCTCCGTGACTCAGCTGTCAAAGTTTTATCTCCTGAGCACACAAGAAATATTATTTGTGTAATGAAGCTAATAAGCACGTATCAGAAAGGTTGTATTTCTCCCAGAGATGAAGCAAAACAGTAGTTACAACCCTCAGCAAGGCAGTTCTGTAAAATTCCAGGCACAGAGGAAATGTTTCTTCTGCGGGAACACATTGTAAAGCAGAGGAAATGCCAACTGTGCTGGTTGTTTCCAGGCCCTGAAGCCAGCTCCAGCTGAACAGGAGCTGTGTAAAAAACGGTTTACAGACCAAGGAAATGGACCTGGAGGTGTTTCCAAGCCAGAGTAAGAAATGTTCGTGCTGCAGCAATGAATAAAATGCTGCAGCTATTAATCTTCATCAGTGGAGTGTGTGGCTCTCCCTGGCCCTGCTGCAGAGGGAACATCTTTATCCTGACAAAAACTCACTGGAAGCAGGAAAGTGCCATGAGTCTTTGATGGGAATACATGGCCACATCCACAATCTCCACTCCCAGTGTCATTCCTGATCAATAACTGAAAAATTCCACTACTGAAGCCATAATGACATTTTATCCCAGGCAATTAAAATTTGTGTTGACCCTGATTTTATGTTATTTTCCATCCCACTTGTATTGCTTTCTCTGAGTCTGAATTGAAGGGACTTGAGATGGTGTTTCATGTTCACACTCAGGTGTTTATTATTTCTTATCAGTAAAACAGTCTCACAATGGTGAGGTTTGGCAGCTTTTCATTAGCAAAGCACAAAATGGCCAAACAATCTCTGGTTCCAAGGGCTTTTAAGACTAAACTATCCCATTAGGAACTGACACCTGGATTATTTTCCCTTTTAACCCAATAACTGTTCCCAAAGAGCTGCAATGGGGACTTTTCTGCCCAATTACAAAATGCCACCCAAACCCATGGAGAAGGAGGAAGAAGCAGCATGAAGAAGAAACCCAGGACAACACCCTGTGCCCTCCATCTTGCTTCCATCCACAACACACTAAAACCCCAAAACCTCAATTTCTCACCAACACCTACACTGCTCTCTATAATCTATTTCACACTTTTGTGGATTCCAGTCTATTCTGGAGTTTAGGAAACTTTTTTCATGGATGAGGGTCAGAGTCAGTGCTGCCCTGCGGGTCAGGGCACCCCAGAGCAGACAGAGAAATATTCCCTGTGCCCTGGGTTTCCATAAACTTGTTTTTTTTTTTTTTTTTTCCTATTTAAGTGCTCCATCAGTGGATGCCCCTGTCTTTAGGAGCAAATAATTTTGCATTTTAAATACTTTCTGGTTTAATCGTGTTCATCATCGGGAGCAGCACATGTAGACACCTGGGTTTACAGCTACACACAGTGTTTGTTCTGTGCAGCAGTGCATGGCTTGGGACAAGTTAGATAAGATATAAGGGACCAAGTTGCATCAGAATGTACAGATAATGCCAGTGGAGTGACCTGGGTGTCCCTGCCCATGGCAGGGGGATTGAAAAGAAATGATCTTTGAAGTCCCTTCCAAGCCAAATCATTCTATGATTGCATGGTTCTGTTCAAGCACAAGAAAATATACTGCTACATAGAAATTAAGTTCAGGGTGTGATTATCAATGTCACATACTAGGCCACAAAAAGTCTTACAATTCAATGTTTTTGTGAGGAAACAGGTCAAGTTCCTCATGGTTTGGAACTTATATTTTGAAATACTGATATTTTTAATGGGCAAGTGTTCCCCAGGGATGTCATTACCTGTCTTGTAAGAGTGCAGCAGGTCTGGGGATACAAATAATTACATTTGAGAAACTTTAAATTTCCTTGTATCCGTATATTTTGCTTTTCTGTTCCTTGAAGAAGACCTGGGATTAAAAATATGTGTGGCATTCAGAGTCTCCTTCTGCTCCCAGGGTTGTTCAGGCTCTGTGCTCACTTCTTTTGAAACAAACCAGCCATGGTTTGGTTGTAAAGCAGAATCCCATTAAGGAAAATTAATTGGTTCACCTTTTAATCAGGATTCATGGAAGATTATTGTTTATCAGTTCACTACCACAGGAACAGTTTTGACTTCTCAATAAATCTACAAATTGGATATGAAGTAGGGAGATGTTTTTTACTTTTCCTACTCATGAATCAGAACAGCTTCTGCCTACTCCTTGTGGGAAAGTAATGTAATGGTGTGGCCTCATTTTAGCCTTATCAATTTTGATTGTTCTGCTCATTTTAAGTGGCAGACAGATGACCTGTTAACAACTTCTACTGGTTCCATCCTAGTGATCAAAACTGCAGCAACCTTGCTCAGCATTTTCCATTAGGGAAGTGATTACAGAGGTTAATTCACTTACAGCCTGCAGCACCATTCCTGCCTCTTTAAAAGTAAAAAATTAATGCAGTCATAACCTCAGAAGAATCAAATATGATCGTGAGTCCCCACTCCCACTCATTTTATAAGCCTTTCTCTTCAAAATATTCTTTTACTCTCCATCAAAATGCTATTTATTGTCTCTCTCTCTCTGCAGACACAGTTATTAGACATTTCATATATAATGCCTCATACATTTTCCCACTCACAGGGGTTTAAGCTGGGGGAGGGCTGAATAACAAGTAGAAATAGATGAAACTAATGGCATTAATGCTATATTGGCATAATAAAAGCCATTTTAAACGTCTTGAGATGTAAAACCATAAAATATCTTAATGTGAACTGAATAGAAACAGCCTTTATCTTTTAAAACTGTTTTTATAAACTAAGAGACCTGTTATTTAGCAATTAGCCCTACAGTAATTTGCCATACCTGGTGATTTCTTGTATTTAACAACACTCAAATATTCTTTTTTTTCCCTTCAAGACAATTAAGTGAAGTCTCAGGCTTCAGTTTTCTGTATGTGCCCAAATTAAGAATATTTGGTACTTTGCTTAGCCTGAATTTTGGGTTGTTCTCTACCTCTGAAAAGTGGGACATTCTGCCTTGAATATTTAAATATTGATGTCAGAATTGAGCAGGTTGGAGTATTTCAGGTTTTGGAAGTGGTTTTTTTGTCAAATGTGTGAAAAACTGAGACATTTTCAGGCATGCAGAGCTTTCAGCAATCACACGTGTTCATCAGCCTACGTATCTCCGGTCCGGAAAGGGAGCTGGGGATAGAAAGGAGGTAAAAGGGAGGACACCAACAGCAAGATGCACTCCTCCTTCCAAAATATCCCAGAAAAAGGGAATTCTCACCTCTACCCCAGAGCACACACAGTGGAGAAGGTGAACCTTGGTTATTCTGCATGCCACAGGACACACTTTCTCTTTTCTTCCCCAAAATCCTTGAAGAAACCTGGGTTTGCTGTGCTGCAAAAGAGACCTGAACACCACCACGTTTCTCAAAGTAAAATTAAATATTTCCATGCCCAGGTTAGCAGGATATTGCTACACTCTCAGTTTTCCCTGGAGCATGAAAACAAAATCAGACTGGCAAGACAGATTAGTTTTGGAAGTTGGTTGTCTTTTGTAAAGCGAGGGAGATTATTTCAGGGAACATTTTTGATTCAGACCATGACTGATCACTCTGGATCACCTGAGAGAATCTTGTCTTTCTCCAGGAATTCCAGGCTAGCCTGAGAAGTCCAAGCAGCGATGCTGGGTGTCTGTAATTAGGTACAATGAACACTCCCCACCACACCTGTTGTTATTTCCCAGTGCACTAAAAATGGGCATTTTCAGCTTCCCAGCAACATCAGCTACTGCAGAGAAATCTGCAAAACACGTGCCACCAGTTTTGAGACAGAACTTCATGTAGTGAAGACCTCTCTTTCTAAAAGGATAGGACCATATGGCCCAGCACTCCAGACTGAAGCTGTATAAACTTATATAAGCTTCTGCTGCTGCTGCACACCACACAGGCTCAGTCTAACTAGGGAACAGCACTTTGTTCTGAAAGAATTTGCCTGGATACCTAACTGGCACTAATTTTCTCAGAAACCATGAGAATTGAGGTTAGTGAGGACTCCCATTTGTCAGGAATTTAGCACATCTTTTAGTTAAATAATTATCCCTTTTGCTCAGAACCCCCCAGGCAAACCAATCTGAACTCCTGGAGGTGCAGTTTTTCCTGAATTTGGCAGCAGCAGCTCCTCAATTGTTATGAATAGGTAAGGAGGGGATGATTAATCTGTGAATTAAATTTGGACCTCAATCCCCATCTCCTAGGCAGGAACTGTTTGTTGGTTTGGGTTTGGGTGGGGTTTTTTTGTTTGTTCGGGTTTTTTGTGTGTGTGGTTTTTGTTTGTTTGTTTTTTGTTGTTGTTGTTGTTTTGTTTTGGGTTTTTTTTGGTTTTTGTAAATTAAATTGAATTGAAAATTATTATGAATTATAGAATCCCAGGATGGTTTGGGTTGGAAGGGACTTTAAAGCCCTTCAATACCCCTGCCATGTCAGGGACACCTCCCACTGTCCCAGGCTGCTCCAAGCCCAGTGTCCCGCCTGGCCTTGGCCCTGCCAGGGATCCAGGGGCAGCCCCAGCTGCTCTGGGCACTCTGTGCCAGGCCCTGCCCACCCTGCCAGTAAATACAGCAATACACTACAATGTATTTGATATTCCTGACTGAAATGGGCATCCATTTTCTGACTCAGCTTTGTCTTTTCATGCTGATTCTGCCTTTTTTTTTTGCATTTTTGGTCTCGAATGAAAAGCTAAGCCCAACCAGGATGTGAATTTACAGACTGCATGCCAAATAATCAAGCAGTACTGGGGTGTGCTCTTGATCATGTAGCTAGAGGTGACCTCGTCTCTCGCAAACCTGTATGAACATCTGGAGAAACATCTGGAGAAGCAGGAATAGAGAAATGCATCCACCTATCCCCAGGAGGGGCTGAGGTAGCTGGGAAGGGGCTGAGCCTGCAGAAAAGGCTCAGAGGGACCTCATTGCTCTGCACAGCTCCTGACAGGAGGGGCAGGGAAAGGAGGAGAGGAAATGGCCTCAGATGGCACCAGGGCAGGCTCAGGTTGGAGACTGGCACAGAAAATTTCCCTGGCAGAGTGGTCAGGCCTTGGGCTGAGCTGCCCAGGGAGGTTTGGAGTCACTGAATTGTCCCAGAGCAGTCTGGATGTGGCCCTTGGGGACAGGGATTGGGGTGGTGCTGGTGGGGCTGGGGTGGCACTGGATGATCCTGAAGGGCTCTTCCAATCCTGATGATTCTGTGCTTCCATGACTGATCCTTTACTGACTTTTGCCCAGTCTCTGGTTCATTTCTCAGCTTGTTTTCCATGAATGTGTTTCAGGAGCTCTCAGAGCTTGAGACCCTGACAGAGAAGGTGGTGCCTGAGCAGCCTGACATGGGGACACAGCTGTCCCTTTTCCTGTGGCACTGGTGTGGTATTTTCAGGGTCCTCAGGATGAAGGAGGAATTGAGAATCTGATTCCATGTTCTTAGAAGGCTGAATATTATATTATATTATATTATATTATATTATATTATATTATATTATATTATATTATATTATATTATATTATATTCTAGAACTATAATAAAGAATAGATAAAGGATACAGACAGAAGGTTACAAAGAATGATAATAAAAACTCGTGACTGCTTCCAGAGTCTGACACAGCTGGGTGGTGATTGGTCATTAAGTCAAAACAATTCACATGAAACCAATCAAACAACCACCTGTTGGATAAACAATCTCTAACCACATTTCACAGGAGAGAAAAATGAGATAATATTTTTTTTTCCTTTTTCTCTGAGGCTTCTCAGCTTCCCAGGAGAAGAAATCCTGGTGAAGGGATTTTTCCAGAAAATATGACAGTGACACACTGGCCATGCTTTTCTGGGTGTACCTAAATGTTCTTGGTGAAGATACCCCCCTGCAGCAGCATTTCACACTTGTGTCACCACATGCAGAGGGTGCAGCTGTTTTCTGGGCAGAGAGAGCAGCAGCTCTGTGGAACTGGGCAGCCTGTGCTCTCTGCACTGTTTATGGTACAGGGCACTGGTTTTCCTTGCCAGCAATATCATCCCAGTGTCCTCACACTGCTGGGCACACACAGAGTCAGCTGAATTTCCTTCCAAGGGCAGAGCCCAACTGCAGGAGTGTTTGTGCTGTTTTGAAGAACACAGAGGTTATTTTTTCTGTTATGAACTGAAACCATCCCAGATGTGCCCACTGGAGCTTGGAGGCAGTGCTAATGTTCTGTCTTCAGTGAAATCATGCCTTTACTTCTTCTGTGTCCACAGCATCCTTCCCCATGGTTTCTGATGAGAATTTGATTCACAATTCAAAATTTCATCTACATTGCACACTTTGGCTGCAAATCTTAGCCCAGGAAATCTCCTAACCTGCTCTTACACCCAAACCATGGGGGAGATACATGCCCAAGGACCAGCCAAACCAAGCCTTGCCCAGCTGCATCTGCTGAGCTGTTCCCTGCAGGAGAAGGAAGATTCCAGCACAGATTTTGTCACCAACCTGTGTATGATTTGTAATCTCGTCCCAAACCCTTTTTTCTGCTGGCAGTTCTGGGAATTGCAGCTGTAAGACAATTGGCAAAGCTCAGGGTTCACTTGAAACTGTCATCTGTTAATTCATTACTTTTGTTGGGATGCAGCTGCTGTGTGACCACTCCTGGGCTGTGAGAACCACTGTTGGAGGTAGTTCAGCAGCTTCTGGTGCACTTGACTTTGCATAAGTGGGACTGTTCCTCCCAATTCTCTGCTGCTGAAGCTGATCTTCATGTCCCCAGTGCCCAAATGCCTTTTGTCATTCTGTCCTTTTGTCCCTCTGCCTGTGCCCAGGCTGCACATTGAGAGGGAGAGAGGTTCACCCAGAGGTGATGAGGTAATTTTGTTTCCCTGCAGAGACGTTCCGCTCTAAACAAATAAGACAAAACAGCGAAGGTCTAGAGATGGTCAGCAAAGAGAGTCCAGAATCAAGGGCAGGGATAACATCTGACAGCTTTTTGGCCAGGGGTGTAGTGCCAGGTGCTGATCTGCGATCTTTTGGGAATAGTCTCCATCTCTGAGCCTGTGGAGCTGCCAGTTCTCAGGGGAGCAGCTGCTGCTTCTTGCAGGTTGAGGAGGGGACCCTGCTTGGCCAACCATCCCCAGCAGAAGGGGAACTCATGACCTGTGAGCAGGACCTGCATTAAAAAACTCCTTGGGAGCACCAGAACCCTGGTTTCAGGTGTGTCTTGGTTTGGAAACACAGGAGTCAGCTAAGGAAGGCAGGAGCCTCCCCTGAAATGGAGAATGTAAACCCTCCCCATCCCTCCAAATTGCTATAAACTTTAAATTAGGGACCCTCAGGCAAAAATATGGGAGCAGGAAATAACAGTTCTTTAATAGGGAGAAGAAAAAAGTAAAAGGATAAAATAAGCAATGCAGTACGCTAGAACAACACTGACAGAGTCAGAACCCAACCTGACACCCTGTGGGTCAGGGTGTTGGCAGCAGCCCCATTGGAATTGTGGCTGCAGCCCCCCTGCAGTGTCAGGGGTGGTTCTGTTGGAGCAAGGGGGATCTGTAGAGAAGGATGTATTCTTCCTCTGAAGATCCAGTGGAAGAGGCAGCTGCTGTTCCTCTGGGGAATCCCGTGGAGAAGCCGTGCTGGTGTCTCAAAAACCTCTGGATCATATCTGGGTAGCAATGCTTGGCTCCTCCCTCTGGGCTCACATCTCCCAATGGGATGTTATAGTTCCTATCAGCCATGCAGTGACATTCAATAGCTGTTATCAGCAGGTGTCCCCTCCTGAGGGAGGTGTGAATGTGATCACTCAAAGAGAGAGATAAAGCAAACTGCCCACTTGACAAAGGTAATCTGCCATAAGGATGGTAATTGAAAACATCTTGCATTGCAATCTTCAACAAGGTGTGTGCCATGTTCTCCTGTGTGTGTGGATGCATCTCCTCTGCTGTCCCCTCTGAGGTCCCCTCTGAGGTCCCCTCCACCCTTGCAAGTGCAGCCCAATCCACGGCACAGCACAGAGAGCTGAGTGCTGGGGCTGCTGTCGCTGCTTTTTCCTCTCTTTCAAGCCCAGCTGGATCCCTTTGCTCTCCCTTTCTCTCTGCACGTTGCATCCTAACATTTGCCCTGGAATTACAGAGCTGCTCAAAGACACAATGATGAGAGCAGTACAGAAGTCCACACTGCTTTGTGAATTTGTTTTCCCTGAGTGCCAGAGGACTGTAAAGCAGCACCAGGTACAGGCTGCAGACTGATTTCCTTTGGAGCACTGTGCCTGTGTATCAGAGAAATCCTACTTTGAACCTGGATATTAGGGCTGTGAATGTGGCTCTTCCTACTAATTCCACACACACCTCCCTGCAGCACTGTGCCTTGTCACAGTGGGATGTGGCATTAATCACTGCCGTACTTCACCTGCAGCCTCATTTAATAGGGTTTTGTTGAATAAGTCAGAAAGCAAAACCCAGGTAGCTTTCCAATTACAACATGCCTCAGTGATGTGCATCCCAGCTTAGCCAGCATGCTCTTTTCTTCCTTTCTTCCTTCCTTTTTTTTTTTTTTTTTTATTTTTTGAGCAGGCATTTGGGTTTTTCACAGCACTTAATTGCCTTCATCAAGAGAGATGTTAATTGTCAGTAATCATTGCTTGTCCACATGAATGAGCAAGGAGAACCACACTATGTTGCTGAGGAGCCCATGGGCTTGGCAGGAATCACTTACTGAGGGAAGGAAAGCTCATGTTGCTGCACTATTTGGTTTGCTTCCATTCCCTCACTTGTCTGAAATGTTTACTGAGCATGGCCACGCTTGTCTTGGAGGCTGGAACCAGTTAATTTTCCTATTTTAACTCTCTGTCTTGCAATTCTCTGCCCTGGCATCAGGAATTGCAGCACCAAGAAATCCAAGTGGTGTTCAGAGGTTCCATCAAGTTCAGATTTTTTGTAGGTTTTTTTTTTTTTGGGTGATTCTGCCCTGCTCAGGTGATTTCCCACCTGCAGAGCTGCCCCAGCCAGGGAGGAGCTGGAGCTGCTGCAGAGCCCAGAGGAGGCTCCAGGATGGGCAGAGGATGGAGCAGCTCTGCTGGCAGGAAAGGCTGGCACAGCTGGCATTGCTCACCTGCACAGGAGAAGCTTTGGGCTGAGCTCAGGGTGGCCTTGCAGGGCCTGGAGGAGCCCCAGGAAAGCTGGAGAGAGACAATTGCCAGGGGATGCAGGGACAGCACACAGGGAATGGCTCGCAGTGCCAGAGGGCAGGGCTGGGTGGGATCTTGGCAGTGAGGAATTGTTCCCTGGCAGGGTGGGCAGGGCTGGGATGGAATTCCATCCCTGCATCCCTGGCAGTGCCCAAGGCCAGGTTGGACACTGGGGCTTGGAGCAGCCTGGGACAGTGGAACATGTCCCTGCCATGGCAGGGTAGGAATAAGATGATCTTTAAGGTCCCTTCCAACCCAAATATTCCATGATTCTATGACACTCTCACAGTACAGGTGACACCATTTTCATTGATCACAACAAGCCAGAGCTTTTGTTTGCAGTGTTATTTGAAGGAAACCACCACTTTTGTGTAGCAAATTCACTTCTCTGTGCAAAATTTCCTTCCATAGGAAAGGGTTATTGATGGGAAACCAGACCTGAACCTTCCCAGATGCAGAAACACTTTGGGAATTCCAGGGCATTTGGGGTCACAGTCGCTGCTGCAGCCGAGCTCTGCTGGGGCTGGGGTTGCCAGGAAGCCAATTAGGAAGGGTTTTTGTCTGGTTGCAGCAGCCTGGGGATTGCTTTACCCTGAGCTCAGCTGGCTCTGCCTCCCCAGGGAGAGCATTCCTGCTCTGGATAGTGCCAGCACACGTGTGCTGCCATCCTCCTCCTCCTCACCTGGCTGCTCACAGCTGGCTGCAGGGGCTCCGAGAGCCTCAGGGAGGGAGAGGGAATGGGTTTGCTAAAACAAGGAATTTTCTGGCTCTTTTTCTCACAGAGAATCAGACTGGTCTCTGATGTGTGTCCTGGTTTTACCAAATCCTCCAAAATTGTTGGGATAAACCCTCCAAAATCACCTTTTTAGTGCTAATGAGTCTGTCCTGACTTCATTCTTGGCCAATGTTTGTGTCTGGCCTCCACACATAGCCACTAAACTTTTTAATTTATCCATTTATAGCAAATAAGGAAATTAATGCTCCTGCTTCTAAATAACTGTGATGCCTTCTCAGGTCCTGGTTTTTGATAGTTGGGGCCCCACAGAGGAGGCTGCTGTGAGGAGCTGCTGGAAGCGTCCACCATGTCCAGCAGAGCCAGACTCTGCAGGTGGCTCTGGAGATGGACAAGCTGCTGGCCAAGGCTGGGCCAGTGAGAGTGGTGGGGAACTCCTCTGTTATAAAATATTGAAGAGGAAAATCAAAGCAAAGTGGGGCACACACAGTTTTTTCCCAGCCAGAGAAGAGGAGGAGGTGAGAACATGTGAGGGAAACAACGTGGAGACAGCAGGGTCAGTGGAGAAGGAGGGGCAGGAGGAGCTCCAGGTGCCAGGGCTGAGATTCCTCTACAGGCCATGGTGACCACTGTGGTGAAGGAGCTGTGTGCCTGCAGCCTGTGGGGATCCATGGGGGATGCAGAGATCCACTCACAGCCCAAGGGCATCCATGGGGGATGCAGAGATCCACCCACAGCCCCTGGGGATCCATGGGGGATGCAGAGATCCACCCACAGCCCCTGGGGATCCATGGGGAATGCAGAGATCCACCCACAGCCCCTGGGGATCCATGGGGGATGCACAGATCCACCCACAGCCCATGGGGATGCTTGGGAGATGCAGAGATCCACCACCAGCCCGTGGGGATGCTTGGGGGATGCACAGATCCACCCACAGCCCATGGGGATGCTTGGGAGATGCAGAGATCCACCACCAGCCCATGGGGATGCTTGGGGGATGCAGAGATCCACCCACAGCCCATGAGGATCCACAGGTGCTGGGGCTGAGCTGGTGCTGCTCCCAGGCATTTCTTGGGACTGAAGTGGAAAATCCATCAATGGCTCAAAGAGAGGAGAAAGGAAATCTGGAGACTCTGCTCTTGGGCATTACAAATTTGATTGGAAAACAGAAATTATTTTCTAATTTTTCTTATTTACTAGATTTTAGCTTCATTCATGGAATTCTAAATAATTCTTCCTATTCTTCTTATTCTCACTCTTTTGCTTCTTCTTTTCTTATTCTACATATTTTCACATCCTAATTATTATTATTGCTCTTCTCCTATGCATTTTAAAATTCTTAATCTCATTCCTCTTCCTCTATGGATTCTAAAATTCTTATTCTTAATACTATTCTTCTTCTATAGTTTATTATATTCTTATTCCTCTTTTTATATGGATTTCATAATTCTTATTCCTATTCCTTTTCTTCTTCTACATAGTGCTAAATTCTTATTCCTATCACTACTCTTATTCTTCTATGTATCTTTAAATTCTTCTTCCTCTTGTCTTCATTGTCTTTGTCATCGTCTTCACCTTCTTCATCTCTGTCTTCTGCATTTTTGTCAACTTCTTTGTCTTTATTGTCTTCGTCATTGCCTTTGTCATCTTCATCTTTGTCATCATTGTGGCCTTCATCACCTCTGTGCCATCTCTGTCTTCTCCACGCTCCCGTTCCCGTTGGTTTCCCCGCTGCCGTCGTTCAGAGCCCCGTGGGTGCCACAGCCCCGCGGGGAGGACGGCTCTGGAGCAATGGCTGCTGTCGGTGCCGTGTCCCTGCTACTCCTCGGGCGGTGCCGCCAGGCAGGGACAGCACAGCCGCTCCTGCACCACCTGCAGCGCCCGCCTGAAGCGGGAGGGACGTCTCCTCTTGGCACCCAGCTTTCCATGGAAGGCCTCTGTGGGAGAAGCCACGAGGGCTTGGCCTTCCAGGGGGCCAGGTGAGGCACACAGCAACCCTGAGCTGCCCGGCTCCGGTGCCTGCTCCTCAACCCAGGCCTCAGGAGGAAGAGGCACTGGGGGCCTGTCTGCTGCAAAAACTTCCCATTTCTGCTCCCTGCCTTCTTCTGGGGGCAGCTGCAGGATGCTCACCTCGTCCCAGGTGTCTCCCTCTGGGGCCAAGGACTTTGTACAGACACCGGAGTGGGACCCGACTTTGCAGGGGTTCTGGGCGAGTTGTGGGCTGCTGTTGTCTTCCCAGCTGGAGTGTCTGTGTATGTTCCCTTGGGACACATCCTGGCCAAGGGATGCTTCTTCGTGGAAAAGGCCTTGGCTGATGTGTTCTTCCCAGCTGGAAACTTCTTTCCAGCTGTTGACGTTTCCATGGGACATCTGTTCCTCCACAAGCTCTTCCCAGTATGACACTTCCTGGGACAGCTCCTGCTCTGCACACTCTCCCTGCTGGGACCCTCCTTGGGAGTTGCTCCTTTCTCCCAGGGACAGCTCTGCCTCCTGCACACCTTCCTGCTGGGAAAGCTCTTCCTCCATGTGAGATGTCCCGGGCATGGGGCTCTGCTGCCTTAGGGCTGGAGCTGCTACTGCAGCCTCTTCTGCAGCATCTCGTTCCTCCAGCTGCTGCAGCTGTGTCTGGTTCAGGAGCTGCCCAGAGCTGCTCGGCTCCCTGCTGCCCTGGGTGTTGTAGGGGACACTGGGTGAGCTCTGTGTCCCCAGGGACCACAGCTCCTCACTGGGGACAGGAGACTCTTCTGCCTTTTCCTCCTCCCGGGCAGCAACAGGCTCTGGGGGCTCCTCCTGCCCAGCAGCTCCGGCCGGGGCAGCACCTGCCGGCTCGGCCTCCTGTGGGGCAGGAGAGGCGCTGGGCAGGGCAGGCGCTGCCTCTGCTGCCAGAGCTGCGCCCACGGCGCTGGAGGAGCCGGGTCCGTCCGAGGAACAAGGCTGGGGCTTTTCCTCCTCCACGGGGCTCAAGTGTCTGTCCCCAGTCCTGGAAGTGATGTTCTCCTCCCACAGGGTCAGCTCTTGGGCTTCCTCCTCTGCGTCAGGGGACAGCTCTGTTTCCGACTCGTATTCCCCCTGGGACATGTCTGGGTCACTGGAAGAGTCCCAGGGAATGTCCCAGTCCGATGTCTCCTCATCACTGCCTTGCTCTGTCCCCACTGACCACGCCGCCGGCCCCACCAGCTGCTGCTCAAAGAAGGCTCTCAGCCCGGTGGACGAGGGGCTGAAGGGGCTCAGCGAGGGCGGCCCTGAGCTCGGCTGCCCAGCCCATGGGGCTGCTTCCACCATTTCCACATGCACGCGTTTCTCCAGCGGTCCCTGCGGCTGCTGCCCGGATCCCTGCACCTCCTGCAGGGCCCGGCGCACGATCTCACAGCTGAGCTGCCGGGCCAGGTCCAGCAGAGCCTGGCTGCGGCCCTGGGGGCTCTGTGCGGCAGGGACCGGGCTCTGTGTCCCTGCTGATGGCAGCTCCTGGCTGGAGGCAGGGACCTCCGCTTTCCTTTCCTCCTCCCGGGCAGTGACAGGCTCAGGGGGCTCCTTCTGCCCAGCAGCTCCGGCCGGGACAGAAGCTGAGGGACTGCCGGCGACATGAGAGGTGCTGGGCAGGGCAGGAGCCGCCTCTAGTGCCAGCATTGTGCCCACGGGGCTGGAGGAGCTGGACCCCGCCGAGGAACAAGGCTCGGGCTCCTCCTCACTCACTGGGCTCAAGGCGACATCCTCCTCCCGCTGGGACAACTCTTGGGCCCCAGCTTCTGCCCCTTGGGACAGCGCCTCATCGCTGCTGTGCCTCACTGGCGACAATTCTGGCTCCCTCCGGTGTTCCCACGGGGAGAGGTGGGAGTGTGAATCTTCTTCCCCTGGAGAGAGTTCCTGGTCCCTCTCAGCTTCCAGCTGGGACAGCTCTGGGACATAATCCCCCTGGGAATCTTCGGGCACACTCCAGAGGGACAGCTCCTGGGATCTGTCATCTTCATCCCAGCCAGACTCCTGCTGCCCTCCCACAGCTTCTTCCCCCTGGGACATCTCCTGCTCCATTGCAGCTTCCCACTGGGAATGCTCGTAGGCCATGTCACCAAAGATCCCCTTGTCCTCCTTGGTGTGTGACAGTGGCAGGCCTGGGCACTGGGACTCGAGGTGGCTTTGGGGGCTTTGTCCTCGTCCGTCACTCTGGGCCTGTGGCACAGACAGGTCCAGGGAGCTGCTTCTGGATGGTCCTGGGGCGGCTCTCTGGGCACCCCGGGCCCTGTGTTGCCCCTACAAACCCTCAGCCAGGACGGGGCTGTCTGATATCACAAAGGTCTCTGCCCACCACCATGTCCAGTGTCATAAAGGGCCCTGACACAGAGTACCCATGTCACCCCAGCACCAGTGGGGAGAGCCAGGAATGGGCTCAGAGCCTTGAGAGACTGGGCCTGGCCTTGGAGACTGTTTTGGTTTTGTAGGGTTTGTTTGGTTTTGGATAATTGGGGCCCCATAGAGGAGGCTGCTGGAAGCTTCCACTATGTCCAGCAGAGCCAGACTCTGAAGGTGGCTCTGGAGATGGACAAGCTGCTGGCCAAGGCTGGGCCAGTGACAGTGGTGGGGAACTCCTCTCTTATAAAGTATTGAAGAAGAAAATCAAAACAAAGTACGGCACGCACAGTTTTTTCCTAGTCAGACAAGAGGAGGAGGTGAGAACATGTGAGGGAAACAACGTGGGGACACCAGGGTAAGCGGAGAAGGAGGGGCAGGAGGAGCTCCAGGTGCCAGGGCTGAGATTCCTCTACAGGCCATGGTGACCACCATGGTGATGGAGCTGTGTGCCTGCAGCCCATGGGAATTCAGAGGGGATGCAGAGATCCATGAACAGCCCATGGGGATCCACAGAGGATGCAGAGATCCATCTACAGCCTACAGGGAAGGTGCCCATGCCAGAGTGGATGGATGCCTGGAGGAGACTGTGATCCAGTGGGGGACACAGTGGAAAGAGAGGGCCTTTGCTTCCAAGGTGGAGCAGCCTATCCTTGAAGGACTGCACCCCATCTAAAGGGAGACCCACAGCAGTTTTGGGAGGGCTGTGTACCCGTGGGGGAATCCACATTCCAGCAGTTTTGTCAGCACTGCTGCTCATGGAGCTAAGCTGGAGAAGTTCATGGGGAGCTGTCTCCTGTGGAAGTGGCCCCATGGTGCAGCAGGGGAAGGCCTCCTCTCCCTGGGCAGTGGGAGGAAATCTCAGTGATGAACTGATCAAAACCCCCAGGCCCTGTGTCCCTGTGCTGTTGGTGGAGACAGGAGAGAGGTGTTGGGGGAAGAAATGTGTTTTTTAAGGGCTTATTTTATTTCTCATTATCCTTCTCTACCTCTGTTAGTAATAAATTCACTTTGTACCTCTAAGCTGAGCTTGTTTTGCCCTTGGAGTGTTTTCTCCCAGCCCTCATGTCAGCTCATGAAGCTTTGTTAATTTTTCCTTTCCTCTGCCCAGCTGTGGCAGGGCAGAGTGAGCAAATGGCTTTTGTGGGTGCCTGGCACTAGGCCAGTATCAAATCACAACAATTACATAATTCTGTTCCATTAATTAGTATTCTGTCCTCTGTTGGTTATAGATTTCTCACTTCTTATGCTAATTAGTCCATAGTTTTGCTATGTTTTTCAGACTTTGCAAAGCACACACTGAGTCGTCCTTAGTCTCTTCTTTATCTTCTTGTTTCTGCAAAATGTCCTTATGGTCCATAAATTCTGCATTCCAGGTGTCCAACGTCAATACACACCTTTCTCTCACAAGATTTTTTCACTGAAGGACATCAGAATTAGTTTATCAAAACTTCCAGGTTCTAGTAATCTTCCCTAGGTGTGTTCCTGCAAAAGGAACTCATGACATCTTGGCTAAATGCTGACTAAAAGTTGTGTAAGGCTAAAATACTGCTTATAATCAATACATTGGTTATTAAAAATAATTAATTAGAACTTAATTAAAGCAATTAAAAAAAAATCAAACGGTTATATAATTTCCAAACTGGGATTGGGCAAATTTGGGTTTGATTACAGAGATTTCTGACTCAAGGTGTTTACAATCACACCTTTTTTAAGGGGTCATCTGCCAGGCCTGCTGAACCCCAAACTTTCATGCTTTGCAGTGAAAGGCCATGAGGATGACTGAAATCCATGGATTTGTGTATCCAAATGACTGAAATCCATGGATTTGTGTGTATTTTCTAAGGAGGCCTCACCTGGCACCACATCAAACACAGATTGTCCCTGAGGAAGTTGTTTGTGTGAGATATCATGGTTTTCAGCTGATCTTGCTTGTGGTTTTGGCTCTTACTAAATGTCTCCTTGGTAGAAAAATAATGGCATCAATATCCTTTCCTGTTTGCCTTGAAATAAAGATTGAGTAGCACACCACAAAATAATAGAGGAGTGCAGCAAAGCAAAACGCTCCTCCAAAATAAAGAGTACTGTAAAGAAAGGCAGAAAGGAGTTTGAAACCCATAAAAAATAAGGACTGTACTACAAAACAAACACTCTGGTATTTAGGACAGAACAGATTTCAAAAACTCAGCAAAAGCAGCCAGAATAATCTGCAGGAAGGTGTTATTAACATTTAAAACTTAGGGTTGATAATTCAACAGTGTATGTGCTGCACATCAAGGTGCCTAATTAGATGTCTTAATTGAGGGTTTGACTGATTGCCACAGGCAGCAACACAGCTGAAAAGGTGCCACTGTAAGGCTGGGGTCTCTCTGCTCTCTTGCCTCTGTTTTTCTGTCTTTGCTTCCTACCTGTTGTGAAATTGTAGGTTTGGATTTGGTTTAATTGCTGGGTTTAGACCTTCCCGCACCTCTCCACGAATAGAAGCATTTTGCACGATTTTCTGGAGTACCTGGACATAAGGAAGACAAAAGGAGCTCTAAAAGCAACTTCAGGGTAGACCAGCAACTGCTCAGATGACACAAGAGGTTGTACAAAAATTGGAGAAAGGAAAAGACAGACTTGGCACTGAGGATGGCAGGAAGAAAAGATAATTGGAACACTGTGGAAACGAAACTGTTGTTTACACTTTACACTTCTGAATTTACACATTGTCCTTGGATGTGTGGTTTAGTCAGCTAAATTTAGGCACACCCTAATGATAGTTCTTTATTAATAATTAATGGATTTTGCTACATATGGATAAATATGTTGTAAAAATGCAGTGAGAAATGTGCAGCTCTGGAGAAGTGAATGCTCTTGTGCAGCTGCAGCTGCCTGTAGCAGTCAGACACACAGATCTCCTTCCCTACAGATTTAAGCATCCGTTAAATCCACTGATGTATCCCTAATTTTACACAAAAGCAGAACACCAGGTCAGAGAAAATCAGATCACTTTCGTTATCAGCTTGATAATACTTTTATTTGATTGGTTCAAGCCGAGTTGGTAGATATACAAAATCATTTGGCAGAGTTTATGGAATACTGAATTCTGCAGCACTTGGATCTTCCCTTATGGGACACTGTCCCCTCTGTGACTGCCAGTCCTCTTAGAGTGAAATTTATAATTGTGCAGACACACAGCACATGAATCAAGTTCATGGATTTCTTAAGTCTGACCTAATCCTTGTTTTGAGGCTGTTAAAGACTCCCCTTCACCTTTTATTAGCTTTGCTCTGATGTTCAGCTTATCCATCAGCCCCCTGGGATAAACCAGTCTGCAAGTTCAGGACAGCTCTGTGATTTGTCTTTCAGGTGCCACCTTTGGCCAAACCATCCTCAACAGCAACTTTTAGAAACCTTGAGCATTTTCCAGTGCTGGCAATGCAGATGCTTCAGAGAAAACATCTTCAGTTTTCCTCTTGCTCTCAGTGTGAAACAGCTCTTGGACCTTGGTTCTGCTCAGCTCTGCTGTGGAGGAGAGTTTCCCCCTTCTTGGGTGTTTCTGGACCAGGATTAAAAGTACAATTTTTTTGCCTCATATTCCTCATTCAATGCATATCTTTATCCAAAACCTTATCTGATATATAAGATCAAGCTATGTCCAGCCTTCCTTGGCTAAGGAAAGGCAGCAAAACTTCCAGTGGACTTAAGAGAGCTCCCATAAAATCTGCCCCATTCACTGAATTTCACATCCCCTCTCCTCCAGACCTTCTGCCTGCTATAACAACTTTATTTTGGGGGGAAATAAATCAGATTTCTTTCTGCCAGTGGCATCAGTGCACATCCCTGAGGCTGATCCCACTCCACCCACTGCAGGATTTTGGGAGGTTGTTCCTTCAGGTTTTCAGCCTTGAATAGAAAAAATCAGCCCTTTGTGCACAGCTTTCCTTCTGAGCCATAGCAAAGAACACCCTCTCCCTCCTCCTGGCATTGTGGCTGCCTGCAGGGACTTTTGTTTTTTCAATAAAAGCTTTGTCTCTGCAGGTTTTCTTCTTGCTGTGCTGATTTTCCAGAATTCCATGCTTCTCTGGGCGATCCAGGTTGATTTTAAGCAAATTACTCAGTCCTACCATAGCCTTTAAGCTTAGGGAGTGAAAGAAATAAATTGGTATTTGAGCTGTCTGATCAAGACAAAATAAAGATTTCCTGGGTTTGTGGCATGCAGCTTTAAAGCCTGTCCATCCTAGAATGTCTTGTGCAAATCTGTGGGAAATAGTAAAGGCAAAAAGATTTCTAGAAAGCTGTAAAAGCAGGCTTTAGAAACAGAAAGAACAGAAAACAGAATTAGCTGTAGCTGCAAAGTCTGAAAGTGGAAAAAGTTACATTAGTACAGTAAGGACATGAAACAATAGCTTGAATTTTAGGCTTAGCTAAGATATATTTTAAGACTGCAGAAAAATATGCTTAACAAGACAGAAGAAGGTTTTAAACTTAATAATAAAGTATTGTGTATTGTTAATAGAATATACAAGCAAGCATTGTGTGAAGTAGGTGTAGGTGTGCTTTTAGTGATTGGTTGTGCAAATCTACACATTTTCCTGTCTCCTGGAAAAATATGAGCCTGTGCCATGTTTTTTCTGCAGTTTCCAGAAAACTGTGTGGATTTAGGGGAGTCAAAACCCTCTGCATGCACCCTCCAGGAAGTTTTGAGCCAGAATTATGATTTCCTCTTGCTCCTTTCCTGTTGGAACCCTGGTTACTGAGAATTTGAGAATTTCTGTGCTGCCAGGCACTGAGCCCCAAGAGAACACTGCATTGACCTGAGGCCATGGAGAAGCTTCCAAAATTCAATAATAAAACTGAGATTAAGGGTGTGGAGTTTGAATAGAAGTGTGTGATATCACAGGGTGGGAAACTCAGAGCTGAAGGGTTTAGAATACAGGAATAGATAGAAAGCAAGATGGAGGTTTTAGGGTGGAGGCTGCTCCTTGTTCTTGTTCTTGCTCTTGTTCTTCTTCCTTTTCTTTTTCTTTTTCTTTTTCTTTTTCTTCTTCTTCTTCTTCTTCTTCTTCTTCTTCTTCTTCTTCTTCTTCTTCTTCTTCTTACTCTTCTTCTTCTTCTTCTACTTCTTCACCTCCTTCTCCATGGATTTGGGTGGTTTTGTATAATTGGATAAAAAAGTCCCCATTGGGGGCACGGGTGGTTGGTTATTGAGTTAAACATAAAAATAATTTAAGTGTCATTTCTCAATTGGACAGTTTATCCTTCAAAGGTCTTGTAGAAAGAGAGAGATGGGGCTCCATTTTTAGTTTGTTAAAGTGCTGCAGAACTCAGGGTTTGTGAGACTGTGACAGAGATAAGAACTGATAAACATCTGAATCCCAACAAGAAATACCCTCTCACACATTTAATCCCAACCCTGGAGAAAAAAAAAGGCACTAAAACTTGACACTTTACACCACTTTGATAACACAAAACAGCCACATGGCTGAAAATTTCCTTCACCAAAGGAATTTAGGGGTTGGTGGGTAACTCTGCCACTGGTGGAAAAATCCCCCAGTTCTGCAACTCAGCAGGAATAGAACCCTCATGAAGAATATATTTAAATATATCGCTAATAAAAATCTGTGTTGTCACTACAAGGCCTTGTGGACTTGGCTGATTGAACCATGTGAGTGATTTACAACTATCATCAATAAACTGCCTCTCTTGAGTGCCTTTTCTATTCAGGATAAAGACTTTGTTCCCACAGCCGCTGGGAATGGTTTTATTTACACCTGAGAATCCCACAAGAGGGAAGGAGATTTTCTGCGAGCCTTCTTAAGATCATAATTGTTGATGGGATTTGTCTTGCCTGACTGCCAGGCTGATGTCTCATGCAAGGCAACTATCAGAGTTTCTTCCATGAGAGAGAGAGAAACTGGCACTTCCAGGGGGATTTCCTCCCATCTTTAAATGGAAAAAAAAAAAAAAAACAAAACAAAAAAACCCCATGAAATGAATCACACTGTAAAGGTGTTTTTACCTTTCTAATGAGCAGAGAAGGAATTCGGCTGATTTTGGTAGGATATTATAGGATATATGGATAGGACAGCTCATTTTTTGAGGCATGTTTGTGCTCTGCTGTCATTTTTACAGATGTATTTCCAAGCCTTGGATCTGGAGGTGATACTGGAGCTTTTTTAGGGCTGATTTTTCCCTGATCCAAGAGCTCTGGTCCCCTTTGTCCCCCTGAGGGACCATCCCAGAGCTGGGTCCCAGCTGTGAGCACTGGGGCTTTATCCTGGGAGCTCTGCCAGACACAGATTAGAGGAACTCTGTTTTCATTCCAAGTAGATTTGGGCTTTCTCTCTGTGTGGGCCGGGGGTAGAAGACACACTGAGTTTTTGGACAATGTTTATTGTAACACCTCCTTGCTCAGCTGCTGCTTGAAATTCTGTTTTAAAATGTTGACAGACATTTGTGGCCATATCTTTAGTATAACAGAAATAGCAAATTTTCCAGGTTAAGAGCAGACACTGGGCCCAGTTTTTTCTAGAAAACAAACTATATTGGAGAAATCTCTTTTATTTCTCACAACAACAATTGCAGAAGTTTGAATCTGGGGCTTTTGGAAGGGCAGAACATTCCTAGCTTGATTTTGGAGTTTTCTTTTTCTCACACATTGTTTGGATTTGTTGGCTTAGTTTTAGTTGGGATTTTTTTGTTTCATTTAGAGAATGAGAGGAATAAAACCCAAACCCTCCTCTGGGAAAACTGGAAAATTTTGAAATGGGGCCAGTGAAAGATAACAGCCACGGAAGACTGCAATACAATTAAATTGTGTTAATTTGCAGATGATTATGCATATTTCTTTAAATACTTCTGCAAAGTTCTCCCTCCACCCCAAATCAGTCTCTTGCCTTTCCTGGAACTTGTGAGGAAAAAGAAAAAAACCGTAAGAAAACCATTGTTACCCTAAACTTCCTTAAGCTGTTCAAATCCACATCTGTTGTCTGGGGAATCACCTCATTTCCTCCTGAAATCCTTTGCATTACATCCAAGCCTTCTGGTCCAGAGTGAGGGTTTAGTTCAGGAGTTATTTCAGTGCTCTCTGGCTGAGATCCTGGTAATTTATGTGATGTTAACAGAAAGTCACACTTGAGAGAGATGGGAGCTCAATAATAATTTAACCTTTCCCCTCTCTGAGCACAGGAGTGAGCACGGCAGGGGCTGGAGGGACAGAACCACAGCCAGAGGCTGCAGGTTTGACCAAGAAAATGGCTGGCCTTTGGGAAATGCACTTCTTTCTCCTCCCAACCTTCCAGCCCCACTTTCCCATTCAGTTCCTGAACTCTGCTGCACTGGGAAAGGCTTTTAAACACCAGGGAGAGCCCAAAATCCCAAATCCCAGGTGTTTCACAGACAGCTTCCCTCATCCAAGCACATCCTTCTGACTGTACTTTTGCCAAACCCAGACATGAGTGCAGCCTTTTTTTTCATGTTTCATGGTTTTGGTTTGGACATCTGAGCTGAGAGTGAGGTGCTCAGAAATCTGTTTAATCACCTTTAATTGTCTGATCAATGATTCTCCTATAGCAGGATGTGGAGGGGAACTTTTCCCCTGGGATTTGTCCATGCTCATGTACAAGTTGGATCAAAACATTTCATGAGATTGGGAAAAGATTGCTGAACATGAGGGGAAAATTAGCTTTGATTGCCTTTCTTCTTCTTGCTTTATTGTACATTTCTTGCTGGATGAGGCTCTTTGGCCTTGGAATGAACCCTGGATTATTTTTAGTGGAATGCAGGACCAGCAAGAAAATCAGCAAATGAGCAGAATTTCCCTGCAGCCTCTCTCCCACGGCTGGACCTGGGGAGCTGCTGCAATCCCCAGCAATCTGTTCTGTTCCAGAGCACAGAGAAACCCCCAGCTGTAGGCACTGCCTCCCCTGTGGCAGCTCCAGGATTTCTCCAAGGCAGCGTGGATGTGCACGAGCATAAAGAAACGAGCTCTGAAAAGCCCAGAAATCCAAATATTCATCAGCTGGCAGAGCAGCCAGAGAGAAAAGGGGATTTTGAGAGCAAAATTTAGAATTATGGAATGGTTTGGATTGGATGGGACATTAAAAATCATTTTGTTTCATCTCCTGCCACGGACAGGGACATCTTCCACTGTCCCAAGCCCCAATGTCCAACCTGGCCTTGGGCACTGCCAGGGATGCAGGGGCAGCCACAGCTGCTCTGGGCAGCCTGTGCCAGGGCCTGCCCACCCTCTCAGGGAAGGATTTCCCCCTAATACCCAATCTAACCCTACACTCTGCCAGTTTGAAGCCCTTCCCCCTTGTCTACGCATAGAAGAAGAGAGGTAGATCCATCACAGCCAATATTGGAGATCTTTTCTGGAGCTTTTGATGCCTCCTGGCTCTGCAGAATTAACAGGTGGGTCTGGCTTTATTTTAAAAGATCTTGGTAGGAAGAGGCCACAGGGGTGGTCCCTGTGCTGGACACAGCCAGTCCCAGGTGTCTCCAAACCAGAGCCACCCCTGGCCAAAGCTGGAGCAGCCTCTGTGACACACATATTTAGGGAAGGGTTAAAACCCAGGGGTGAGAGAGGAGTGGAAAGGTGTGAGGAGCAATCCAGCAGCCCCAGGGCAGAGCAGGAACAGGGGCAGGGCCAGAGCAGCTGGGTGGGTGGGTGGCTGGCAGCCAGGCGAGGTCACCACCACAGCAGGTGATTTTCCTGCTGGGACCTGCACTTCCAAGGTTCTGGTGTAACTGCTGGATTTAAACTCGTCCTCTCTCCCATTGGTTCTGATTTCCTCTTTCATCCCCAGAAACTGTACAAGGTCTGTGCGATTCCTCTTGCCAAACCCATCTCTGCCAAAAATGAGGAAATTTAATCACCTACAGCTCCCCTTCTCGAGTCTGTATTCTGTTACATCCCTCTGAAGTGCTGCATGCAAGGCTGGGTTTTTTTTCCTGCATTAATCTGGGGATCAAATCTGACTTTTAACAGAGCAAATCCTTTGTGCTCATAACAAAATCATGTGTGGGAGACAAAAGGGTTCTCTTCTGTAAAGTGCTCTTGAGTTGTTTGGGGGTTCCTCCCCCTCCATACTTTACTGCTATCAGTCCTTTTTTATTTGGAAATAAAATAATGTAGAAATAATCCCACCATCTCAGGAGTCAACCTCAAAGACAAAATATATAATTAATTTTGTAATTTTTGGTTACTATTCACTGAGGGGAGATTTTAAGGCTGGAGCCTGAGCTGGGAAAAATCTTTGCAGGACAATGAAAAGGTGATGGTTAATCCCATGTTGTTCCCACCTGTATGGACACCTGTGTTCAGCATTGCTCCCAGTTCAGCTCAGGGTCACCTTCCAGAGCATCTCTGATTTTAGACCACATTTGAAAGTGGAGGGATGTTGAGTTTTATCTTCTTTTTGCCAGGGTCAGGATTAAATGTGCAAGATGTTATTTCTTCTTTGGACTCAGATGTTTATTAGTTCTTATTATATTATAGTCTCACAAACTCTGAATCCTACAGCACTTCACCCTAACAAACTAAAAATGGAGACATATCTCTCTCTTTATAAGGTTTTTTAAGGATAAACTAATTAAGAAATGATACCTAAATTATTTTTACTTTTAATTTAATAACAAACTAACTGTGGCTTGCAATGGGGACTTTTTTATCCAATTACACATAACCACCCAAACCCATGGAGAAGAAGGTGAAGAAGAAGGACCAGCCTCTGTCCTAAAACCTCTATTTGGTTTGATATCTATTCCTGTATTCTAAACCCTTCAGCTCTGAGTTTCCCACCCTGTGATATCACACACTTCTATTCAAACTCCACACCTTTAATCTCAGTTTTATTATTGAATTTTGGAAGCTTCTCCATGGCCTCAGGTCAATGCAGTGTTCTCTTGGGGCTCAGTGCCTGGCAGCACAGAAATTCTCAAATTCTCAGCAGCCAGGGTTCCAACATGTGGAAACATCAGCCTTGTCTGCAGGATCCATTGATCTGTCCCAGGTAATATTAAACCTGTGGTAGAGGAGTTTCAAAAAGAAGTGATGACAAAACAGACAGAAGAGAGAAATTTTGGGAGCAGAGGCCCAGCTGAGGGAGAAAAATGATGTGAGTGGTGGAGGACTGCAACGATCTGCCTGACCCAATTTTCTTCACAAATTCCTTGGTGAAAGCTGGTGCTGCTTCCTTCCTGTGCACCCTGCTCTCTCCTCCTTTCCTGCTCCCTTGTTCCCTTATCAAACTCCAGGAAAAAGCCATGTTCTCTCAGTTCTTCAACAATTCCTGACTGCTGTGATTGCAGGTGACTCTCGAGGGCAGGGCAAGGCCAGAGTGCTCTGGGAGCACATCCTGGTCTCTGTTACACACCTGATCAACAATTCAGCATCTTGGCTGCAGAGCAGCAATGCAAGAGTGCAAGGGGAGCAGTTGATCATAAAGGCACAGCTCTGTTGTGTCAGGACTTAGCAAAGATGTGCTTTGTGCAGACTGAGACAGGTCACTGCATCAAAAGTGCTTCTGATCATCTCTTAAATGGCATTGTTCCTTCTCTCACACGGGCCAGACCACCAGGCCCCCAGTGACACCTTGGGGTCCTCAGCCCATCTGGGGTGTTGTAAGGGCAGGTTGAGGGGGTCACAGTCACCTTGACTGCCAAACCACCCTTCTCACCTTCCTTGCTCCTAGGAACAGTCCACGGATTTTTGAATGGAAAACATAATCCGTGGCAAAATTCCTCCTGGGTGACTGTCACTGTCATATTTTATGAAAAATCACTTTGCCAGAATTTTTCTCCTGAGAAGCTGAGAGGCCTCAGAAACAAAATGTAAACAATAATTATCTGAGTGCTTGGAATGGGGTCTGGAGGTTGCTTACCAACAGGGGCATCTTTGATTGGTTCCATGTGAATTGTTTCCAATTAATGACCAATCCCAGTCCAGCTGTGTTGGACTCTGTTCAGTCACGGTTTTTTGTTATCATTCTTTGCTAGCTTTCTGATGTCTCCTTTCTCTTTCTTTAGTATAGTTTTAATAATATGATATATGATATGATATGATATGATATGATATGATATGATATAATATAATAATAAATCAGCCTTCTGAGAACTTGGAGTCAATTCTCCTCTCTCACCTCGTCCTGGGACCCACAACACCACAACAATTAATAAACACAGGTGACAGATGTATATCACTACAAACCTTGATCCCTCTGACAGGAACCAGAAATAGAGCTGGGAAGGATTGAGCATGAAGGATGAAGAAAAAAATGAGTGATGGAAGACTTGCTGTGAGAATGAAAGTGTTCATGCAGTGATTACCCATAACAACCACCCTGAATCCCCTTTTGGCTCTGAAGGTGGCTGGAGCTCAGTGGGATTCCTGTGGAAGAACAATACAATGCTGGGACAACTGAGTTGGTGGCTGTCTTGGTTTGAAAAGCCAGGTGTCTGCTCAGGAAGGCAGGAGCCTCCCCTGAAATGGAAAATTAAAACCCCCTCCCTCTGAATTATTATAATTTTAAAATTAAGGGGCTCTCACGCAAAGATATGGGAGCAGGAATAACAGTTCTTTATTAGGAAAATTAAAAATACAAATGCAATAGTACAAAAAAAGAAAACAAACCACTGCCCGAGTCAGACCCTGCCCTGCCCCCCTGTGTGTCAGGGTGGTGTCCCAGCCCCATCCCAGGGGGGCTCAGCCCTCCTGCAGTGCCAGCTGTGGCTCTGCTGCAGCAGGGATCCTGCACAAGGGGGGAGTTTTCCTCTGCAGCTCCAGGGCTGCTGCAGATGGGCCTGGGCTCCCTCTGGCCATGCAGGGCAGCAGAAAGCTGCTCCTCTGGCAATGCAGGGGGCAAAGGCTGCTCTGCTGTCCCAGCACCTCAGATTGGATCCAGGCAGGAATGCTTGGCTCCTCCCCTGGGCGGAGCATCTCCCCATGGGATGCTGGGATTGGATCAGCCCTGCAGGGACACTCAGTGGCCATGGACAGCAGAGATCTCCTGCAGGGAGGGTTGGCTGTGGGAGAGAGAAAGGAAAAACTGCCCCAGGAACAGCAGAGAACTGCCCCAGCTCTGACAGATGGTGATAGAGCACACATTCCCAGCCACAGCTTGTGACCCAAGACATGGGGAAATGCCACAGGGTCTGTGTGTCCTAGTCCAGGCCCTGCTGTTTTCCTGCTCTGTGATCCTAGAGAAGTTACTTCCTTTCTGTGCTTTCATCATGTATAAACCACTGAGGATTGAATTTACCTCCTTTGTAAAGCTGCGTGAGATTTGGTGAATATCAAAGTCCAGATATGAGTGTCACAACTCTTGAGAACCCCAGTGTTGTCTTTAGTTCAATGTGGGATTTGTGGCTGGGCAGGAATTTGAGTCAGAAAATATTAACCTCTCTTTGGTTTTTCTTCTTTTCTTCTTTTCAATAGGCTTATTCAGCTACAAATCTGAAGCCACATCTTGATATGAAACAGTTTTCTAGGTCATTATCCTCAGAAATGGCATCAGAAATGGGAGATGTGGAGTGCTGGCATATTGCAGAAATCAAGGATGATCCTAAGAATCATCAGGAAGAGGATCATGGACTTTGCTGAATCCAAAAGTGCCCTCATAGTGCTTTATAACTTTGGCAGTGTGTTGTGCCACAAGGGAATGAAATGAAAATGTTACCAAGGTTTTTCTTCACAAAGGTTTATTGGTTCACTGGGAGGTAATCAAAAGGAGAAGGAAGAAAAAGGCAAAACACAAAACTTCCTGCACTAAAAAGAGAAACTAAGGCAGGAGAGTTGTAGAATAATAGAATGGATTGAGTTAGAAGGAATCTTAATAAAAAACATCCCATGGCAGGGACACCTCCCACTGTCCCAGGCTGCTCCATCCCCAGTGTCCAACCTGGCCTTGGGCACTGCCAGGGATCCAGGGATGGAATTCCATCCCAGCCCTGCCCACCCTGCCAGGGAACAATTCCTCATTGCCAGGATCCCACCCAGCCCTGCCCTCTGGCACTGGGAGCCATTCCGTGTGTGCTGTCCCTGCATCCCCTGGCAATTGTCTCTCTCCAGCTTTCCTGGGGCTCCTCCAGGCCCTGCAAGGCCACCCTGAGCTCAGCCCAAAGCTTCTCCTGTGCAGGTGAGCAATGCCAGCTGTGCCAGCCTTTCCTGCCAGCAGAGCTGCTCCATCCCTCTGCCCATCCTGGAGCCTCCTCTGGGCTCTGCAGCAGCTCCAGCTCCTCCCTGGCTGGGATTATTAAATGCTCTGAGTTCTTATATTTGATCAGAACTTATTTTCCCTGGTTCCAATCCTTGCAAAAGCCCCTCCTCAGTTTTGCAGCCTGTTTGGGGTGCACAGGCCCCACAGATCTGCCCTCAGTGGGGTCATGCAGACCCTGCCTGTGTTCCAGGGACAGTGTCAGGGTTGTGCCATGGGTTAGAAGCTCCAGGCTCCTCATGTTCTGTTTTGCCATCCCTGATTTATCTGTTTCTTGCTCCAGCTGCAGCGCTTTCCTGCTGGCACCAACATCAGCAGGTGCTGGCACGGGTCTAGAAGAACCCAAAGAGTTTCAAAGGCTCTGAGCACTCAGATCTTGTGAGCAGCACAATACTGGTTTCACAGCAGTTCTTTATCTTTGGGTCAAAGTGATGAATTACTTTTGGGAATAATACAAGATTTTTTTAAAGCCTTTTCCTCTGTGCGCCAGTTTCAGACAGATGGTGACATTTCCCTTCATTATACTCCTAATTTTCCTAAGGAATTGACTAACCATATAAAAAAGTCAAACCAATTACAGCGGGCTTGGGGCACAGGTTTTTTTCCCTCACAAAGTAGTACCTGAAATCTCCTGACTTTTTGTTTATTTAGGAGAAATTTGCATATGAAGGCAAGAGTGCTTTTAACTGTGTCAAAGCAGTATTACCATCACCATAGATTAGAGAACCATAGGATCATTTGGGTTAGAAAAGACATTTCAGACATTGAGTCTAACCCTTAAATTAACACTGCTAAGCCCAGCATCAACCGTGTCCCCTTAAGTCACATCTGCACCTCTTTTAAACATCTCCAGGGTTGGTGACTCCTCCACCACCCAGGGCAGCCTATCCCAATGCTTGACAGCCCTTTCTGTGAAGGAAAATGTCATAATATCCGTATTATTAATATAATAATAATAATAATGATGATGATGATGATGATGATGATGATGATGATGATGATGATGATGATAATAATAATAATAATAATAATAATAATAATAATAATAATAATAATAGTCCCCAGCACTGACCCTTCCATAACCCTCCTTCCTGGGAGAGTCAAGGTGTTCTGATGTTAAATTAAAATAGATACCCACACAAATCCCACTCCATCTTAGGGCTCTGGGTGCAGGCCCTAAATTACTCACCCTGATTCCCTCCCTAGACACTTCCCAAGTGTGGGAATTGCAAGCCCAGAGAGCTCCCAAGACCTCAAGCACAAAGCTCATAGATAGAGATGGATACAGTGTTTGACCTCAGGCCTTGGAGAAGTCTTGAAACTTTAGAACAGAATAGTGAAACAGACAAAAAATAAGAATAAAGACATGTAGTTTAAGCAGAAATATGTTTCAGGGAATTAGAAATATGCCTCATATAAGTAAATAAATATGTTAGACCAGATAGTAGAAGATTTTAGAGTTTAACAGCAGAGCTTGTTACAGAGTTGATAAAAAGTAGGAGATACACCAAGAAGTTTCTGCAGAGTTACATGATTGGATAGAAAAAGACACATTGTAGGAAATTGTGTAAAATTTAGCAATTAGCAGTTGGTTATGAGGATGCTAACGAGATTTGTGGAAGTAGCTGATTGGATAAGAAATGTATAAAGGACATTGTAACTAGAATTAGAACTGCTTCTGATGCAAGGCTTTTAATGCGATGGTTTTGGAGGTAACAACCTTACAGTTTCTCCCTTCCTTGAGACTGATTTTGCAATAAACCCCTCTTCAGTCAACCCCATATTTCTGTACCCCAAACACCCAAGTGTGAAGAATTTGTGAACTTTATTTGAGGCAGATGCAGCAGAAGAAGCACCAGGCACCATCCCAACAGCTGGTGAAAGGAAAGCAGATTTGTGCCTGGGGAATTCATCTGCTTCTGCAGTGCTCCTCTGGAGGATGTGCAGCTGCTGTAATTGGGAAAATGTGTCAGAAATTAGATTAGCTTGGTTTCCAGTGGAAGGCACCACTAAGGTGGATATAGTGATAACAAGGTAATATGTCATCCCCATGGAGATTCACATTGTTTTTACAGGATTTGAGTAATTTGGGCTCAGACACACCAATTTCCCCCAATAAAATGAATGCCAGGGATAACACAGATGCCATAATGCTGTTGGTCAAACAAAAACTTAAGCTGTAACTTTCCTCATGAGTGAGAAGGGCAATACAGACACAAAAATCACTATGGTGATGGCTATAAATTATTGACCTGAAACACTGGATACTGACATTTGATGTTGTGGTATTTCCATTGATTTCAGGACTTGGATGATCCCTGTGGGTTCCTCCCAACTCAGAATGTTCTGTGATTGTGTCCTGCTGCCTCCATGCTCCTTGTTGCAAATGGTAATGAGAGTGACAACAAAAATCCTGTGGGAAGGGACAAATCTCCCCAAACCTCAGCTGTGAGGTGACAGCCTGATGGAACACCACAGGTGAGAGCTGGAAGCCTGAGGGCTTTTTTGTAAGTTTGCCACATGCCTCTGGCAGATCCTGTCCCCTCAGGCATCTCTTTGTGCACCTCCATGCTGTGGTTTCCACGAGCATCTGGGATATCCAGCACACCCCAAGCCCTAAAATTGACTGTGACCTGATGGGGACCTCTCACACATTGAGAATGTCCCCCTGAAATTTCCCCCCAAATGAGGCACCCACATTTTCACAGAGCTCACCCTGCAACAAGTCCTCTTCTGATGGAATCCCCAGGCCACCACACAGATGGGAAATGTTGCTGCTCCTTCCCACAGGCCCACAGCCCTGGGAGGGTGGAATACTATTCTGCCACCTCGGTGCTAAAATCTTTCAGCACTTCTGCTGCCTCCAGCAGGGATCCAATGGATTAGGCACCAAGAGAAAAACGCATCCACTGAGTTTGTGACCTTAAGGGGCTCTCTGAGGGTGAAATCCTGGCAAATCCACGCTCTGTGCCAGTGTATCATTGACATAGTTCCTCAAAGGATATTTATTGAATAATTTATTGAAAATTATTTAATAATTTATTGAAAAATTCCTTTTTCTTTGGAGAAATTTGGCTGAAAAGTGACTGGAAAAGGCCCTGGGGGTGCTGTGACAGGGGCTGGACACGAGCCCAGGGGTGCCCAGGGGGACAAGAGGCCCCTGGCAGCTGGGCTGGATGGGGAATTGTGTGTGCAGCAGGAGCAGGGCAGGGATTGTCCCTCTGTGCTGGCTCTGAGAGGCCCCTCAAACCCTGTGAGAGAACAAACTCTGTCCCTGGGACAGCTTTTACAGCACTAACAACCTTTGCTGAGGGGTGTTTGAGAGGAAGATGCTGATCTGTGGCACTCGGCTGTGGCATCCTGGAGCAGAAATCGATGTGCAATAATGAAACATTTGCCCATCTTTAATTCTCACCCCGCTGCTCCATGAGCCGTGTGGCTCCGGGAGGGTCGGATAACACCGCGGGAGCTGGGGGATGTTTGCGGGACGGAGATGCCATCTAGTGGGAACAGCAGCTGGGGACAGGGCAGGAGAGGAGGGTCCTGGCACCCCTCCCCGTCCCCCCAGTGCCACACACAGCCCTGGCATGGCGACGTGAGGTGGCACTGGGTTCACAAGTGAATAAGCCTTCGATAACGTGGGGACAAAAAATAAATAATAGACAAAAAAAGAGGTTTGTGTTGTCCTTGATTCTTGATCTGCAAGTTGGGCGGGAAATGAGTCTCAGGCAGAGTGCTTGAAACAAGGAGCTGAGAGGGGAAAATCTTGCACAAATTAAGGGAGAAACAGCATCAAGGAATTGTGGAATATCCTGAGCTGGAAGGAACCCACAGCATCATCGAGTTCAACTCCTGTCCCTGCCAAGACCCCCAACAATCCCACCCTGGGCAGCGCTGGCCAAAGGCTCCTGGAGCTCTGGCAGCCTCAGGGCCGTGCTCATTCCCTGGGCAGCCTGGGCAGTGCCAGCATCCTCTGGGCAAGAACCTTTCCCTAAATCCAACCTAAATCCCTCCTGGCCCAGCTCCAGCCCTCCCTGGGCGCTGTCCCTGTCACAGAGCTCAGAGCTGTCCCTCAGGAGGAGCTGCAAATCCCTGAGTTCGGCCCTCAGTGTCCTCTGCTCCAGCTGGGCAGACCAAGTGCCCTCAGCTCCTCCTCCTGTGGCCTCCCCTCCAGACCCTTCACCATTTGTTTTCTCCTGCTTTGTCCCTCTGGGCTGCTGACAAGTGGAACAGGTTCCTCAGGTGTGTCCTGCTCAGCCATCCTGTTTCCTCAGGTGAGGTGATGGGCAGTGAATGTGTATGTCATGAAATGGACTGAAGTGTGGAGATCCTCCAGCTGGCTGGGAGGGAGCCATCCTGTGAACCTGAAGTGAAGAGTAAGAGAGACTGATTTCAGCCTCAGAATGGCACTTTTCATCTTTTATTTTTGGTAAAGATGGACAGGGACACCTTCCACTGTCCCAGGTGCTCCAACCTGGCCTTGGGCACTGCCAGGGATCCAGGGGCAGCCACAGCTGCTCTGGGCACCTGTGCCAGGGCCTGCCCATCCTCACAGGCAACAACTCCTTCTTATATCTAACCTGAATTCCCCCCCTTTCAGTTTGAGCCCATTCCCCTTTGTCCTGTCACACAATTCACCCCGATGAATTGTCCCTCTCCTGTTCCCCTGTTGCCCTTTCAGGTATTGCAGCCTGTGAGGGCTCGTCTCCAGGCTGAATGTCCTCAGATTTCTCACCTATTTATAAGACAAGTGCTGGGCATGCAGATCCTTCTTGTGCTCAGGGGGGAATTTGCCCCAGTGGGCAGCAGGGATGTGGGAGGGGTGAAGGACAGCAGGATGGGACAAAGCACCATGGAGTTCATCTGTTCCCTCACCATTCCTCTCTCCAGATCAGTCTCTGCTCCATCTTCAGTTTAGAGCACCAGAGGCTTTGCTCTGAATTCTTACCCTGACAGTTCCTGGAGACCCAAGGTGAGAGAGTTTTGTGGGCTGTACCCTTCCCATGGGATCCCTGAACATTAAACAGGACCAACATTTCCAGGATCAAAACACTTCAACAAGGGTCACTGCACCAGTCTCTGAGGGCTTTGAAGATCCAGAGCGCTTTCCACACATTTAGCCTTTATCTCAATCCACATTTGTGAATGAAGGGATTATAATGTCCCTAAAACCTCTTGATGCTCAGAGAACAGAATGTGAGTCTGCAGCAGCTCCTGAGATCACTTTGCAGATGTATAATTCAAAAATGAAAAATTTTGCTCACACATTCAGCCAGTTCTCTCTTTTGCTTCCTTTTCCCTGTTGCTGCTCTTCTCTTCATCTATAAATAGCGCCTGGTCCCAAAGCAGTGCTGGAGCAGCTCTTCTTATTATCAGCAAAGCCTGATAATTTTGTCTGCCAAGAGCTTAAATGTGCTGAGGAGCTGCAGAAAGACCTGGATGTGGGGGAAATGTCCTGCCTCTGCCTTTTTACCCAGGAGAGAACTCCAGGTACCTTGTGCTGGCATTGGGGATCCTGTGTGGATTCTTCTGTGAGGCCATTTCAGAGGGAGCTGCCTGGTCCAACAGAACTCTGCCTCCTCCATCCTGATGCCTTGTGCAGGCTGCTCCAGAGCAGAGGCTGGGCAGAGCTAAAGAATAAAGCAGGGATTTATTCACAGCATCTCCTCCATGGATGCACCTTGGGCAGCACCAGAGCCCAGCCAGGGCTGCACCCAGGATGAACCAAAATGGCCCCAAAATGCACGGCCGGGCACGGGCTCTGTCCCTGGGATCAGTTCTGCTCCATTTGCACCTTGCAGTTCATTGTCCCATTGCAGCTTTAGCCCTGCAGTCCCACCCTGCTTGTTTTTCTCTCTCCAGCCCACGGGGTTTGTGCTCCTGGGCTGAGATTTGGCTCATTTGTCCTTGGTGCCCAGCTGGAGCAGGAATTGTTTTGTCTCCCTGCTCTGTGCACAGAGCTCACCATCCCATAATATGAAACTTAGAAGTACACACTAAAGCAGCACAGAATCTGTGTTACCTAAATTTCAATTTTCAGAACTAAATCAAGCTAAAACTTGAGGCATCAATCCCAAACCCAGGGTTAGAGATCCCACCTGTGGGAATCAGAAATTAAACCATTTTTGTGTCCTCATGAGGGTGAATTCCTTGTGGAAGTTGGCCACTGTGTTCTTAAGTTGATTGATCCCCTGATTACCTACAGCTGGATGTATTTTGATGCTGCAGGAGCTGCCCAGCTCCTGGTGTGGATTCATCCCCTGGCTCCCAGAGCTGGCACAGGAGGAATGCTGGACTGTTCCTATGAGAGACTGAAGAACACGAAAGGCTTTAATGCTGTTCTGCTTGGAGAGTTTCCTGCAAGAGAGGTGAAAACAATTCCCATCTCTTTCCATCAGCAAAACGTCTCTGTCAACAGCAGCTGAAAAGCAAATGCTTGGGAAATAAAGTGTGGGAAAGGAGGGATTTCTGGTACTGATATCCCTGTCTGGAGCAGCTTGTTTGCCAAGAGCAGACAGACCTGGGTGTTGTTTTTCCAGTTTTCAGTTAAGAGTTTTGTTTTGCTGCTGCAGTTCACCCTGCAGGAGGCTCCTTGTGTGGCAGAGGTGTTATTTATCCTTCACTCTCTGCCTGGACAGCAGGAACTGCTTCCCTCAGCCTCCTTTATTTGCTTTTGCAACAGTACAGCTCTGCATTGTTCCTTCTGTGCTTATTTCAGCTCTGCCTTGTTCCTTCTGTGCTTATTTCTTCTGCACTTTCTTCCTCCTTCCCTGCTGAAGGCAGATCAATGCTTGACCTGGTCATGAACTGGCCAAGATATTTTTCAGATATTTTTCAAGACATTTTTCTTTATTTAAGAATTGATCATTAGAACTTTGTGCAGGGAGAAAAATAATGAGGCAAAAATGTAATTTTTTTTTCCTCGGAAAACTTTGGGGCATAACTGTAAGGGAGTAATTTACATCATTATTATTGTTGTTATATTGCTGCAAAAATACAGCAGCAGTGGTATTTTGTATTTAGGTTTAGATGTCTGTTATTTTTTATTTATATTATAAATTGTGAGTTTTATTGTATTTCACTAACAAATTATAAAATGGTTAACCATGTTTATATAAGGTTTTTTAAGTTTAAACTATTTAATTAAGAAATGACTTCAATTACTTTTATTTTTAACTTAACTAATTACTCAAAATTCATAATGTGGTTTTTTCTGCCTGGATTTGGAATGATGCTGTAATTACTGACAGAAAGAGGATCCAGTTCTCCAAAATCATAGTAACATTGACAGTAAAACTGAAATTGTTTATGAACCTTTAAAATGGAAGAGTGATTAAAAGAGTGATTAAATACTACACAAAATGTACAGGAGTCAAAGAATACAGGTTTTACTTTCAATTATATATTGGCAGCACAACAAGTATTGAGTCTTCCCTTTTAATACCCTTTTTTTGTTATAAATTATAAAATACTATTTAAACTCATAAAGAAAAAGGTAAAGAAGGAGGACTAATCACTGTTCTAAAACTTTAATCTTAGTTCTATATATATTATTATATTATATTCTAAAACTTCGAGTTTTATGTCTTCTACTTAGTGATATTACATACTTCTGATTAATCTACACACTCATAATCTCAGTGTAATCAATTAATTTTGGAATTTCTCTACAGCTCCAGGTTAAATGCAGCGTCCCCCAGGGAATCAGAGTCTGTTAGTACAGAAAGTTTAAATTTCTCAGCATCCAGCGCTCCAGCAGCCTTCCTTGTGGATTTGGCTTTTTTAGAGGGAACCTTTCCTCTCTGGTGAGAGCTGTGCCCGTGATCACCAGAGCAATTCCCATCCTGCCAGCCCTGGAGCAGAAAACAATCCAGCAGCTGCCTGCTCTGCTTCGTGCTTTCTCCCTCCATGGGCACAGATAAACTGGGGAGAACACATGGTAAATTGATTGTGTTTGTCAGGTAGAAAAACAATTTATAAAGAGTGGGGAACTGACTGAGGGTGAGAGAAATGTGGGATTTTTTATTGAGAACAAGTGAGAGTTTTGCTTCGCCTGGTTCAGGTTTGTTATCAGCACTCTCAGAGGGCTGTCACCAAATGCCACTGCCTTCAAAGCCATGTGCTGTTTCCGAATAAAATAAATAAAATAACCTTTTAAACTGGGCACTGTTGCCTGGTTGTGGATGTGTTGGTGATGGAGGCTGATGACTTTTGAAAATCTGCCCTTGCTGAGCTGCACAGATGGAATTCCAGGTGGAAAAAAACAGTGGGAATTATCACCAAAGGGGTATTGGAGAGAGACAAAGATGATACAGAGACTCCATCATCAGAAGGCAAGAAAAGCACTTTATTATTAGAAATCCACAGTTCTTATAGAAACAATGGTGGACCTAAGACCTGACTGGCCTTTAGGAATCTTCTCTCACCTATTGGGCAAGAAGGGACAACTCCTTCTTGTAAACACCTTTGACAAACAGAGATTGGGATAATAATTGTTTTAATTCTTTCTCTGAGCTTTCTCACAGGAAATCCTGGGAGAGCCATGTGTCTCTCTGTTCAGAGGATGTGTGATTACCACAGGAGTCCCTCATTTGGGGTAAAACAACTTTTCCTACCTCATGCAGGAATCACTGCAGGGTCATGTCCTGGCCTCAGCCAAGCTGCAGAGAAAAATTAATGCTCTGAGAGCCTTGCAAATTTTCCTCTTGGTGCTTTTGAGCCCTTTCCCAGCACTGCAGGGTGTGTTTGTGCAGAAAAGGTGGATATTATGCCTATGTGATTTTTCCATGAATTTTTGAGAATGCATGTAGGAAATAATCTTGTCTTCCTGCTACAAGTCAATGCAGGAGGGAGAGTTCATGGAATAACAAATTCTTCGGTCTCCAGATGATTTGACTAAAAAACTGAGGAAAAAACCCCACTTTTACTAAAATACTACTCTTTCTGCTCTCCACAAGATTACACAAACATTCACACTTGCTGTGGAGAGAAGAATCAGGAGGTGGCTTTCAGAATAAAAATAAAAGGAATAATTCATTCACCTGACTTGCTCCAAGCTCTGCTGAGCCAACAGAACTAAGCAGGAGGACACTGAGAGGTCCAGGTGCTGCTTTCTTTTCTTGTTCTGCATAGACTGTGGAATTTATGGCTCTCTTTATCCCATAAAAAAATGGAATAACAGTGTTTTAAGAGCCATTCCTTGCCAAAAAGTCCTCAGTAGCCTTAGCCCTGTAGCTGCTAGATAGAAATTTCTTTGGATCTTACCCAATGGTTGAAGGTCCTAATAAAACCTCACCTGTGCATGTGTTCTTTCCTCCTGCATTTTAAGTCTTTCTCCATAAAATATGCTGTGATTGAAGTCTGCCCCTGGTGAAGAAGCAGCAGACTCCTGGTTTTTGTTTTTTGTTCCAAATCCCAGCAAACCAGTGGAACTTCAAGCTGGGAACAATTCAGCTGGAGCTCAGCAGTCCTGGCTAATTAATTACTCTGTCCATGCTGGGTAATGAGGAGGGACAGCCATTTAAAACACAATCTAGTTATTCCATAATATTTGGCCAGATTTGCAAATCTTGGTGGAAAATACACCGGAAAATGCTAAGATGAGGTGAATTTCTGGTTTTTTATCAGTGCTGAAGAGTCAAGGAGTTTCAGTGTGCTGCAGCAGGTGCAATCCAGCCAGAATCCCATCTTCCATGGGAAGGAAACATCCCTGGGAGGAAATTACACCCTAAAAAAGAGGCAGAAAACAATCTATCTGAAGCCAGTTTGTTACTCCTTCTATATATTTATCTCTTCTTGCAAACCCTTCTGTTAAATTTATGGGGTGTATTTTATTTAGATTACTGACCATATCTCTCTATAGAGGCCACATCTCTACCAGTAAGGTAAAGGGTGTCAGGGAACATTCTCAGCTGCCATAATTTTTTTTTCCTGTTCAGTACAACTTTTAGAGCAGTCCTTAAAATGGTTTCTGTCTCAGACAGATAGGACTCTCCAAAATCTCTTACTTCCTGATAAATAATATACTTATTGAGAGGCTCAGAGTTCTTTAGGATGAATGTGACTGGTCTCTGACAAAGAATAGTCCTGAGAACAATAGTCCATGTTCACCTTCTGGGAAAAGGGCACAATGAATGTGAACTTTAAATCCCATCCTTGCTCCCAGAAATTGGCAATTTTTGACCAAACTTGCTCTGTGTAGAGCTGCTCTTGCCATTTGTGAAGATGAGAATTGGTTTGTTATCAAAGTGTGTCACAGACATAATTTCTGAAAAATATTTTAGTTAGGATTTTTCCTCCTGAGAAGCCTCAGAGGAAAAGAAAAAATTAATTATCTTCTGCTGTAGAATGCAATAGGTGCATCTTTGATTGGTCTATGTGAGTTGTTTCTACTTGATGACCAATCACAGCCCAGCTGTCTCAGACTCTCTGGTCGGTCACAAGATTTTATTATCATTCCTTTCTTTTCTATTCTTTTCAAGCCTTCTGATGAAATCCTTTCTTCTATTCTTTTAGTATAGTTTTAGTATATCATTTTCTATTAATATAATATATATCATAAAATAATAAATCAGCTTTCTGAAACATGGAGCCAAGATTCTCATCTCTTCCCTCGTCCTGGGACCCCTGTGAACACCACCACAAAAGTGCTTTGAATTTAATGTTGTGTCAGCATCTCTGGCTGGGGAATTTGTGTAATCCAATCAATTCTGATATAAAACAAGGTGAATGCTTTGACATAAATGGTTCTCTGAGGAGCAGAGCAATGAGGAACCCAAGTCAGGAGCTGTCTTCCTGCACAATGCCCCAGATCTTGCCACTGGGTCAAGAAACCTCTTTATGCATTTTTGTTTTTTACAGAACAGCATCTGCTTAACTTTGATCTCTTTGGTTGGGCAGAGACAAATCCAGACCTTCCTGTGAGGAGAATCTTTGCTCCTCACTCACACATATTTCACTTCTCCTCTCTGCCAGTGCTCTGGGCATTTTAGGCTAAGAGAAAGATTAAATTTGGGTTGAGCCTTTACCTCAGCACAGCTGCTGCTTTATGTGACTGCAGTGCCTGTGAGGACATGCCTAAATCCTGACAGGATCCAGCCCTCACTGTGGGAACCTGGGCAAGACACCCAAATTTCTGTGTTTAATCAGCTGTGATCAAACTTATTCCTGCTGCATGGATCTTAAAAGCATGGATCATGCTCCAGATAGTTGCTTTTTAATAGAGAATGAAAATAAGAGGGGAATCGGGGGATTGTAACACTTGTCTGCAAATCTATCACTCAGAAGCCTGTGACTTTAACATTAATTACTGGAGAATAATGAGTGAGCAGCAAACAAGAGCCAGCCCCATTACTTAGACAGAAATAATCTGTTAGCAACACAAAGTAGATTTGGGAGCAGCACCATAAATATCTGGTGCAGATCATTAGATTAGAGATGGTTTTTTACAGAGCAGTGCAGAGGGGTGGGTATTGAAGAGGAAGTTTATGGAAGTTTATGACTTGTTTTTGAGTGAGATGGATTGTTCTTACTCTTAGAGCAACACAAATCTTAATAGTAGATTGCTAATTGGGACTGTTCCACTTTAGGTAAAGATAATATACAATTATTTTTATAAAAGCAGAGAGATTAGCATTTTTAAGAGTTACCCTAAGCTTGTTTTTATGAATCTTCTGCCCCCTTTCCCATTTCTGTCTCACAGGGAAGAAGGGGGGAGTTCACTCTCTTTGAGATCTCCAGATTTCTCTGTATGTGCAACAAATTCCCTGCTCTGCTCCAACATTTATCCTTTTTCTTTTCTCAATTTAATCTTTTAAACTATTAAAATCTCTAGGAGTTTTCTAGAAAAACCTCTAGAAATTTCCAGAAGGTAGGCCCCATTCCATGCAATTTTTGCCAAACACCAAAGAAGTTTCTAGACCAGGTTGGCGAACTCCCACTGGAGTACGCATATTAATTAGGTGGAGTTAATTGCCCCTTGCAGTTCCCTGTCCACATTGCCTCTGCAGAAAGCAAAGGTCACTCATTTATGCAGTTAATTGGATATTTTAGGTAAGACAAATCCCAGCCAGGTATGGGCTGTGAGGGGAAATTGCCAGCTCACCTTCCTTGCACTTTGCTAGGATGGCTCATGCTTCACCTTTCCAAAATAGCCATGGAGCTGCCTCTGATCTCCAGAGACAGAAACAGGGATCTGTAAATGAAGGCTGGAGGTTCAGCCCTTTTCAAAATGACTGAATTCTGCTTTTCTGTCTATATCCCTTGCATGTGACCCCAAACACGAGCTCAAAGAATAATGAGAATGAAAAAAGGAGAAGCTTCAGAAATGTTGGCCTTAACCTCTGCTTGTTCTCTCCATCTGCAGTTTCCAGACAGTTAAATTGGGGATTTTCAGTGAGTTTGAAATCCTGAATGTGTCTGCTCCAGCCAGAAACTTTTATCTTCATTCTCCCATCTCTTTGGATCTGCCCTGGATGGGGAATTGTGTGTGCAGCAGGAGCAGGGCAGGGATTGTCCCTCTGTGCTGGCTCTGAGAGGCCCCTCCAGGGCTGGGCCCAGTTCTGCTGATGCCTTGTGCAGGCTGCCCCAGAGCAGAGGCTGGACAGAGCTAAAGAATAAAGCAGGGATTTATTCACAGCATCTCCTCCATGGATACACCTTGGGCAGCACCAGAGCCCAGCCAGGGCTGCACCCAGGATGAACCAAAATGGCCCCAAAATGCACGGCCGGGCACGGGCTCTGTCCCTGGGATCAGTTCTGCTCCATTTGCACCTTGCAGTTCATTGTCCCATTGCAGCTTTAGCCCTGCAGTCCCACCCTGCTTGTTTTTCTCTCTCCAGCCCACGGGGTTTGTGCTCCTGGGCTGAGATTTGGCTCATTTGTCCTTGGTGCCCAGCTGGAGCAGGAATTGTTTTGTGTCCCTGCTCTGTGCACAGAGCTCAGCATCCCTGAATGTGAACCCAGACCCACACACTAAAGCAGCACAGAATGTGAAATATAGAACAGAAGTATTTTACAGATACAGAATATAAAAAAATCTAAAACCTGAAGCATCATGGCTCCTGCAGGAGAGCCCTGGAGGGGCTGGAGCGTGTCCAGGGGAGGGAACGGAGCTGGGCAGGGGCTGGAGCCCCAGCAGGGGCTGAGGGAGCTGGAAGGGGCTGAGGCTGGAGCAAAGGAGGCTCAGGGGCCCTTGTGGCTCTGCACAAGTCCCTGCCAGGAGGGCACAGCCGGGGGGGTCGGGCTCTGCTCCAGGGAACAGGGACAGGAGCAGAGGGAGCGGCCTCAGGCTGGGCCAGGGCAGGCTCAGCTGGGACAGCAGCAGCAATTTGCCCATGGAAAGGGAGCTCAGGCCTTGGAACAGATTTAGCAGTCTCTCTGGTTTATAGGTGATGTACCTCATGCAAAACCCATTTTTTTTGCTCCTCATACCATGAGTTGCAAGCAGGAGTTGCTCAGGTAGGGATCTGGTATGGTTGGATGTGGTGGTGTTCCCAGGGGTCCCAGGACAAGGGAAGAGATGAGAATCTTGACTCCATGTTTCAGAAGGCTGATTTATTATTCTATGATATACATTATATTAAAAGAAAATGATAAATTAAAACTATGCTGAAAGAATAGAAGAAAGGATTTCATCACAAGGCTTGAAAGGAAGAGAAAGGAAGGAATGATAATAAAATCTTGTGAGTGACCAGAGAGTCTGAGCCAGCTGACTGTGATTGGCCATTAATTAAAAACAACCACATGAGACCAATCCCAGATGCACCTGTTGCATTCCACAGCAGCAGATAATCATTGTTTACATTTCATTTCTGAGGCCTCTCAGCTTCTCAGGAGAAAAATCCTAGCAAAAGGATTTTTCATAAAATATGTCCATGACAGTTGGATCTGTGCACGTTGGGAAGAGCAGCCAGAACATCTGAATTTCTCCCCTCCTGATTTCTCTCAGCCTGGCCAAGGTCCTCATTACAAGGAATTAGCACAATGTGAGAGGTCACTGCTCCTTGCAGGGAAAGTTTGTTCTGGCTGTTCAGAAGTTTGTGCTCTCTGAGGGTTGAAATCCTTCACCTCCAAAAGATGGAAATGGAATATCTCAGTGCTTCCTACTTTCACCAGTCTGTGGGAAAGCACAGCTCTCAGTAAGGAATTGCAACATTTTCATTCCTGGCCATAATCTAAATCAATGATGGAATAAAAATTATTATTTTTTCAACTGACTGTAAGAACTATCAGTCTATGGAAGTAGCATTGAACAGTAAGTTACTGTAATTGCTTTCAGGCAATGAGAGCTTGAGTTCTTAATATGTTTATTCTTGAATATCTGAGATCTCTGACTTTTACAAGAAATCTTGCCTTCTGGTAACTGTGATACTGACTTCTAAGAACAATTTGTTCAGTGTTTGCCTTTAGAATCCAGCAATTATTACGCAGCCCAGCCTCACTGATTAGTCCAGAATTGCCTGGTTAAAGCAGCATTTAAAATAATGAATCATCCCACTGTTTCTCTGGTTTTCCAGTGAATTATTTGCACTTCTTTAGACAAATGAGGAGATTAGCTGGAAACCTTAAGTAATGAGTATTCTCCATTGTCTCTGTGATTGAAGCTGAGATTATCTCCCTGAGTCTTTGCTATCCAGGCTGTGATTTCACAAGTCAATTAAGCATGTTGCTAACATTTAAATATGCAAGAAAGCATTAGTTTTGTGATGGAAGTCTCAGCAATTTTGGGCTCCATACAAAGGGAACTGTTGAAGGACTCTAGCTTTCCTCAAAAAACCCAATATATTATTTTAATTCGAATTTATGTGTAAATAATAGTAGAAAAATGGCTAAAAATCAGGATGTTTATTCATCACTCAGAAAAATCATAGAGTGTGCACCATTCAGGGACAATTGTTGTGCAACAGCTGAAAGAAAACTATTTGTAGATCTTGATAAAATAGTGGCATGAAACCCAGGCAAAAAAAGTGAGAAAATATTGGAAAGGAAATTATCACTTTTATGTTTTGCAACAAGAGAAAAAAAAAAGGGGGGGAAATTGTAAACAGGTTTTCAGTGCATAAAAACAAATGCATTTAATAAATTCTTAACTGAGTGAAAGTCACTTCCCTGTTGAAGGGTAATTTTCTGCCACATTCCATAGCTATTCTTAGCAGGGAAGGGACAGTTCACAGAGCAAGAGAGCAAACCCTTTTCCTGGTGTGCAGGCAGTAAACAAAGGAAACGCATCTGAAGCTGTGACCCTGGCCCCAAACCTTGTCCCTCTCTCGGTATCAGCGATCAGGAAATGGGAGCGTTTGCTAAAGAGATTTGCACATTGCTCACAACGTGCTGGGATAAGGAAGATTCACGGAACATCCAGAAGATGGCATAGATGCAGCAAGGCTGGTGTGGGGAAAGGGGGGAAAGAAAAGAAAAAAGAAAAGGAAAAAAAGGAAAAAAAGGAAAAGGAAAAGGAAAAGGAAAAGGAAAAGGAAAAGGAAAAGGAAAAGGAAAAGGAAAAGGAAAAGGAAAAGGAAAAGGAAAAGGAAAAGGAAAAGGAAAAGGAGAAGGAAAGGAAAGGAAAGGAAAGGAAAGGAAAGGAAAGGAAAGGAAAGGAAAGGAAAGGAAAGGAAAGGAAAGGAAAGGAAAGGAAAGGAAAGGAAAGGAAAGGAAAGGAAAGGAAAGGAAAGGAAAGGAAAGGGACACAATTTTTCCCAGGGCTACTCCAGGAAATATCAACACATGGACAAAAAAGATGGAGTAACAAATTTTTGAGGAAGGACTGTAAAAGCTGCAGGCAGGGACACAGAGGGGATGGAGCCTCTTGGAGAGGCTGGAACCTACAAAAAATCAAGGGCAGTGAGGAGGCTGGGAGAGGCTGCAGGAGTGGAGGGGCAGAACCAAAATTTAGGATATCTGTAAGGAAAACATGGTGGGACAGGCCTGCCAATAGCTCCTGATGGGCTTGGAAAGGAAAAGCTGTTTCTTTGGATGTTATTGAGATGTTATGAATGTGGATTATTGTAATCGTGTTTTTATTAGGTGTTAATAATGGGTATTATTAGATTGATGTTAATAAGTGTGCTATTATCTGGCCTGGATTGGCAAAGAGTTGGTACAAATATGGTTTTAGTATTTGTAGTCTCTGTTATTACAAAAATAATTAAAATACTATTTTAATAATGTAATATAAATATATTAATTTAAATTATATAAATAATAGAAAAATATATATAATATAACATAAATATATGTTAACATATTATGTTAATAACATAAATATAATAATTTAAATATTGTTTTTAAAATTATTGTAGCCAATAGCTCAAGTTCAGCCACAATGAAATATTTTATTTGGGATGGTTATTTTGGAAATCAGAAAACACTGGACAAATTAAGCTTTCCCCATAAAATATGATGTCAGGAGACAATTCCCAACCAGCGCTCCTGGTACACAATGTCAAAGACACTTAGACCCCAATCTTTGATTGACCTGTGGCACTTTCTATAGTAAATAATTAAATATACTCTTTGGTGGAAGAGGAGCCAGTCTAGTTTAAGGTGAAAACCACAAATTCTGTGAAGAATTGAGAAAAAAAGAAAGAAGCAGACAGATTTTCTCCTATTTTAGTAGCAAAACTATTGCTCTAAAATATGATTTCCTGCTTGGTGGTTTCTACATCATCTTAAAGAATGACAACAGGAGTGTCTTCCACAAAGCACAGTTCCATTTTTGGGGTAGGATACCAGACTACCCTGCCAAAAATCCAACTGTCCTGGTCCACCATGAATATGTAAACTTTCAGGATGGGATCTGTCTATTTTATTTTACTGAACATGTTCTATATTGTGAGATTGTGAGGATAAAGAATTGGTAATAATCAGTGCTGTAAAACCTGGTTTTGTATTAAGGAGAAAAAAATGTCATGTTTGTTTCATGGAACAGGAAATAAATTTCTACTTCTTTGTCTGACAGGTGTAGAGTTGGCAGTGCTGGAGATATTTAAGTGTGAGTTATGAAAAAAATCCTTTTAATTTTGAGGTTACGTTGAAATTCTTGCTTTTTCCAGAATTCTTATGTATAAAAGAATTTTATCTATTATCTTGGAGCTAGCAAAGAAAGATATACCAATTATTTAATTTAAAAATATAACTATGAAATAAAACTTAATGAATGACCGTGTTCCAGAAAAACCATACAGTTCCTTCCAAGTAAATGTAGCTGGCCTTAAAAACATCTCAGGCTTCTCTACAACATTACCTGGCACCTTCTGGCTTAGAGCAAGTGCTGACTTTGGTGTTCAGAGTTTGACTGGGAGGGGAGCAGCTCTCCCTCATGGAACCATGGAATAGTTTGGGCTGGAAGGGTGTCTTGGTTTGAAAAGCCATGTGTGTGCTAAGGAAGGCAGGAGACTCCCTTGAAATGTAAAATGTAACGCCCCTCTCTCTGAATTATTATAGTTTTGAAATTAAGGGGCTCTCAGGCAAAGATATGGGAGCAGGAATAACAGTTCTTTACTTGAGAAGAAAATAAAAATAAAACACAAAACAACCTGCCAGAGTGAGACCGTGCCCTGTCCCCTGTGTGTCAGGCGGTGTCCCAGCCCCATCCCAGGGGGGCTCAGCCCTCCTGCAGTGCCAGCTGTGGCTCTGCTGCAGCAGGGATCCTGCACAAGGGGGGGAATTTTCCTCTGCAGCTCCAGGGGAAGGAGCAGCTGCTCCTCTGGCAATGCAGGGGGCAAAGGCTGCTCTGCTGTCCCAGCACCTCAGATTGGATCCAGGCAGGAATGCTTGGCTCCTCCCCTGGGCGGAGCATCTCCCCATGGGATGCTGGGATTGGATCAGCCTGCAGGGACACTCAGTGGCCATGGACAGCAGAGATCTCCTGCAGGGAGGGTTGGCTGTGGGAGAGAGAAGGGAAAAACTGCCCCAGGAACAGCAGAGAACTGCCCCAGCTCTGACAGGTGGGGATGGAACACACACCCCCAGCCACAGCTTGTATTTGACAAAGGGACATAAAAATTCATCCAGTTCCAGGGGCAGGACACCTCCCACTGTCCCAGGCTGCTCCCAGCCCCAGTGTCCAACCTGGCCTTGGGCATTCCCAGGATCCAGGGGCAGCCACAGCTGCTCTGGGAAATCTGTTCCAGTTCCCCCTGGCACAAGCAAGGAGCTGAGATCTCCCTAAGACCTCCTGGTCCCATCCCACGTCCCTCTGGGGCTCTCTGTGGCACTAATGAAGTTCAGTTTTCCAGGCATTAATTGTCTGTTCCATGCTGGCTCTTGGAGCTGTCAGGGTGAACTTGCAGAAGCTTAGCCAGCACTCTGTGAGGCACGTAATTATCCCACCTCTCCACCAGCCTTGTGAAATCAAAAATAGCCATGCCAAAAGATAACTGTTTCGTAAGCACATCCCTCCCTGCTGAACTCAGAGGCCTCAGCCTCAGTTAGTTAATCACAAATCAGGCTGATTGTTTTATTAACATTAACAAAGCTCCAAATTTTGGCTTTCTGCCTTTGTGGAGACTCCGCTGTTCTGTCTGAAGTGACACTTGAGAGGCCCCTTGTCTCATAAGTCTCTTCTTTTGGCTCGTGTTTTAAATTTCCCATTTTCTCTTCTTTTGGCTCATGTTTTTAATTTCCCATTTCTTGTCAGATTTAACCATTGATCAGCTCATATAAAAATTCTAATGCTGATTTCTCCTCAACCACAGGGGTCTGAATTTTAACCTGCCTGTAAGATTAAAACAGGCAACTTGACACAGTTTTTAAAACACAAACATCTTTCCAATCACTTCACTCTTGATGTGTTTTAAACTTTGGCAAAACGTAAGAATTTTGTGTTTACTGCTTGCCAGAATGCTGCACATACTCCACAGCAAGTGGAATGCTGCTCAAGCTCTGAAGTAATTTATTGTTATAAATCAAACTGCTGACTCTCCATTTCTAAACAGAGGAGGAATCACCAAAATTCAGCCTTTTCAGTTGGAACAGCAAAGCAACTACCCT